>NC_053022.1:10769667-11073221 GCF_003073215.2 Triticum urartu | reverse complement strand
ATCTAGGCCAGATATTATGCTTAGTGTTTGCATGTGTGCTCGATTTCAAGTGGCACCAAAGGAGTCGCATCACTTAGCTGTGAAGCGAATTCTTCGATATTTGGCTCACACCCCAACTCTAGGATTATGGTATCCAAAGGGCTCAGAGTTTGATCTGGTTGGATTCTCGGATGCTGATTATGCTGGTGACAAAGTTGATCGCAAGTCTACATCAGGCACATGTCACTTTCTGGGACGATCACTTGTATGTTGGTCTTCAAAGAAGCAGAACTATGTATCTCTCTCCACTGCTGAATCTGAATACATTGCTGCTGGATCTTGCTGTGCTCAGCTTCTGTGGATGAAGCAAACACTCAAGGACTATGGCATTCATCTGAAGCAAGTGCCACTTTACTGCGACAACGAAAGCGCCATAAAGATTGCTAACAACCCAGTTCAGCACTCGAAGACAAAGCACATTGAAATTCGTCATCACTTTCTCAGAGATCATGTTGTGAAGGAAGACATTCATATCATAAACGTCAACACTGAAGAGCAATTGGCATATATCTTCACCAAGCCCTTGGATGAGAAGAGGTTTTGCAAGTTACGGTGTGAGCTAAATATCCTGGAATCCTCAAATGTCCTGTGATCAGGCACACATCCTAACCCTTATGTATATTGATGACTTAGATGTGCAACACACGAAGTGAAGTATATCTTCAATCAATGAAGACATACATTCTAAGTGTGAATACATTAATGTGGAATTTGACTTCGGAGCGCCACAATAATTGTGCGCCGTGTCTGGGTCTAATACTTCCTATACGGTGGGTAACGCCACCACCAAACGTTCTATTTTGAAGTGTTTCACTCATGGCGTTACCTTGCAATGTCTTCACATTTGGTTTGGCTTCGATCTCAACATATTTTCATGATTATCTTCACTATGTTGATTATATATATATATATATATATATATATATGCTAGTGTACTGTCCTCTACAACATTCACTTATAGCTATGTCTTCGTGTTGAATCTTTTGAACTAAGTGAATGTGATCGGACCCTAACCTCTCTATGCTTTCTATCTCAAACTCTATCTCTCCAAGTCATATGCATTCTATTGAAATTGTCGAATGTCTTCTCTGCGTCCTTGTCAGCAGAAGATACAGAGACAACCATTAAGTCCGTTTTCAATGCTCATTCCTCCACATGAATTCCGGAGAAGTAGGAACGACCACCCGACAATCCAGGCGTGCGTGGGACGTGGAACAAACCCCAAAATTCCGCATAATGGCCATGTGTTCCTCAATGTGAATCGCCAGGGGCACCTGTGTAATAGCACAGTGCTGCCCCTGTGCCTATAAATACACACTCAGAGCAGTCATTATCTCTTCTTCCACCCTCGCACGAACCCTAGCGCCACCACTAGCTCTCAACGACGCCGGCGACGAAGCGCTTCGCTGCCGCAACCTCTCCGACGCCGTCTTCACGCCGACCGCGGACATCTTCCTCTCCGCCGTCGCCGTAGGTGTCCTCCGTCGCCAAGTTAGGGCACGGAGGATCGAACTGCTCTGCCTCATCTCCCACTTCGTCTAGCAGTTCTCAGTGTGGTAAATAAAACTCCCTTTTTTTTACAGCACCGTTGATCCTATTGATCTGTCACTTTCTACCACAAGCAGTTTCTGTTCACACAAGCTAGATCTCTCTCATACTGCATCTCATAAACATGCCTAGTATATTCACTTGTGCTTCACAAAGTAGTTAGATTCCTCACTTGTACTGATCTGTGGATTCGTACAAATCTAGAACCAACTTCTTATCTATGAGTGAATGTCTTCGCACGATGAGGTCAATGTCTTCTAAACTGATTTATCTTCAAAATCTTCTGAGAATGCATATGACCTCTTCCCCTTCCCTCGCACCTTAATGCCGTCACAGGTACATGTCCGTGGGAGAATCCTTTGGTTCTCATAGTCTGCATTCATTTGCAGAATTCTTACAGCATCACATAAATTCTCCCGAAGCCAGTTCCTGATGGTCCAGCAAACGAAAACCTTTGAAGCCTTTGAACGTCTTGAAGCTTTTCAAGTTAAAGTTTATGGCTTCAGAGAAAGAAGCAAGGAAGGGTGGCAGAAAGCATCATGGTGAGACCTCCAGAGATCTGCCATATGAACTCTCAGAAATGTACAAAACAGATCCTGAAGAGGATTACAGTCAGCGCAAGACCCGAATCCAATGGATTCGAAGATATTGGGCAGAACAATGGTTCAAATACAGATTTGTGACCCAGGAGTATGCTGAGAAAAACGTCATCAAGAGACCGTGGGGAGACATCCTATTCAAGAATCTTCTACCCAGGTCCAGAGATGAAGCCATTGCTCAAGGCTTCTATCCATGCATGGTCCGTGGACCACAGCCTGCTGATGCACACTCGTCGTCACTACTATGGTGTCGTGATGACAATCTGTTCAAGCGCAACTTCCAGTTTGCTCAGAACTTAGCGAAGAGAACAAGAAGACTTTTGGGTTAGACTTCAACCCTGGTCCCTCATCTCCAAGGGCAGATGGCACACGACATGCAGAACCCAATGTCATCGGTCCTTTCGCCAACCTTGAAGGCCTCATCACCTACATCTTGGTTCAAGGGACTGCAGTGAATGAGCCTGCTGCTGACACTGAGTCTGATGACGCGCCTGCAGTGCCGAAGACAAAGCAGTTGAAGAAGCCAAAAGCTTCAAAGCCGGCCCCTTCACCAAAAATCTCAAAGGCGAAGCCATTGGCGACTGCACCTCCTGAAGACAGTGTGCAGTCTGAACACTTATCACGCATCTCAAGGCCCCAGAAGGCCAAGATGCCTCTGTCTCACACTGGCAAAGAGCTAACTGCTGCTCCCATTCTGCGCAACGATGACATTGATCTGTCAAGTGATGAAGATCTTGCAGATGACGCTCTTGAGCAACTCATCAAGAGCAAAGAAGAAGCAGAAATCTTCAATGATCTGCCTCTCTTTGATGTCACCATCATCCAGAACTTCATTGACGAGTGGTTTGACACGGCAAACATCAGCTTTGAAGATCTGCAGCTACCCATTGGCCTCAGTGTCGCCTTCCAAGGCGCCATTGCTTCAGAACTTGCTATTGCCCAGCGCATTGTTGAGATGAAGCAGAAGATTGACTATGAAAAGGCTCAGTTCAAGAAGCATATGGCCAAGCTCAGTGGCCAAGCTGATGCACGAGCTCAAGGAAGCCTTTGTGAAGAAGCGTGCAGAAGCTCAGGGTTCGCGTGAGTGCATGAAGACTCTGGCTGACAGATGTGTGCAAGCCTATAATGAGGCTGAGAAGCGCAAGGCACTTGGGCGTCCTGGCATCGACCCCAGGATGGCCGCAAAGAAGAAGAAGAAGCCTGCTACGGCTGAATCTGATGCACCAAGGCAAGAAGCAGTTCTGATTGTTTTCCCAACAAGAATGACTGGCTCGAAGCCAAAGAGCCGATCAACAGCTTCAGAGCTCAAGAAGACAAGAACTGCTGAGGCTGAAGCCAGGAAGAGGAAACACTCTGAAGACTCTCCTACTGCCCCCACCAAGAAAAAGAGAAAGACCAAGAAAGCTCGGGCTGTTCCCACAGAGCCCTTGATAGTTGAACCCATTTCTATGGTTCATCCTGACGCAGAACGTCAACTGACAGTTCATGAGCCTGCTTCCACAGAGGCTCCTGAAGCTGAAGACATTCCAGCAGCTGATCCCATCGCTGCTGAAGACATTGGAAATCATGACAATGTAGAAGATGATGCAGTCCTTCCTCAGTTAGAAAACAGCAAACTCATCAGCATTGGTCGTCCACTGACGCCAATTGCACATGATGCTTCATGGGTGGATCGCCCACAAGAGGAAGAAGACTATGAGGCCCAGCCCACTCCAACTCCACAGGCATCGTCTGCATTCCGCAGGCTTCGCAAAGGTCCAAGGCCTCAAGTCTCTGCTGAAGACATTCCGGCTGCATCAGCCGCAGAAGAAGAAGTACCATAAGATCCCACTCCCCTACTCCACCAAGAAGCAGTTCTCCAGGAGAACGTGCCTGTGACCGACCCTCCAGCTAGTCAAGTGGAGGATGAAAATCTTGAGGCTGCCACAACCAACAACGAAGCTAATGTGGAGCCCTCCCCAGCAAAAGCTTCAGAAGACAGCGAAGCCACTGATCCCGCCACTTCTGTTCCTGAGTCTGCTGCCGGTCCCCAATTCAACTATCATGTTGAGCACAGGCCTCAGGTCCAGAAGCCAATCCCAAGACTGCCAAGGTTTCCAGGTCCTGCATCAGCACCTGGCTCCTTCAACATCAATGGCTTCAGGGCAGATAACACGTTCTTCAATAGCTCCAGTGTTGGGTTTCGTAGCAATTTCAAAAAATTTCCTACGCACACGCAAGATCATGGTGATGCATAGCAACGAGAGGGGAGAGTGTTGTCTACGTACCCACGCAGACCGACTGCGGAAGCGTTGACACAACATAGAGGAAGTAGTCGTACGTCTTCACGATCCAACCGATCAAGCACCGAAACTACGGCACCTCCAAGTTCGAGCACACGTTCAGCTCGATGACGATCCCCGGACTCCGATCCAGCAAAGTGTTGGGGAAGAGTTCCGTCAGCACGACGGCGTGGTGAAGATCTTGATGTACTACAGCAGCAGGGCTTCGCCTAAACTCCGCTACAGTATTATCGAGGACTATGGTGGCTGGGGGCGCCGCACACGGCTAAGGAATAGATCACGTGGATCAACTTGTGTGTTCTTTGGGGTGCCCTGCCTCTGTATATAAAGGACTAGAGGGGGGAGGCTGGCCGGCCAAGGGAGGGCGCGCCAGGAGAGTCCTACTCCCTCTGGGAGTAGGATTCCCCCCCCCCAATCCTAGTTGGAATAGGATTCCTTGAGGGGGGAAAGAGAGAGCGGGGGCCGGCCACCTCTCCTAGTCCTAATAGGACTAGGGGAAGCGGGGGGGGGGGGGGGGGGGGGGGGGGAGGCGCACAGCCACCTTGGGCTGCCCCTTTCTCCTTTCCACTAAAGCCCACTAAGGCCCATATAGCTCCCGGGGGGTTCCGGTAACCTCCCGGTACTCCGGTAAAATCCTGATTTCACCCGGAACACTTTCGATATCCAAACATAGGCTTCCAATATATCAATCTTTACGTCTCGACCATTTCGAGACTCCTCGTCATGTCCGTGATCACATCCGGGACTCCGAACAACCTTCGGTACATCAAAATGCATAAACTCATAATATAACTGTCATCGTAACCTTAAGCGTGCGGACCCTACGGGTTCGAGAACAATGTAGACATGACCGAGACACGTCTCCGGTCAATAACCAATAGCGGGACCTGGATGCCCATATTGGCTCCTACATATTCTACGAAGATCTTTATCGGTCAGACCGCATAACAACATACGTTGTTCCCTTTGTCATTGGTATGTTACTTGCCCGAGATTCGATCGTCGGTATCCAATGCCTAGTTCAATCTCGTTACCGGCAAGTCTCTTTACTCGTTCCGTAATGCATCATCTCACAACTAACATATTAGTTTTAATGCTTGCAAGGCTTATGTGATGTGCATTACCGAGAGGGCCCAGAGATACCTCTCCGACAATCGGAATGACAAATCCTAATCTCGAAATACGCCAACCCAACATGTACCTTTGGAGACACTTGTAGTACTCTATAATCACCCAGTTACGTTGTGACGTTTGGTAGTACCCAAAGTGTTCCTCCGGTAAATGGGAGTTGCATAATCTCATAGTTATAGGAACATGTATAAGTCATGAAGAAAGCAATGGCAACATACTAAACGATCGGGTGCTAAGATAATGGAATGGGTCATGTCAATCAGATCATTCAACTAATGATGTGACCTCGTTAATCAAATAACAACACTTTGTTCATGGTCAGGAAACATAACCATGTTTGATTAACGAGCTAGTCAAGTAGAGGCATACTAGTGACACTAAGTTTGTCTATGTATTCACACATGTATTATGTTTCCGGTTAATACAATTCTAGCATGAATAATAAACATTTATCATGATATAAGGAAATAAATAATAACTTTATTATTGCCTCTAGGGCATATTTCCTTCATCCAGGAACCCCTACTCAAGGGAACGGATATCATCTGAAAGGTTCTGGAGCTATCCTCAGCGAAGCTATTACTCTTGCATTCTTTACAACCAAGGTCGCATCTTCCCACACAAGCGCCTTGACGTTGAAGCTATAGCTGGTCTGCCTTGTCTAGAAGAAGCGTTGGATTGCTTCAAGCAAGTGGGTCTGCTGCAATTTGTTACTGCTGAAGAGCATTGGAATGAAGAGCTGCTGCTACAATTCTATGCCACACTTCACATCAAAGGATACAGCAGAGATCCGAAGACTTGGGTCCTGGAGTGGATGACTGGCAACGTTCATCATGAAGCCAATGCATTTGACATCCTTGAGCTCACTGGCTTGCCCACTCCTGGCGATCTCTTCGAGCAAGGCTGTCAGCTGCATGCTGAAGCTATTGAGAGCATCTTTCAGCGGCCAGAACCTGATATGAGTCAAATGCTCAGCATGATGAAGCCATTGCCCCAAGATGCTGCGTATCCCACAGAGTTCTTTGTTGAAGACCTTGAGTACCTGCCCAGAACCATCTATCACATCATCAGGCGAACTCTCTGGCCTATCAAAGGGCACTCTCCAAATGCCAAGCTTCAGGGTGCAATGAAGACTTTGGTCTTCTATATACTTCATGGCAAATGCTTCAATACACAGGACTTCTTCATACGCCAACTTGCTGCATCAGGCATTGATCTGTTTGGTTTGAAGTTCTACGCCCCTTGGGTCATGCGGCTGATCAAGCTACACTCCGCCATCTCTTATCAGCCCTCAGCCCGCAACCATCGGATCTTCTTGCCTGACGTGGACATGTCTACTGAAGCCATATATTTCTGAGCCTGCCAAGCAACCTCTAAGTCTTCAGAATGCAGAACATCAGAGTTTTACACAGAACGTTGAAGGCGTTGAAGCAGTTTCTTGGGTGTATCCTTTGGCCGACACTACACGTGCACCACACCCTGCTTCCACCGAAGCCACTGACAGTGCCACTGCTCCAAGACCCAAGAAGCGCACTCGTGTTCTCAACGACCGAGAGCTTCTTGTGGTTCTACATCAGAAACAGGATAGGCATCATGACTGGCTAAAGCGTTAGATGAAAAGCCTCTGGGTGGATGTTAATCGCACTCGAAATCTTGCCACCAAGAATGCTTTCGTGGCCCATGAAACCTGTCGCCGCACATGGAAAGGGCTCACGATGATGTGTTCTGAAGCTGATCTTCAAGAGGATGGCTTCTCTGAGAGATTCAAGTTTGACTCCACACCTCCTCGAAGGGCTGTGCTGCTAGGAACTCCATCCCTTGAAGACTCTGAGTTCTCTTCCTCTGCTGCCACAGTCACTGCCAGAATTATTGAGGAAGAAGACGATGCTACTTCACCGCCACCTCCTTCAGCACCTCCAAGCTCTTCTGCACCGCCAAACAACACCAACAACCCTGCTACTTCACCTACTCCTCATGGGAACGAGTAGAGGCTCTATGTCTTCAAACCTTTTTGGTCATTACTGACAAAAGGGGGAGAAGCATATGAGATTGATAGTCTTCAAGCGGGTCCATATGGGCGGGTGCTTTATATTTTGCTTCGTGCTTACAACTCTCGTTTTTGCTACATTTGGTTCTTATGGGTTGTAACACTTAAACAAGATGGTCGTCTGCTACTTATTTGCCACCTTGTGTTGCGAAGATATATTCCGCATGTGCGACGATAAATTCCGCACTTAGCTCATTCTGCAGACGTCCATTTTCCATTATGCATGTCATTATCTTCATATACTTTCACATGCATAGTGGATTGTCATCATAAGTTGAAGTGGATCTCCACAAGTACCACCTGCCATGTGCATTTGCATTCCAAAAGCAAATTAACTTATATGCACATCTTCAGGGGGAGCCCTTGCAACTTATGAAGACAATTCCTTATCCTTTACAATTTCACAGATTATATTCCCCGTTGAAAACTTCAACTAGTTTGTCATCAATCACCAAAAAGGGGGAGATTGTAAGTGCATCTAGTGCCACCCCTAGTTGGTTTTGGAGTATTGACGACAAACCTAGTTGAGGGACTAATGTGTTTGTGAGAATTGCAGGATAACACAGGTAGAAGTCCCTCATGATTCGGTGTTACTACCAGAGATGACCCCTAAAAATGTATGAAGACATTGAAGTCAAAGGTGGTATATGAAGATATTCACATTGAAGACTATGACAAGAGAAGACACGATATGAAGCCAATGGAGCTCGAAGACTTAGATCTTTCGTAGGTCTTTTTCTTTTGTGTTGAGTCATAGGAACCACCGTACTGTTAAGTGGGGTCCAAGAGAACCAGTCAGAATGACTGAAGTGATGCCTAAACCAAAAACCTATGTCTTCGAGTGAAGACTATGAGAGCGAATCTTGTCCAGAGTCGGACAAGTCAGCTTTGCTTGTAGCCCAAGTAAAGTTGCTGTGTGAGTTTGAAATCTGACCGTTGGAACACGTGTCAGTTCCTTAGTGACCCAGGGTCATTTCGGAAAAATCAGGTCGGGTTGCCAAGTGGCTATAAATAGCCCACCCCCTACAACCATAAACGGTTGGCTGCTCAGATTGAAAGTACGGCTTTTGTCGTTTGAGAGCAACCCACCTCGAAGCCGTTGAGAGAGAATTCCTTGCGAGGATAAAGCCCTAACCACCCAGAGCCAGAGAGAATTGGGCATCACTTAAGTCTTCTTGTCTGTGTGATCTGAAGACTTATTACACTTAAGGACTGTGCATCCTCCAGCCGGTTAGGCGTCGCGTTCTGAGCATCCAAGAGACATTGTGGATTGCCGGTGAACGAAGTCTGTGAAGGTTTGGGAGTCTACCTTGAATACTTACCAGAGTGATTGGGCGAGGTCTATGTGACCTTAGCTCAAGGAGAATACGGTGAGGACTGGGTGTCCTAAGCTGCGTGTTCAGGACTGGGTGTCCGGGACTGTGTGTCCTAAGGTTTAAATACCTAGCCGCTCCAACCAGACGTACAGTTGTCACAGCAACTGGAACTGGTTCAACAAATCATTGTCTTCAACGAGTCACTGGTTTCATCTTCACTTCACTTTACTTACTGTTCCTCCTTGTGAAGTCATTGTATGTTTGCTCTATCATTTGTCTTCACTGAGTGACTGCGTGTTCTGTTTGGCTTCACAATATCTTCCTACCTGATCCTTACTACCTAGCTGCTATTAGTCTTTGTGCTTTCACTTCATTGAATACTTGACTATGGTTTGCCTAGTGTAGTCTACCTTCCGCTGCATGGTAATAGGTTTAATTTTATCGTTTGTCTTCAAAACTCCCATGTTCTGAAGACTTTCATAAAAATCGCCTATTCACCCCCCCTCTAGTCGATATAACGCACTTTCAATGGGCCTTGGTGGGGAGGCGCCCCAGCCCACCTAGGGGCTGGTCCCTTCTTACACTTGGCCCATGTATGCCTCCGGGGCCTGTGGCCCCTCCCGGTGGACCCCCGGACCCCTCCGGTGGTCCCGGTACACTACCGATGATGCCCGGAACACTTCCGGTGGCCAAAACCATACTTCCTATATATCAATCTTTACCTCCGGACCATTCCGGAACTCCTCGTGATGTCCGGGATCTCATCCGGGACTCGGAACAACATTCAATAACCACGTACATACTTTCCCTATAACCCTAGCGTCATCAAACCTTAAGTGTGTAGACCCTACGGGCTCGGGAGTCATGCAGACATGGCCGAGACAACTCTCCGGTCAATAACCAACAGCGGGATCTGGATACCCATGTTGGCTCCCACATGCTCCATGATGATCTCATCGGATGAACCACGATGTCAAGGATTCAATCAGTCCCGTATACAATTCCCTTTGTCTAGCGGTATGATACTTGCCCGAGATTCGATCATCGGTATCCCCATACCTTGTTCAATCTCGTTACCGGCAAGTCTCTTTACTCGTTTCGTAACACATCATCCCGTGATCAACTCCTTGGTCACATTGTGCACATTATGATGATGTCCTACCAAGTGGGCCCAGAGATACCTCTCCGTTTACACGGAGTGACAAATCCCAGTCTCGATTCGTGCCAACCCAACAGACACTTTCGGAGATACCTGTAGTGTACCTTTATAGCCACCCAGTTATGTTGTGACGTTTGGCACACCCAAAGCACTCCTACGGTATCCGGGAGTTGCACAATCTCATGGTCTAAGGAAATGATACTTGACATTAGAAAAGCTTTAGCAAACGAACTACACGATCTTGTGCTAGGCTTAGGATTGGGTTTTGTCCATCACATCATTCTCCTAATGATGTGATCCCGTTATCAACGACATCCAATGTCCATGGTCAGGAAACTGTAACCATCTATTGATCAACGAGCTAGTCAACTAGAGGCTTACTAGGGACATGGTGTTGTCTATGTATCCACACATGTATCTAAGTTTCCTATCAATACAATTCTAGCATGGATAATAAACGATTATCATGAACAAGGAAATATAATAATAACCAATTTATTATTGCCTCTAGGGCATATTTCCAACAGTCTCCCACTTGCACTAGAGTCAATAATCTAGTTCACATCGCCATGTGATTAACACTCACAGGTCACATCGCCATGTGACCAACATCCAAAGAGTTTACTAGACTCAATGATCTAGTTCACATCTCTATGTGATTAACACTCAAAGAGTTCTGGGTTTGATCATGTTATGCTTGTGAGAGAGGTTGTAGTCAACGGGTCTTGCCATATTCAGATCGCTATGTATTTCGCAAAACTTTATGTAATATCGTAGATGCTGCTACCATGTTCCACTTGGAGCTATTCCAAATTGTTGCTCCATTATACATATCCGATATCTCTATTCAGAGCTATCCGGATAGGTGTCAAGCTTGCATCGACGCAACTCTTTACGTCGAACTCTTCATCACCTCCGTATCCGAGAAACATTTCCTTATTCCTCTAAGGATAATTTTGACCGCTATCTGGTGATCCACTCCTAGATCACCTTTGTACCCTCTTTCCAAACATGTGGAAAGGCACACATCAGGTGCGGTACTCAGCATGGCATACCGTAAAGAGCTTATGACAAAAGCATAGGGGACGACCTTCGTCCTTCCTCTTTCTTCTGTCGTGGTCAATCTTCGAGTCTTACTCAACTTCACACCTTACAACTCAGGTAAGAACCCCTTCTTTGACTGATCTATTTTGAACTCCTTCAAAAACATGTCAAGGTGTGCGTTCTTTGAAAGTATCATCAGGTGTTTTGATCTATCTCTATAGATCTTGATGCCCAATATGTAAGCAGCTTTATCCAGGTCTTCCCTTGAAAAACACTCTTCAAACAACCATTTATGCTTTCAGAAATTCTACATTATTTCGGATCAACAATATGTCATCCACATATACTTATCAGAAATTTTGTAGTGCTCCCACTCACTTTCTTGTAAATAAAAGTTTCTAGCAAACATGGTATGAACCTAAAAGCTTTGATCACTCCATCAAAGCATATATTCTGACTCCGAGATGCTTGCTCTAGTCCATAGAAGGATCGCTGGAGCCAGCATACCTTTTTAGCATCCTTAGGACCGACAAAACCTTTTATTGTATCACATACAACTTTTCTTATGTAAACTGGTAAGAAAACTTGTTTTGACATCCATCTGTCAGATTTCATAATCGAAAAATACAGCTAATGCTAACATGATTCCGACAGACTTAAGCATCGCTACAGGTGATAAATTCTCATCGTAGTCAACTCCTTGAACTTGTGAAAAGACTCTTTCCCACAAGTCAAGCTTCATAGACGGTAACATTACCGCCCACGTCCGTCTTCTTCTTAAAGATCCATTTATCTCAATGGCTTGCCGATCAACGGGCAAGTCCACTAAAGTCCATACTTTGTTCTGATATATGGTTCCGATCTCGGATTTCATGGCTTCTAACCATTTGTCGGAATACGGGCCCACCATCGCTTCTCCATAGCTCGTAGGTTCATTGTTGTCTAACAACATGATATTTAAGACAGGATTACCGTACCACTCAGGAGTAGTACATATCCTTGTCGACCTATGATCTAAAGCTTCATGATCACTATCATTAACTTCCTCTTCAACAGACGTAGGCGCCACAGAAAACATCTTTCTATGTTGCATCACTCTCTGGTTGAAGTAAAGGGTCGACAACCTCATCAAGTTCTATCTTCCTCCCACTCAATTCTTTCGAGAGAAACTCCTTCTCGAGAAAGGACCCGTTCTTAGTGACAAACAATTTGCCCTCGGATCTGAGATAGAAGGTATACCCTACTGTCACCTTTGGGTATCCTATGAAGATGTGTTTGTCCGCTTTGGGTTCGAGCTTCTCCGGTTGAAGCCTTAAGCATCGCAGCCCCAAACATTAAGAAACGACAACTTTGGTTTCTTTCCAAACCAATGTTCATATGACGTCGTCTCAATGGACTTAGATGGTGTCCTATCTAAAGTGAATGCAGCTGTCTCTAACGCATATCCTCAAAATGAAAACGGTAGATCGGTAAGGGACATTATAGATCGCACCATATCTCATAGTGTTCGATTACGACGTTCGGACACACCATTACCTTGTGGTGTTCCAGGTGGCTTCAACTATGAAACAATTCCACAATGTCTTAAGTGATTGCCAAACTCATAACTCAAGAAATCCCCTTTTGATCAGATCGTAGGAACATGATCTTATTGTTATGATGATTCTTAACTTCACTCTGAAATCGCTTGAACTTTTCAAATGTTTCAGACTTGTGCTTCATTAAGTAGATATGCCTATATCTACCCAAATCGTCAGTGAAGATGAGAAAATAGCGATATCCACCGCACGCTTCAATTCTCATTGGATCACACGCATCAACATGCATGATTTCCAACAAGTCACTTACCCGTTTCATTGTACCTGAAAACGGGGTCTTAGTCATCCTGCCCATGAGGTATGGCTCGCATGTGTCAAGTGATTCAAAATCAAGTGACTCCAAACATCCATCGACATGGAGTTTCTTCATGCATCTTACGCCAATATGACCTAAGCGGCAGTGCCACAAGAAAGTGGTACTATCATTATTAACTCTACATCTTTTGGCGTGAACATGTGTATTACCACGACCGAGATTCAATGAACCATTCACATAGGGTGCATGACCATGAAAGGTATCATTCATGTAAACAGAATAACCATTATTCTCTAACTTAAATGAATGACCGTATTGCAATGAACATGATCTAATCATATTCATGCTTAATGTAGACACCTGATAACATTTATCTAGGTTCAATACTAATCCCGAAGGCAGATGGAGCGTGCGATGGTGATCTCATCAACTTTGGAAACACTTCCAACACACATCGTCACCTCGCCCTTAGCCAGTCTCCGTTTAGTCCGTAGCTTTTGCTTCAAGTCACCAATAATAGCAACTGAACCAGTATCCAATACCCCGGTGCTACCAGGAGTACTAGTGAGGTACACATTAATAACACGTATATACTTTGTTGAAGTTTCCAGCCTTCTTATCTACCATGCATTTGGGGTAATTCCGCTACCAGTGACCGTTCCCTTTACAATAGAAGCACTTAGTATCGGGTTTAGGTTCAACCTTGGGTTCCTTCACTGGAGTGGCAAATGGTTTGCCATCCATGAAGTTTCCCTTCTAGCCCTTGCCCTTCTCGAAACCAGTGGTCTTGTTAAACCATCAACACTTGATGCTCCTTCTTGATTTCTACCTTTTGCGGTCTTAAGCACCGCGGACAGCTCCGGGATCAACACCATCCCTTGCATGTCATATTTCATCACGAAGATCTAGTTTCTTAGTGATAGTGGCTAGAGAACTCTATCAATCACTATCTTATCTGGAAGTTTAACTCCCACTTGATTTAAGTGATTGTAGCACCCAGACATTCTGAGCACATGCTCACTAGCTGAGCTATTCTCCTCCATCTTGTTGGCAAAAGAACTTGTCAGAGGTCTCACACCTCTCAACATGGGAATGAGCCTTAAATCCCAATTTCAGCTCTTGGAACATCTCATATGTTCTATGGCATTCAAAACGTCATTGGAATCCCGATTCTAAGCCGTAAAGTATGGTGCACTAAACTATCAAGTAGTCATTAGGACGTGTCTGTCAGGTGTTCACAACATCCACAGACGACGTTGTAGGGGTTTGCACATCGAGCGGTGCATCAAAGACATAAGCCTTCTGTGTAGCAGTGAGGACACTCCTCGGACTACGGACCTAGTCCGCATCATTGCTTACAATATCTTTCAACTTAATCTTTCTCTAGGAACGTATTGAAACAGGGAGCTACAACGTGAGCTATTTATCTACAACATATTTGCAAAGACAATTTAGACTATGTTCATGATAATTGAGTTCATCTAATCAAATTATTTAATGAACTCCCACTCAGATAGACATCCCTCTAGTCATCTAAGTGAAACATGATCCAAATCGACTAGGCCGTGTCCGATCATCACGTGAGATGGACTAGTCAACAATGGTGAACATCTCATGTTGATCGTATCTTCTATACGACTCATGTTCGACCTTTTGGTCTTCCGTGTTCCGAGGCCATGTATGTACATACTAGGCTCGTCAAGTCAACCTAAGTGTTTCGCATGTGTCCCGAGGCCATGTCTGTACATGCTAGGCTCGTCAACACCCGTTGTATTCGAACGTTAGAATCTATCACACCCGATCATCACGTGGTGCTTTGAAACAACGAACCTTGGCAACGGTGCATAGTTAGGGGGAACACTTTTCTTGAAATTTTAGTGAGGGATCATCTTATTTAAGCTACCGTTGTTCTAAGCAAATAAGATGTAAAACATGATAAACATCACGTGCAATCAAATAGTGACATGATATGGACAATATCATTTTGCTCCTTATGATCTCCATCTTTGGGGCTCCATGATCATCGTTGTCACCATCATGACACCATGATCTCCATCATCGTGTCTTCTTGAAGTTGTCTCGTCATCTATTACTTCTACTACTATGGCTAATGCTTTAGCAATAAAGTAAAGTAATTACATGATGTTTATGTTGACACGCAGGTCATAAATAAATTAAGACAACTCCTATGGCTCCTGCCGGTTGTCATACTCATCGACATGCAAGTCGTGATTCCTATTACAAGAACATGATCAATCTCATACATCACATATATTATTCATCACATCCTTTTGGCCATATCACATCACAAGGCATATGCTGCAAAAACAAGTTAGACGTCCTCTAATTGTTGTTGCAAGTTTTTACGTGGCTGCTATAGGTTTCTAGCAAGAACGTTTCTTACCTACGCGAAAACCACAACGTGATATGCCAATTTCTATTTACCCTTCATAAGGACCCTTTTCATCGAATCCGATCCGACTAAAGTGGGAGAGACAGACACCCGCTAGCCACCTTATGCAACTAGTGCATGTCAGTCGGTGGAACCAGTCTCACGTAAGCGTACGTGTAATGTCGGTCCGGGCCGCTTCATCCCACGATGCTGCCGAATCAAGATAAGACTAGTAACGGCAAGCAAATTGACAATATCGACGCCCACAACTGCTTTGTGTTCTACTCGTGCATAGAAACTACGCATAGACCTAGCTCATGATGCCACTGTTGGGGATCGTAGCAGAAATTTAAAATTTTCTACGCATCACCAAGATCAATCTATGGAGTAATCTAGCAACGAGGGGAAGGGGGGGGGTGCATCTACATAACCTTGTAGATCGCGACACGGAAGCGTTGCAAGAACGCGGATGAAGGAGTCGTACTCGTAGCGATTCAGATCGCGGTTGATTCCGATCTAAGCGCCGAAACACGGCGCCTCCGCAATCAACACACGTGCAGCCCGGTGACGTCTCCTACGCCTTGATCCAGCAAGGGGAGAAGGAGAGGTTGGGGAAGACTCCGTCCAGCAGCAGCACGACGGTGTGGTGGTGGTGGAGGAACGCGGCACTCCAGCAGGGCTTCGCCAAGCACTACGAGAGACGAGGAGGGAGAGGGGTAGGGCTGCGCCAACAGGGAGATCGAATCATGTGTCGGGCTGCCCCTTTGCCTCCACTATATATAGGGGGAGAGGGAGGGCTGCGCCCCCACCTAGGGTTTCCACCCTAGGGGTGGCGGCAGCCCCAATCCCCATCTGGGGTGGCGGCCAAGTGGGGGGAGAGGGAGGCGCACCAGGCATGGGCCTTAGGGCCCATCTGCCCTTAGGTTTGCCCCCTCTTCTCTCTAGGCGCATGGGCCTTGGTGGGGAGGTGCCCCAGCCCACCTAGGGGCTGGTCCCTTCTCACACTTGGCCCATGTATGCCTCCGGGGCCCGTGGCCCCTCCCGGTGGACCCCCGGACCCCTCCGGTGGTCCCGGTACACTACCGGTGATGCCCGGAACACTTCTGGTGGCCAAAACCATACTACCTATATATCAATCTTTACCTACGGACCATTCCGAAACTCCTCGTGACGTCCGGGATCTCATCCGGGACTTCGAACAACATTCGATAACCGTGTACATACTTTCCCTATAACCCTAGCATCATCGAACCTTAAGTGCGTAGACCCTATGGGCTCAGGAGTCATGCAGACATGGCCGAGACAACTCTCCGGTCAATAACCAACAGCAGGATCTGGATACCCATGTTGGCTCCCACATGCTCCACGATGATCTCATCGGATGAACCACGATGTCAAGGATTCAATCAATCCTGTATACAATTCCCTTTTTCTAGCGGTATGATACTTGCCCGAGATTCGATCGTCGGTATCCCCATACCTTGTTCAATCTCGTTACCGGCAAGTCTCTTTACTCGTTCCATAACACATCATCCCGTGATCAACTCCTTGGTCACATTGTGCACATTATGATGATGTCCTACCGAGTGGGCCCAGAGATACCTCTCCGTTTACACGGAGTGACAAATCCCAGTCTCGATTCATGCCAACCCAACAGACACTTTCGGAGATACCTGTAGTGTACCTTTATAGCCACCCAGTTACATTGTGACGTTTGGCACACCCAAAGCACTCCTACGGTATTCGGGAGTTGCACAATCTCATGGTCTAAGGAAATGATACTTGACATTAGAAAAGCTTTAGCAAACGAACTACACGATCTTGTGCTAGGCATAGGATTGGGTCTTGTCCATCACATTATTCTCCTAATGATGTGATCCCGTTATCAACGACATCCAATGTCCATGGTCAGGAAACTGTAACCATCTATTGATCAACGAGCTAGTCAACTAGAGGCTTACTAGGGACATGGTGTTGTCTATGTATCCACACATGTATCTGAGTTTCCTATCAATACAATTCTAGCATGGACGTATTGAACTGTGTCTCCTGTGGGGGACGTCAAAACGACGCCAGCCCCTAGACCAACCAACATTTTGGAGCCGTCGAAGTGCATGACCCTGTTTGAATATGTGCCGTACTCTTTAGGGAGTTCGGCCTCCGTCCATTCTGCGACGAAGTGGGCCAAAACTTGCGACTTGATAGCTCGCCGTGGCTTGTAAGTTATGTCAAATGGGAGGAGCTCAATGGCCCATTTTGCAATCCAGCCCATCACGTCACGGTTGTTTATAATATCGTTAAGTGGCACTTCTGAGGCTACTGTTATTGAACACTCTTGAAAGTAGTGTCGCAGCTTTCGGGATGCCATAAATACCGCGTATGCAATCTTTTGATAATGCGGGTACCGTGACTTGCACGGAGTAAGGACAGTGGACACATAGTAGACCAGCGTTTGAAGGGGGAATTTGTGTCCATCCGTTTCTCGTTCGACGACGAGCACTGCGCTTACAACCTGATGGGTTGTTGCAATGTATAATAGCATTGGTTCGCCAATGTTTGGCACGGCCAGGACTGGGTTTGTTGCCAAGATGGCTTTTATTTCGTCGAGTCCGGCCATGGCTACATCCGTCCACTCGAAGTGTTCGGTGCGCCGAAGGAGGCGGTAAAGGGGTAGGGCCTTTTCTCCCAAGCGGGAGATAAAACGGCTTAGAGCCGCCACGCATCCGGTTAATTTTTGTATTTGTTTGAGGTCCTTCGGGATATCCAATTGTGACAGAGCTCGGATCTTGGCTGGATTTGCTTCAATTCCTCTACCGGATACAATGAAGCCCAAGAGCTTTTCGGCTGGAACGCTGAAAACGCATTTTTCCAGGTTGAGCTTGATGTCGTATGTTTGGAGGTTACCAAATGTTAGCCTCAAGTCGTCTGCTAGAGATTCGACATGTCTTGTTTTAACGACCACATCATCTACGTATGCCTCCATTGTTTTGCCGATCTGGTTTGCCAGACATGTCTGAATCATGCGCTGATATGTTGCGCCGGCGTTTTTGAGCCCGAAGGACATTGTGTTGAAGCAGAATGGGCCGTATGGTGTGATGAATGCCGTTGCGGCTTGGTCTGACTCTGCCATCTTTATTTGATGGTAGCCGGAGTATGCGTCGAGGAAACACAACGAATCGTGTCCTGTGGTAGCGTCGATAATTTGATCGATGCGGGGGAGAGGGAAGGGATCCTTTGGGCAAGCCTTGTTAAGGTCTTTAAAATCAACGCACAGGCGCCAGGATTTGTCCTTCTTTGGTACCATCACCAGGTTTGCTAGCCAGTCCGGGTGTTTTATATCTTTGATGAATCCGGCCTCCAGTAGCTTGGCTAGTTCCTCTCCCATGGCCTGTCTCTTAGGTTCGAAAAAACGCCGAAGAGCCTGTTTGACTGGCTTGAATCCTTTTAGGATATTTAAGCTGTGTTCGGCCAGCCTGCGTGGGATTCCTGGCATGTCTGAAGGGTTCCAGGCGAAAATGTCCCAGTTCTCTCGTAGGAACTCTCGCAGTGCGGCGTCTACATCAGGGTTTAACTATGCTCCGATGGAAGCTGTTTTATTGGGGTCCGTTGGGTGGACCTGGAATTTGACTATTTCGTCCACCGGTTTAAAGGAGGTGGACTTGGATCTTTTATCGAGTATCACATCGTCCCTATTCACCATGGAGCGCAGCGCAGTCAGTTCCTCAGCCGCTAGGGCTTCGGATAGCGCCTCGAGGGCCAGTGCGGCTGTCTTGTTTTCGGCGCGGAGTTCTATGTCCGGATCACTAGAGAGAGTGATGATTCCGTTAGGCCCGGGCATCTTGAGCTTCATGTACCCGTAATGGGATATTGCTTGGAAGATTGTAAACGCTTCCCGCCCTAGCAGAGCGTGATATCCGCTACTGAACGGGGCCACTTGGAACGTGACCTCTTCAGACCTGTAATTATCCGGCGTGCCGAACACCACATCTAGTGTGATTTTTCCTGTACAGTGCGCTTCCCGACTGGGGATTATTCCTCTAAAGGTTGTGCTGCTTCGCTCAATGCGGTTCCAGTCTATTTCCATTTTTTGAAGGGTTTCCTCATAAATGAGGTTCAATCCACTGCCACCATCCATGAGTACCTTGGTAAGACGAAAGCCGTCCACTATTGGACTGAGGACCAATGCGGCTGGTGCTCGGGCTGTTCGGAATTTAGGTTCATCACTGGCGTTAAAAGTAATAGCCGTGTCACTCCATGGGTTTATTATTGCTACTTGGTAGACTTCGGCAAGTCTGCGGAGTGTTCTTTTTCGCATATTATTTGATGCAAAAGTCTCGAAGACTGTTGATACCGTAGTG
This sequence comes from Triticum urartu, assembly GCF_003073215.2. Taxonomy (NCBI): domain Eukaryota; kingdom Viridiplantae; phylum Streptophyta; class Magnoliopsida; order Poales; family Poaceae; genus Triticum; species Triticum urartu. The sequence continues at coordinate 11,053,452 of NC_053022.1, read as the reverse complement.
GTGTCTCTGGGGTGGCTTTCTGTGGCTTCTGGAATTAGAAGATCTTCGCCAATTTTTGCCACCTGCCGGAGTATCCACCATGCTCTAAGGCTATGAGTTGGTGTGGCGCCCTCTGCACTGTGAATTTTACAGGGTCCATTAAGCCATCCTTCCAGCACGGTTCCGTGCCCTGTAGAGGGCTTTTACTTTTTGGTATTGAACCCGGGTGTCTGGCGATGATGCACCCTTTTATTTCGGACTGGGTTTGTATTCAAGGCCGGATTGTCCCAAATTTTATTTCGGTTTTCCAGGCGCTTTCCATCGCATAGTACTTCCGTACTATGGACGCCAAGTCAGCGAAGCGTGTAATATCACGGCAACTTATGGCGTTGAGGATTCCCTTGTCCGTGCAATTATTGCAGAAGAATGAAATTGCGTCTTCCTCGCGGCAGTCCTTTATCCTGTTCATAACCAGGAGGAATCTAGCCCAGTAATGATGTACTGTTTCTTCGGGCTCTTGCCTAATTTGAGATAGATCGCTTATGTACGGGTGGGTGGGTGGAATCAAATCCGAAACCTCACCCAATCTGAGACCTAGGGGCCAAGGAGTTTCCGAACTCGGAAGTTTGTATTCTTGGATGCTGTCCAATGAATCTAGCCCATCGCCCGACTTTAAGTTGAGGTCTTGAGTGATGTCCTCCCCTCCGCGGGTATCCGGCTTGGAGGGATCAGGAATCCGGACATAGCTAGTCCTCAAGATAGATGAAGGGTCGCCGCACTATCCCTCTACCACGGCAACGCGATGGGTGACCTGGGGAGAGTTAATCTCTCTCAGATCGGGTTTAGGCCCAATCTGGTCGTAATCTGTAGCGACTCCCAGGGCGGCGAAGCGATCCAAGAGCTCGTTTAGGGAAGAGAGCTCCATTGGATCTAGCTGCTCGGCGAATTTCGAGCTGACGTGAAGATTGCTTTCGATGACCCGAGAGGTCATCGTCGGCGCAGCAGCCGAACGGGCGGTCATAAGGAAACCACCTAGCCTGAGAGTCTGGCTGATAGCCAAAGCTCCCTTAGCAACAGTGCCGTCTTTAAAGACGGGATGAGGCATCCTTCCTGATGGCGACGGCACAGAGGAACTCTCAATGAAAGCACCAATGTCGGTGTCAAAACCGGCGGATCTCGGGTAGGGGGTCCCGAACTGTGCGTCTAGGCGGATGATAACAGGAGGCAGGGGACACAATGTTTTACCCAGGTTCGGGCCCTCTTGATGGAGGTAAAACCCTACGTCCTCCTTGATTAATATTGATGATATGGGTAGTACAAGAGTAGATCTACCACGAGATCAAGGAGGCTAAACCCTAGATGCTAGCCTATGGTATGATTGTTGTCCCTACGGACTAAAACCCTCCGGGTTATATAGACACCGGAGAGGGCTAGGGTTACACAGAGTCGGTTACAATGGTAGGAAATCTACATATCCGTATCGCCAAGCTTGCCTTCCACGCCAAGGAAAGTCCCTTCCGGACACGGGACGAAGTCTTCAATCTTGTATCTTCATAGTCTAGGAGTCCGGCCGAAGGTATAGTCCGGCTATCCGGACACCCCCTAATCCAGGACTCCCTCAGTAATGTCAGTGTCAAAACCGGCAGATCTCGGGTAGGGGGTCCCAAACTGTGCGTCTAGGCGGATGGTAACATGAGGCAGGGGACACAATGTTTTACCCAGATTCGGGCCCTCTTGATGGAGGTAAAACCCTACGTCCTGCTTGATTAATATTGATGATATGGGTAGTACAAGAGTAGATCTACCACGAGATCAAGGAGGCTAAACCCTAGAAGCTAGCCTATGGTATGATTGTTGTTCGTCCTATGGACTAAAACCCTCCGGTTTATATAGACACCGGAGAGGGCTACGGTTACACAGAGTTGGTTACAATGGTAGGAGATATACATATCCATATCGCCAAGCTTGCCTCCCACGCCAAGGAAAGTCCCTTCCGGACACGGGACGAAGTCTTCAATCTTGCATCTTCATAGTCCAGGAGTCTGGCCGAAGGTATAGTCCGGCTATCCGGACTCCCCCTAATCCAGGACTCCCTCAGTAGCCCCTGAACCAGGCTTCAATAACGACGAGTCCGGCGCGCAGATTGTCTTCGGCATTGCAAGGCGGGTTCCTCCTCCAAGTACTTCATAGAAGATTTTGAACACAAAGGTAGTGTCCGGCTCTGCAAAATAAGTTTCCACATATTGCCATAGAGAGAATAATATTTACACAAATCTAATCTGCTGACGTATTCCGTAGCCTGACATCACACCACAGCCAAATCTTTATTCGAATTGTTTTACTGTTCCACCTCAGCGCGTTTAGCGAGGCGGTTTCCTTGGCACGTCTTGTCAAAGCAGAGATCGTGTCCCCTTATTCCGGGATTCTCATCAATACGGGCATGGGTAACCCAACCGCGCCATTGATTACGGCCCTTGGGAGATAAGCAAGTTTTACCAGGCTGGTGGGGACGCATAGTCGCGTCCGCCCATATAAGGGGATAAGGATCCACCTTTTCATCCACGCCTTCTTCCTCCTTTGCCTATCCATTTCCGCGCACTCGAGCTCCAGCGCCCAAGTCCGCACACCCCACCTCAACCTTCTCTAGCCATGTCCGGAGCGGGAGGCAAGTGGATGGTCTCCTCCATTACGGAGGGACACATCAAAAAACCGAGGAAGGCCGGATACTTGTCTAACGACATTGCGCACCGGCTTCCCGAAGAGGGGCAGCTCATCCCCACCCCTAGGCCCCATGAGAGGGTGGTGTTCCTCCCCCATTTCCTCCGCGGACTGGGCTTCCCTCTCCACCCATTTGTTCGGAGGCTCATGTTCTACTATGGTCTGGATTTCCACGATCTGGCCCCGAACTTTGTCCTCAACATCTCGGCGTTTATCGTCATGTGCGAGGCTTTCTTCCACATCCGCCCCCATTTCGGCCTATGGCTCAAGACTTTCAATGTCAAGCCGAAGGTGGTGCGCGGCACCCAGGCGGAGTGCGAAGGCGCCATGGTGGGCAAGATGCCCAACGTCCTATGGCTCGAGGGCTCCTTCGTGGAGTCCCTAAAGGGGTGGCAGTCGGGGTGGTTTTACATCACCGAGCTGCGCGACCCTGAATGGGTCGCAGCCCCCGAGTTCCGATCCGGACCCCCTACGTGGCTTGCCTGCTGGAAAGAGACGGGCCTGTCGTGGGGTAAAAAAGGAGAGCTGACCGGACTCCTTACATGCGTCCAAACCCTGGTGGACAAGAAGCTCAAACTTGTCAACGTAGTCCAGGTTATGCTCATCCGCCGGATCCTCCCGTGTCAATAACGGGCTTTCAACCTGTGGGAGTTCGACCCGGCGCGGCACCGAACTCTTAGCAGGCTCTTCGACACGACGTACGAAGATGCCCGGAAGGTGCTTTTCAAGGGCACTGAGGCCCCCGCATCCGCTACCGAGGATCGCGGATTCAGCACGCAGCGTCACGCTCGCGCGGTAAGCTGTTTTTACCTTCTACAGGGTATTAGTTTTTCATAGCTTGACTCCATGCGGGATCTAAGCTCCCTTACCTTTGACAGGATTGGCAGGAGACGTCCGGACAGATCAACTGTCCGGCTCCTTTGCCCGAAGGCCCAGCGAACGCTCGGTTGGCGAAGCTGCTGGTTCCGGCACCCTATGTGGTGCCGGAGAGGAAGGCCAAGGAGAAGGCCACGAAGACTCCAAGGCGCACTCCTCCCATGAAGACGAGGAGGAGGAAGAAGAGACCTCTCCCCCTCCAGCGGGGGGAGGGAAGAAAAGGAAGGCCGCCCCAACTGGGGAGGCCGAAGGGTCCAAGAAGGGGAAGACCCCTCCTCCGGACTACTCCACCAACGCCGACGACGGTGAAGAGGAGTGGTCGCACAGGGCCAAGCCTCTGGCGAGATCGTAAGTATCCGGATACCAGAGTGATTCATAGTATTCCCCCATTGCACACCTTTTCCTTACGTCGAACATGTCTATGCAGTCCGCCCAAGGCCAGGCTCGACGAGTCGTCGAGGGGCTCCCTGGATTCGTCGGATGTGAATTCGCTTCCGGCGGCTACCTCCCCCCACCCTGCGGACGACGCCGAGGCCGCGTCCCAACAGGTTCCAAGCCAGGAGTAGGTGGTCCTGGAGGCGCCGCAAGGCGACCTCTCGGACTCCAGGCATGAAGGGGATTGTCGGTGTCAAAACCGGTGGATCTTGGGTAGGGGGTCCCGAACTGTGCGTCTAGGCCGGATGGTAACAGGAGGCAAGGAACACGATGTTTTACCCAGGTTCGGGCCTTCTTGATGGAGGTAAAACCCTACGTCCTGCTTGATTAATATTGATGATATGGGTAGTACAAGAGTAGATCTACCACAAGATCAAGGAGGCTAAACCCTAGAAGCTAGCTTATGGTATGATTGTTGTTGTGTATGTTGTCTATTCTATCGACTAGCCTGGCCCTGGTTTATATAATGCACCAGAGGCCTAGGTTAACAAGAGTCCTAGCCGAATACGCCGGTGGAGAGAAGTCCTTGTCTTGATCGCCAAGTCTTTGTGGAATCTTCCTTGTATGCGGCAGTTGTCCGAACTGGCCCATGAGTATACGGCCATGGGGGGCCTCGGCCCAATCTAATAGATCGGGAGACGATGTGGTGAGTACCCCCTAGTCCAGGACACCGTCAGTAGCCCCCTGAACTGGTCTTCAAGTTAGGGACACTCCTCGATTCTTCCGAACCATTCTTCATCTTCGGTCGTCGGTCTTGAAAACTGGTTCAACAAATCTTCTCATCTTCGATCTTGAGGATCGCCGAAATGCATTCGACGAGTTCACATGTCGGGTATCCGAGGAGCCCCTTTAAGTTTCCGGCCTTTATCAATGCCTTGTTATTTTTATGCCACACCTCGGGTTTGAAGTTGTTCCCGGGTGGCAGCGCCCTCTTGCGTCCGAGCTCCAACGCCGGACTGCATTCGAGGTATCATTTGCACATGAGCACCAACGCCGGACCGCTTCCCAGCTCTAACGCCGGAATGTATCCGAGATCCAACGCCGGACTATGTATCCGAGCTCCAACGCCAGACTGTATCCGAGCTCCAACGTCGGACTATGTATCCGAGCTCCAATGCCAGACTGTATCCGAGGTGTCGTAAATCACCTTGGTTCAAAGAAGTTTGAAGGAGTTTAGCCGAGCTTAATGCCGGAAATGCCCTCTATGGAGCCAGCCACTAGCGCCCGAGCTTTATGCCGGACTGCTTCCGAGGTGGTGCACCACCCCGACTGTGGGCCGATTTTTTGTCAATATTTTTTATTATTGCAATTTATTCTCTGTCGAGATATATGGCCAGTAGCCCTCAAGGTGTGTATCGGTCTAAAACCCAAGATGCACCTGAAGGATGACGTAAGACCGCTGATCCCAGTAGCCGCTGAGACTGAGGTTGATTTGCAAAATCGGCCTGAGGATCAAGTCCTAACTCGGCAGAATACTTCGGGACACAAAAAGCGGCGTGCTTAGTCCTCGAGACTCAGGTTGGGTGGTAACACCAGATCAGGGGATCAATGTGCCCCTTCAATATTTGTAAATAATAAGCCCGAAGCCCAGTAGCCCCCGAGCCTTAATGCGGGCCTGGCTAGCCGAATAAAGGATCAATATCCATAGTAAAATCATGAATTATGTGTAATGACTATACGTCATTAATGCTCGGATCCGCATTGTACAAAACTTTGTTGACCGACCATCGGCTTCCACCTCCTCGGCCAGTAGCCGAGGAGTGTTTGTCCTACTTTATAAAGCCTTTATGAGGGCAAAGATTTACAACAAACAAGGCAATCTGGCCATACGGTTTTATAAACAAAGGTACGCAGAGAGTTATATTACTTTTTAACAGAAGAAATGTCTTCCAAAGAAAATAGTCCCGCTATCGGTTCCTTTCTTTGGGTTGTCATGCTAAGCATGATCATTAAACCTCAGCTCTAATGTAAGAGCAAAATATTGAGGATTTAGTTTGGGAGGCCAGTTAATAGCACCCGGTAGTGTTCGGCGACAGTCGGGGTCAAGCCGTAAACACTTCGGCCAATGTTATGAACGGCCCATCATTTAACATAGTCATCGGATCGCTGACCAGTTTACGCTTATTGTGAAAGTCAGTTTTCGGCTTTCTCCACGGAGGTGCTTAACCATGCGAGCTCGAAGCACAATCGCAGTGGTTCTCCCTTAGCACGCCTAGCCGAACAAAACGGAACGTAGGAAGCAAGTGCAGGAGCCGGGCAACCCAACTATTGACCGAAGACACAATTCGAAACCGATGCATATATAGCAATACCTGAGAATGTTTTTGTCGAATCCCTAAGGGTGTCCGGCGTTGCACTGCGAGACTAATGCTGGAAAAGCACAAATAGTTTAAAAGTGCAAAAAATCTTGGAAAACCAAGAAACATCAGTAAAAACATGACGTCCGAACAATATCAAGTGTTCGGTGCCAATCCGAAAGTTGGTCTTAGAAAAAAGAAGTGCTCCTGTCGTGCTTTAACATGATACATCCTATCTCAAGACTTCGAGCAGGTCAGCCTACGGCTTCAACCTCCTATCCCGAGGTCGGAGTACTTCTCATCAGGCCAGTTTAGCAAACTAAACTCTAGCGGCTTTGAGAGAGAAATTAGGCTCCCTGGCTAGTGACCGCACACTCGTGTCGAAAAAAGGAATGATAAATAATAATAATAAAACTTTGCAATGACTAAGAAGAAGAACACTTATTATAAAACGGCTCAAATAAACTTAAGAGCCCCCAAGTGACTTGGGTAGAAGAATGATTGCATGTACCGAAGTACTTATATCATATCTATGTTCAACCGAACTTTAAACGCGTCTTAACCGACCGTCAGCTTCTCCCTCTTTGGTCAAGGACCAAAAAGTGTTATGTACTCCATCGGTCGAAAATATCGACGGTGTTTCCAATAACCAGGCAATCAGGCCATAAGGCTGTAACAGACAAAGCGCGCTCAGGGAACTTATGCTATATTACCGTGAAGTGTAAGAAGCATCTTCGAAGAAAATAGTACCCCCACCGATACCTTTCTTCGGTGCTCATTGTTATTATGAGACTTGTGCAATAGATTTTTTGTACTCATGAGTTTCGTTGTGTGCCGACCATCATTGAAAACTATAAGAGCGCTAGCTTTCGGCTTCACACAGTCTAAGGTCTGGCTCGGGCGACCCGATCGTGACAATCGCAGAGATACTCCCTTTACTCCCTAGCCGAACAATCAGGAACGTAGGGGTAAACACAGGAGCGAGGCAACCCAGCTTGCAAATCGCTTAAGTCAATATGGTGCATATTGTGGCGTAATACACGAACAAGGAACGAAGCCGTACAAGTATAATCATATGCAAGTGGAAAAGCTTCATGAAGGAAGCCCCCAAATGAATTGGGTATTTGAATTCATGCGCCACAAACAAAGTTTGGACAAGGAAATTTTTTACAAGCAACTTTTTTCCAAAAAAGTATAATGCTTGGTTGAACCGAACACAAGTTAGAAATTAAAGCTTTGAGCATGAAAGCGACTTAGATGGTTAATGTGTTCGGTATTGATGACGCGGTCCGAGCTTGATGTGGGGCAAGGTTCCATCCCCCAAGCTGGTCCCGAGGTGGCGGAGCGGAGAGCTCGACACGCCGAAGTGGTGACATAGCACGGTCAATGCAGACCAGCAGAGTGACGCCGAAGTCCCCGGATCATTTTCCTGTGCACAAAAAATAGTGCAAACCGGAGATAATAGTAATAATGATAATAAAAAAAATGTTGCATAATAAATAATTTATGCAAAGTGAGGAATAGAAGAAATATGGCCTGGCGCCGAAGTCAATGTCGATGCAGGGCGTCGGCGTGATGTAGTAAAGGCGTGGCAAAGCCTGAATTCACAGGTCGGTCCAAGCTCCGGATGCGGCGTTCGCCGGACTATGTACGGAAACTGATCGAACCACCACGCGACCGTTGTTAATGCGGTCACCATTTAATAGACCCGTGGACATATCATGGACAAACCAGAGTAATAATTCCTTGGGAAAAATGAACCCAAACAAGCAAAAAATACTGGGATTAATAGCACCTGGTTTATTTGTTGTAGCAATCCGAAGGAAGGTGATTCCCAAAATTGGGACTCGCTCCGCACACCCATTGCCCGATGGGCGATAAAACGACGACATGACAATGCTGGTAAAGGTTGACTCGCCGAGGCAAAGCCCTCGGCCCAGCTAACGTGACGGAGCTGGTCGGCTAGTGACGCCGAAGTGTCCGGAGTAGGTTGATGAAGAGATGGCGAAGCCCCCGGTCCAGCCGAGATGTCGAAGCCTCGACGTCAGCCGATGAGTCGAAGTAGGTCGGCGTGATGGTAACCAGCTTGAAGAAGCAATAGTGCGGCCCTGTCAATGCAGGTCGTGACGTGGTCGATGCCGTCTTGATGAAGCGACCGTGCGGCGATGCCGGTATGCCCGCTCCGTGTAATCCGTGGGGCAGCGATGTTGATTATAATTTATCCTTCGTGATGCTGGACTCTTGTTTGACTTGCCGAGATGATGATCCGAAGAAGTTGAGCTCGGCTAAAGTGACGACGTGTTTAGCGCAGGTCGGCAGCCGTGGAATAATATTGCCGGACTGGTTTGACACCAGCATGATGTTGAAGATCATGTTCAAAATATCTTAAAGTTAGTAGGATGTGTTCGGGAACAAAACACAATACCCCATACAAAACTTCCTTCAAAAGGGATGTCCGAAATCCCGTTCATAAAAAAGATGAACTCGGGTCGGATTCGTTTTCGCGCAGAAAACAGATCCGAAAAGTGATGCACTAATCGGAAGGTTCCCGGAGTTCGGACGGTCGGATCGAGCTGAAATTTTGAGAGGTGGTAGATATAGGAATTACGCAGCCGATCAACGGTTGGATCTTCCAAAGGACGTCCGAGCTAGAAGCTGGACACCACGCCCTAAACTCATCCAAATTCTCATCCAGATTTGACAGGGCTCCGGTATATCGTGGATTGCCAGAGATTCCTCCATCGGAACTTGACGAAATTTTCCAGGGTTGTTATAGACTCAATTCCGCACAATTCCACCAAAGCGATCGTCAAAGCGATACTCGAGGAGGTGGTGGCGGCAGATACGAGTTCGCTGTCCAAAAAAAACAGCACGGTCGCTTGAGGGCAATGTTGACGTTGAGCCCCCGAGCTCCATAGATGATTTCTCCGTGATCTTGATAGAGATCGGAGTTGATGTTTTGATTAAGGCCCTCGTCCGGACATGGTGATCCGAACACGGGGCGCAATTCTTGGTCGAACCAAGGTGACCAGTCGAGCTGGTGACGAAGATGCCGAAGTAGCAGTTTATCTGCAGGCGAGCCATCGATCCTTTTGTCGATCACATAGCGGAACTCTCAATGAAAGCACCAATGTCGGTGTCAAAACCGGCGGATCTCGGGTAGGGGGTCCCGAACTGTGCGTCTAGGCTGGATGGTAACAGGAGGGAAGGAACACGATGTTTTACCCAGGTTCGGGCCCTCTTGATGGAGGTAAAACCCTACATCCTGCTTAATTAATATTGATGATATGGGTAATACAAGAGTAGATCTACCACGAGATCAAGGAGGCTAAACCCTAGAAGCTAGCCTATGGTATGATTTTTGTTGTGTATGTTGTCTATTCTATCGACTAGCCTGGCCCTGGTTTATATAATGCACCAGAGACCTAGGTTAACAAGAGTCCTAGCCGAATACGCCGGTGGGGAGAAGTCCTTGTCTTGATCGCCAAGTATTTGTGGAATCTTCCTTGTATGCGGCAGTTGTCCGAACTGGCCCATGAGTATACGGCCATGGGGGGCCTCGGCCCAATCTAATAGATCGGGAGACGACGTGGTGAGTACCCCCTAGTCCAGGACACCGTCAGGGATAGAACCACCAAGGGCTCCAAGTCCGGCTTTGAGCCGGACACAGCGCCAGAACCTTCAACAGTTCCGGACTCCGGTAGGCAGCCTCCTTCCAAGAGGAGCAAGCCTACCGAGCCGGTGACCTCCGTCCAACCGGAGGCACCGGACAATTTGCTGGAGGTGCTTAACGGCGCCTCCATCGACGAGGAGCACCACACTATTATGAGTGAGGTGATCCAGAAGGTTCAGTCCGCCAAGAGCGGACTGACTGAAGCCTGTGCCAGCCTTCTAACAGGCTTCGAGGTAAGTAAAGAATATGTAAAAATATTACCGCATAGACAGTAGCCCCTGATGCTCTGTTCGGCGTTCAGAAAGAAAAGCCGAATAGAGGATCTAATAACATTCATAGGAGTCTGACATAATCAAGTCAATATGCGTATGCAGGCTTCGCTGCTGGCCTTCGCCGCACTGACTGCGGAGGTGGATACGCTGAAGCAAAATCTCGCGTGGTCCGAGAACAAGCTCGGCCATGCCAAGAGGCAACTCGAGGAGAAGGAAGGTAAGAAATACCTTGCGCAAGTATATAGAGAAGATGTGGTTGCAAAAAATGACAGGATCAACGTGCTATTATAGGGGCCACGACCGAGGTGGCAACCCTTAAGAAAGCGCTGTCCGAGTCCGAAAACAGAGCGGCCGCGGAGCGCACAGAGAGAGGGAAGCAGGAGGTGCGGGTGGAGGAGGTGCAGAAAGAGCTCCAGGCTCTCGTGAAAAAACACGAGAGTTTGGATCTTGACTCGAAGACGCAAGCGTCCGAGCTTGCGGCAGCCCTCGAAAGCGCGAAGTCTGCCAAGGCCGAAGCCCAGAAAGCCCTCCAAGAAATTGGAGATATGAAGAAGATAGCGGCGGGTAAGGAATTCATTATGCAAAGCAAGCACGTGAAAGTGAATTACTTGTTACTTATCCGAGTCCGGAGCTCTCCAGGAGCATTCGCAGATTTGCCCCATAGTGCGTCTGATGCCGCTGCCTACTACCGAGCCGAGGAGGGGAGCTCGACGGAGAAGGTGTTCTGGTCTCAGTATGCTGAGGCCAGACACCTGGTGCCTTTGAGCGACCAGCTGAAGCAAATGGTCGAGCTCCACAAGGTGGCCGAACAGGCCATAAAGGGCCTCATAGTTCGGTTTTGGCCTGGAGAGGCTCTGCCTAGGAGCTACTTCGGGCTGGTGAGGCGGCTGGTGGATGCCTGTCCACGGCTTGAAGTAATCAAGCGCTCCGTCTGCATCGAAGGTGCCCGTAGGGCGCTTGCCTGTGCTAAAGTGCACTGGGGCAAGATGGATGCGGAGAAGCTAGTGAAGGACGGGCCGCCGCCGGGCAAGGAGCATCGCGTCCCGGAAGCGTATTATGAGGGCGTCCTGAAGGGTGCCCGCCTTATAGCGGATGAATGCTCCAAAAATGTAATATTTGAGTAAACTTGCATTTGTGATCCTGTACGCTGAAAACTTGTTCATATGCGCTGAGCAACGCTTTTGAATTTAAAATATTACCTTCTGTGCGGCCTTTTATCAAATTTGAGAGATGGCGAGTCCTCGCTTCTACCCCCATGCCGCGAGTGCTGGGGTGTTCGGGATAAACATGAGCGCTCTTTTTCCCATTCTTGGGTCCTTCGAGGGAGGCGCTCAACACAACGAACAAGGCAATCAGACTATAATGCTTGAACACTCTCACTTAGCCATAGAATTCTGTAATTTTAAATTTCGGCGAAGCCCCTAGTGTTCGGAAGACCGAGTTCGGGGCGCTATCCACGCCTAGGCCGGACAAAGCCGACTCCTCGCTCTAAGCGGCATAAGTATTTAGGGACTCGAAAACCTCTCGAACAGCGACCAGCTCTCGCCTCATCATGACGGTCAGTTTTAGCTTTCTCTACTGAGGTTCTTAGCCCAGCTCAACTGGGGCACAATCGCAGTAGTTCTCCTAGTGCTACCTTAGCCGATATAACGGAACGTAAGGAACCAAAACATAGGAGCCGGGCAAACCCAACTATTGACCCAAGACATGATTCGGAGCCGATGCATATAATGCTATAAGTTCGGGGTGCCGCACTTGTGAAAGTGTTCGGACTTCTCACACCGTATTGTGGGGTACTTAAGCGCCTGGCGTATTTGGCCGTACCAAAGTGTACGGGTGCAACATGTCATTAATGAACATATATTCGTAAAAAAGAGTAATGCAATAATACACGAAAGCTATGCATTGTTTATTTAAAAAGGCCGGGATCAAAGCAGAACGATACAAATAGTGCAATAAGCAAAAGATGGGACTATTTAACATGTCCCTTCCAGGGGCGAGCTGCGGGATGTTATGTGAAACAGGTATACTGCTCGTTATAGAGACCACCTTAGAGTTCCATAGTGCGGCGTAGCTTTCTGCTTCCCTGGTTGTATCATTGTGCGGCAATTGTACTGCCGGACAGGCCTTCCGAAGAATGGAGTCCTGAAAATAAGAGAAAATTAAGAAATCGGCAGCCCCTAGTGCGGTTTAAGCCGCCTGTCGGGCGTGCTGTGATGGTGCCCTTCCCCCTGTGCCCATGGTATTTCCAGAGCATAGTTATGTACGCGCAACACTGGTTTCACAAGTTTGCGAGGGCTGGGGTTGGGGCCGCATTGCTACGCTTGCTCGGATCGTGCCAGGCAGTCTTGTTCTAGGTTACTCCGGGCGCGCTTGACGGTGTCCAGACGTTTAATGGCCGGACTGGAGAATTGCCTTGAGAGGCTGCTTTGTATTTCCGCTGCGATAGCCGCCGTATGCTCCTCCGTTCGGAGAGAGCGTTCGGTGTTTCCATTGACCGTGATGACTCCTCGAGGGCCTGGCATCTTGAGCTTGAGGTATGCGTAGTGCGGCACCGCATTGAACTTGGCAAATGCGGTTCGCCCGAGCAGTGCGTGATAGCCACTGCGGAACGGGACTATGTCGAAGATTAACTCCTTGCTTCAGAAATTATCCGGAGATCCGAAGACCACTTCAAGTGTAACTGAGCCTGTACAGTTGGCCTCTACACCTGGTATGACGCCTTTAAAGGTCGTTTTAGTGGGTTTGATCCTCGAGGGATCGATGCCCATTTTCCGCACTGTATCCTGCTAAACCAGGTTCAGGCTGCTGCCGCCGTCCATAAGGACTCTAGTGAGGTGAAATCCGTCAATAATTGGGTCTAGAACCAATGCGGCAAATCCGCCATGACGGGTGCTAGTGGGGTGGTCCCTTCGATCAAAAGTGATCGGGCAGGAAGACCATGGGTTGAACTTTGGGGCGACTGGCTCCATCGCGTATACGTCCCTTAGTGCATGCTTCCGCTCCGTCTTGGGGACATGGGTTGCGTATATCATGTTCACCGTCCGCACTTGTGGGGGAAAACCTTTCTGTCCTCTTTTGTTCGGCGGCCGGGGCTCCTCCTCGTCATCGCTATGCTGCCCCTTGTCTCTGCTTTCGGCATTTAACTTGCCTGCCTGCTTGAACACCCAACAATCCCTGTTGGTGTGATTGGCTGGTTTTTTGGGGGTGCCATGTATCTGGCATGAGCGGTCGAGTATTCGGTCCAAACTGGATGGGCCCGGAGTATTTCTTTTGAATGGCTTTTTCCGCTGACCGGGCTTAGGGCCTCTGAATCCGGCATTAACTGCCGTATCCTCAGCATTGTCGCCGTTAATGCGGCGCTTTTGCTTGTTGCGTCGTGACCTGCCACTGCTGTCCTTGGTATCCGAATTACCAGGGCTCTTGGTCATGTTATTGCTGCGAGCTAGCGAGCTGTCTTCTCCCGCGCAAAAGCGGGTCATAAGTGTCGTGAGGGCTGCCATAGATTTCGGCTTTTACTGTCCTAGGTGCCGTGCAAGCCACTCGTCATGGATGTTATGATTGAAGGCCGCTAGGGCCTCTACATCCGGACAGTTGACGATTTGATTTTTCTTGGTCAGGAACCGTGTCCAGAATTGTCTGGCCGATTCCTCTGGCTGCTGAATTATGTGGCTAAGGTCATCGGCGTCTGGTGGTCGCACATAAGTGCCCTGGAAATTGTCGAGGAATGCGGCTTCTAGGTCCTCCCAACAACCAATTGATTCTGCTGGCAAGCTATTAAGCCAATGCCGAGCTGGTCCTTTAAGCTTGAGTGGGAGGTATTTGATGGCGTGTAGGTCATCACCGCGGGCCATGTGGATATGAAGGAGATAGTCCTAGATACATACCGCAGGATCTGTTGTGCCATCATATGATTCGATGTTCACGGGTTTGAAACCCTCAGGGATTTGACGATCCATTACTTCATCTGTGAAGCATAGTGGGTGTGCGGCGCCTCTGTATTGGGCTATATCACGACGCAGCTCAAACGAGCTTTGTCTACTGTGTTCGGCCCGGCCGGATTGACTGTATCCGGAGTGACGATTACCGTATCGTGCCGTGGGGCGCCCACACGATCCGTAGATTGATCTTGTTTGCCTTGCCTTGTCCTCCAATATATCTCGCAGGTCTGGCGCATTTTCCCGTGCCTTGGTATTTTTTGAGCGGCGCCGGGGTGCGGCTTGAGTGGAGGGCCGAGAGGCTTCTCTGTCGCGGCCACGGGGTGGCCGATCGGCCGCATCATGCGCTGGTGATGTAGGTTTAGGTGCTTCCTCCTCTAATCGGGGTAGCAGCCTGCGCTTTGGGTAGCTCTTGGAGGGGCGTTCGAGTTCATACTCTTCGGCCGCAAGGACCTCAGTCCATCTGTCGGCTAGCAAATGTTGATCAGCTCTAAGCTGTTGCTGTTTTTTCTTGAGGCTGCTTGCCGTGGCCATAAGCCTGCGTTTGAAATGCTCTTGTTCGACGGGATCCTCCGGCACGACAAATTCGTCGTCGTCGAGGCTTGCCTCGTCTTCGGAGGGAGTGAAATTGCTAGTGATCGACTAGAGGGGGGGTGAATAGGCGATTTTTATGAAAGTCTTCAAAACATGGGAGTTTTGAAGACAAACGATAGAAATGAACCTATAACCATGCAGCGGAAGGTAGACTACCCTAGACAAGCCACAGTCAAGTATTCAATGAAGTGAAAGCACAAAGACTAACAGCAGCTAGGCAGTACGGATCAGGATGCAAGTTAATATGAAACCAATCGGAACAAACAGTCACACAGTGAAGACAAATGGACAATGCAAATAGGCACTGACTTCACAAGGGCCAACTGTAAATAAAGAGATGGGAAGGATAGAACCAGTGAGCTTGATGAAGACAAAGGTTTGGTAGACCAGTTCCAACTGCGCTGACAGTTGTACGTCTGGTTAGGGCGGATAGGTATTTAAACCTAAGGACACACAGTCCCGGACACCCAGTCCTGAACACGCAGCTCAGGACACTCAGTCCTCACCGTATTTCCCTTGAGCTAAGGTCACACAGACCTTGCCCAATCACTCTGGTAAGTCTTCAAGGTAGACTTCCAAACCTTCACAGACTTCGTTCACCGGCGATCCACAATGACTCTTGGATGCTCAGAACGTGACGCCTAACCGGCTGGAGGATTCACAGTCCTCAAGTGTAATAAGTCCTCAGATCTCACAGACAGGAAGACTTAAGTGATGCGTAACACTCTTTGGCTCTGGGTGTTTAGGGCTTTATAATCGCAAGGAATTCTCTCTCAAAGGCTTCGAGGTGGGTTGCTCTCAAACGACAAAAGCCGTACTCTAACTCTGAGCAGCCAACCGTTTATGGTTGTAGGGGGTGGGCTATTTATAGCCATTGGGCAACCCGACCTGGTTTGTCCGAAATGACCCTTGGTCACTAAGGAACTGACACATGTTCCAATGGTCAGATTTCAAACACACACGGCAACTTTACTTGGACTACAAGCAAAGCTGACTTATCCAACTCTGGACAAGATTTGCTCTCATAGTCTTCACTCGAAGACATAGGATTTTGGTTAAGCATCACTTCAGTCATTCTGACTGGTTCTCTTGGACCCCACTTAACAGTATGGTGGTTCCTATGACTCAACAAAGAAAAACACAGAACGATGAAACTGCTAAGTCTTCGCGCTCCATAGTCTTCACGCGATGTCTTCTCTTATCATAGTCTTCAATGTGAATGTCTTCACATAACACCTCTGACTTCAATGTCTTCATACATTTTTAGGGGTCATCTCTGGTAGGAAAACCGAATCAATGAGGGACTTCTACCTGTGTTATCCGGCAATTCTCACAAACACATTAGTCCCTCAACTAGGTTTGTCGTCAATACTCCAAAACCATCTAGGGGTGGCACTAGATGCACTTACAATCTCCCCCTTTTTGGTGATTGATGACAAACTAGTTGAAGTTTTCAACGGGGAATAAAATATGTGAAATTGTAAAGGATAGGTTATTGTCTTCATAAGTGGCAAAGGCTCCCCCTGAAGATGTGCATATAAGTAATTTGCTTTTGGTATGCAAATGCACATGGCAGGCTGTACTTGTGGAGATCCTCTTCAACTTATGATGACAATTTATCATGCATGAAAAGTATGTGAAGATAATGACATGCATAATGAAAAATGGACGTATGCAAAATGATCTAAGTGCGGAATTTATCGTCGCACAGGCGGAATTTATTATCGCATCACAGAATAGCAAATAAGTAGCAGACGACCATCAAGTTTGAGTGTTACAACTCAAAGAACCAAATGCATCAAGACGCGAGAGTTGTAAACACTAGGCAAAATATAAAACTACCGCCCATATGAACCCGCTGGAAGACTATCAAACTCATATGCTTCTCCCCCTTTTGTCAGTAAGGACCAAAAAGGTTTGAAGAATAGAGCACCTACTCGTCCCCGTGAGGAGTTGGTGAAGTAGCAGGGTCTTCGGTGTTGGTTGGCGGTGCAGACGAACTCGGTGCAGTGTTGATTCGCGCTGAAGGTGGTGAAGTAGCATCGTCTTCATCATCGATGACACGTGCATTCACTGTTGCAGCAGAGGAGGAGAACTCAGAGTCTTCAAGAGACGGAGTACGCCGCAGCACAGTCCTTCTTGGAGGTGTTGAGTCAAACTTGAAGCGTTCAGAGAAGCCATCCTCTTGAAGATCATCTTCAGAACACATAAGCGTCAGCCCTTTCCATGTACGCCGACAAGTTTCATGGGCAACAAAGGCATTCTTGGTGGCAAGGTTGCGAATCCTGTTTACGTCCACCAAGAGGCTTTGCATTTGGTGCTTCAGCCAGTCATGATGCTTATCCTGTTTCTGATGAAGGGCAACCAGAAGTTCTCGGTCATTGAGAACACGAGATCGCTTCTTAGGCCGTTGGGCAATGGTGCTTTCCGTTGCTTCAGTGAGGGCACGATGAGGTGCACGGGTAGTACTAGCCAGAGGATAAACATGAGCGACTGCTGGATCTCTGTCAATGTGTTGTGAGAAACTTTGCTTATCAGCATTCTGAAGACTAAGGGGCTTCTTGGCAGGCTCTGGATAGATGGCTTCAACTGACATATCAACGTCAGGCATAATGATCCGATGATTGCGAGCAGTGGGCTGATAGGTGACAGCCGAGTGTAGTTTGATCAGCCGCATAATCCATGGAGCGTAAAACTTCAAGCCAAAGAGATCAGATCCTGATGCAGCAAGTTGGCGGATGAAGAAGTCTTGTGCATTGAAGCATTTTCCGTGAAGAATATGGAAGACCAAAGTCTTCATTGAACCTTCCAGCTTTGCATGTGGAGAATGTCCTTTGATGGGCCAGAGAGTTCGCCTTATAATGTGATAGATAGTGCGTGGCAGATACTCAAGGTCCTCAACAAAGAACTCCTTAGGATATGCAGCATCTGGAGGCAAAGGCTTCATCATGCTAAGCATCTAACTCATGTTTGGTTCAGGCTTGTGAAAAATGCTCTCCATAGCTGCACTGTGAAGCTGACAACCAGGTTCATAAAGATCTCCTGGAGTGGGCAGACAAGTGAGCTCAATGATATCAAAGGCTTTGGCTTCGTGATGAACATTGTCTGGCATCCACTCAAGGACCCAAGTCTTCGGATCTTTGTTGTAGCCACGAATATGAAGAGTGGCATAGAATTGGAGCAGCAATTCTTCGTTCCAGTGCTCCTTGTCAGTGACGAATGGCAACAATCTAGACTCTCTGAAGCAATCCAGAGCTTCTTCCAAACAAGGCAGACCAGTTATGGCTTCAGTGTCAAGACGCATATGTGGGAAAATGCGACCTTGATTGTACAGAATGCATGAGTAATAACTGCGCTACTGATAGCTCCAGAACCGATCAGAAGATATTCTTGCCTTGGTGTAGGGGTTCTTGGCGCTATCAAAGAAGGTGTTGTGTGCCTTGAAGCCATTGATATTAAAAGATCCGGGTGCAGATGCAGTACCTGGAAACCTGGGCAACCTTGGCATTGGCTTCTGAACCTGAGGCTTGTGCTCAACGTGATAGTCAAACTGAGGACCAGCAGCAGGCGGAGGAGTCAGAAAAGGCCATTTGACAGTGATAAGTTGGCCATAGTTGAATGCTTGTTCAATAGTGTGTGGCCTTGGTGGCAGAACAGGAGCAGTGGCATCAACAGAGGCGTCAGGCTGCACATCTGTTGTAGGTGCATCATTGGCTTCATTGGCCTCTGGCACAGTGTTAGGTGCAGGCTCCACACTGTCTTCAGCCATGACCACGTCATTGGCTTCAGTGGTGTTAGTGGTGGCAGCCTCAGGATTCTCAACCTCCACTTCAGAAGCTGGAGGGTCGGTCACGTTCTCCTCTAGAACAACATCTTGGTGAGACGGGGGTGTAGCAACTCTTGGGGCTTCTTCTTCATCGGTTGATGCAGCCGGAACATCTTCGGCCATTTTGGCTTCAGATTCAGAGACAGTCGCAGTAGGAGTGGCATCTGGAAACACTTGACGTGCAATAGATTGGTGGTGCATTTCTCCTTCTGGAACGCTCGAAAGAGGGACTTGAGGCCTTGGTCCTTTGCGAAGCCTGCGTAGCGCTGGCAACGCCTGTGGAGATGGAGTTAGCTGGGCCTCAAAGTCGTCTTCTTCGTCTTGCACAGGTGGTGTGACTTGTTGTTGTTGGGGAGTACTCGGGGTGTCTTGTTGTTGTGGGTGATTAGCCCATGATGCATCCTGAGCAGTTGGCGTCAGAGGACGACCAATGCTGATGAGTTCGCTGTGCGTGAGCACAGGCGATGATACCATTTGGTGCTCGATCTGAGGAAGGACTTCATCATCTTCAACATTGTCATGGTGACCAATGTCTTTAGCAGCGGTGGGGTCAACTGCGGGAATGTCTTCAGCTTCAGGAGCCTCTGTGGAAGCAGGCTCCTGAACTACTATTCGTCGTTCTTGATGTGAGAAATCAGGGCGAGCAACAGAGATGGGTTCTACAACAAGGGGCTCTGTGGGAGCAGCCCGATCTTTCTTGGTTCTGCGCTTCTTCTTAGAGGGAGCGACATCAGAAGCATTAGGATTTTTCCTCTTTCTGGCTTCAGCCTCGGCAGTCCTCGTCTTCTTTAGTTCTGAAGCGGTTGACCGGACCTTTGGCTTCGAGCGTGGAAAGACTATGCGTGGCTCTTCCCGCCTTGAAGGTGCAGATTGGTCTGTTGATGGCTTCTTCTTATTTGCAACCATTCTTGGGTCGATGCCAGGACGACCAAGAGCCTTGCGCTTATCAACCTCATTGTAGGCTTGCACACACTTTTCAGCCAGGCTCTTCATGCGCTCACGAGAACCTTTAGCTTCTTCACGCTTCTTGAGAAAGGCTTCCTTGAGCTCGTGCAGCATAATCTTGAAGTTTGTCACATCTTGCACACTGAGCTTGGCCATGTGCTTCTTGAACTGAGCTTTCTCATAGTCGATCTTTTGCTTCAGTTCAACGATGCGCTGAGCTAGAGCTAGCTCAGAAGCAATGGCGCCAGTGAAGGCGACACTGAGGCCAATTGGAAGTTGCAGATCTTCAAAGCTGAGGTTGGGCGTGTCAAACCACTCATCAATGAAGTTATGGATGATTGCCACATCAAAGAGAGACAAATCATTGAAGATCTCTGCTTCTTCCTTGCTCTTGACCAGTTGCTCAAGAGCGTCATCTGCAAGATCTTCATCGCTGGACAGATCAATGGCGTCATTGCGCAGAATAGCAGCAGCAGTCAGTGCCTGATCAGTACTCTTTCTCATCTCAGTCTTCTTGGAGATACGTGATAGATCTTCAGACTGCACACTGTCTTCAGGAGGTGTAGTAGCCAGTGGCTTCGCATGTGAAGCTTTTGGAGGAGCAGCTGACTTTGAAGCTTTAGCCTTCTTCTGATTCCGCGGCTTTGTAGTAGGAGCTGGGGCTTCATCAGTGTCGGCATCATCATCAGAATGATCCACTTTGGCACCTTGAACAGAAATGTGAGTGATAAGGCCATCAAGGTTGTAGAAAGGTCCGATGATATTGGGTTCAGCATCGCGTGTGCCGTCAGCCCGGGGAGCAGAAGGACCAGGGTTGAAGTCTAGTCCCAATGACTTCTTGTTTTCCTTGGCCGATGCCTTTGCGTGCTGGAAGTTGCGCTTGAAGAGATTATCGTCACGACACCAGAGCAGTGATGATGGGTCGGCATTTTCAGGCTATGGTCCACGGACCATACAAGGATAGAAACCTTGAGCAATAGCTTCAGCTCTGGTCTTGGGTGGAAGGCTTCGGAAGAGAATGTCACCCCAAGGACTCTTGATGGCATTCTTCTCAGCATACTCCTGGGTCACAAACTTGTATTTAAACCATTGTTGGTCTCAATATCTTCGAATCCATTGGATTCGTGTCTTGTGCTGATTGTAATCCTCTTCTGGATCTGTCTTGTACAGCTCTGAGAGGTCATTAGGCAGATCTCTTGATGTCCCCCCTCGATGCTGTCTGCCACCCTTCCTTGCTGATTTCTCTGTAGCCATGAACTTCAAACTGAAAGGCTTCAACACGTTTAAAGGCTTCAAAGGCTTCCGCTTTCTGGTCAAACATGAACTGGCTTCGGGAGAGTTAATGTGATGCTGTAAGAATTCTGCAAATGAATGCAGACTATGAGAACCAAGGGATTCTCCCACGGACATGTACCTGTGACAGCATTAAGGTGCGAGGGAAGGGGAAGAGGTCATATGCATTCTCAGAAGATTTTGAAGATAAATCAGTTTAGAAGACATTGACCTCATAGTGCGAAGACATTCACTCATAGATAGAGAGTTGGTTCCAGATTTGTATGAATTCACGAGTAAGTACAAGTGAGGAATCTAACTACTTTGTGAAGCATAAGTGAACATACTAGGCATATTGTGAGATGCAGTATGAAATAGATCCAACTTGTGTGAATAGAAACTGCTTGTGGTAGAAAGTGATGAATCTATAGGATCAAAGGGGCCGCAAAAAGGAAGTTTTATTTACCACACGAAGAACTGCTAGACAGAGTGGGAGAGGAGGCCGAGCAGTTCGATCGTCCGTGCCCTAACTTGGTGATGGAGGACACCTACGACGACGGCGGAGAAGACGATGTCCGCGACCGGCGTGAAGACGGCGTCGGTGAGGTCGCGGCAGCTAAGCGCTTCGTTGCCAGCGTCGTCGAGGGCTAGCGGTGGCGCTAGGGTTTGTGCGAGAGTGGAAGAAAGGATAATGACTGTGGTGAGGCATGTATTTATAGGGACAGGGACGGCACAGTGTTATTACACAGGTGCCCCTGGCGATTCACATCTGAAGGGCACGTGGCTATCATGCAACATATTGGAGGTTGTTCCATGTTCCCACGCACGCCTGGATTGTCGGGTGGTCGTTCCCACTTCTCCGGGTTTCAGGTGAAAGGATTTAGCATTGAAAACAGACTTAATGTTTGTCTCTGTATCTTCTACTGACAAGGACGCAGAAAAGATATTCGACAGTTTCAATAGAATGCATATGATTTGGAGAGATAGAGTTTGAGATAGAAATCATAGAGAGGTTAGGGTCCGATCACATTCACTTAGTTCAAAAGATTCAACAAGAAGACATAGCTATAAGTGAATGTTGTAGAGGACAGAACACTAGTATGTATATATATATATATATATATATATATATATGAGAAAGACAATCAAATCAACATAGTGAAGATAATCATGAAGACAAGTTGAGATTGAAGCCAATCCAAATGTGAAGAGATACCAAACGTAATGCCATGAGTGAAACACTTCAAACAGAAAAATTTGGTGGTGGCGTTACCCACCGTATAGGAAGTATTAGACCCAGACACGGCGCACAATTATCATGGCGCTCCGAAGTCAAATTCCACATTAATGTATTCACACTTAGAATGTAAGTCTTCATTGATTGAAGATATACTTTACTTCGTGTGTTGCACATCTAAGTCATCAATATGCATAAGTGTTAGGATGTGTGCCTGATCACAGGACATTTGAGGATTCCAAGATATTTAGCTCACACCGTAACTTGCAAAACCTCTTCTCATCCAAAGGCTTGGTGAAGATATCTGCCAATTGCTCTTCAGTGTTGATGTGTATGATATCAATATCTTCCTTCACAACATGATCTCTGAGAAAGTGATGACGAATTTCAATGTGCTTTGTCTTCGAGTGCTGAACTGGGTTGTTGGCAATCTTGATGGCGCTTTCGTTGTCGCAGTAGAGTGGCACTTGCTTCAGATGAATGCCATAGTCTTTGAGTGTTTGCTTCATCCATAGAAGCTGAGCGCAGCAAGATCCAGCAGCAATGTTTTCAGATTCAGCAATGGAGAGAGATACACAGTTCTGCTTCTTTGAAGACCAACATACAAGTGATCGTCCCAGAAAATGACATGTGCCTGATGTAGACTTGCGATCCACCTTGTCACCAGCATAATCAGCATCCGAGAATCCAACTAGATCAAACTCTGAGCCCTTTGGATACCACAATCCTAGTGTTGGGGTGTGAGCCAAATATCTGAGAATTCGCTTCACAGCTAAGTGATGCGATTCCTTTGGTGCCGCTTGGAACCGGGCACACATGCAAACACTAAGCATGATATCTGGCCTAGATGCACATAAATAAAGCAAGGAACCAATCATGGAGCGATAGACCTTTTGATCGAACTCTTTACCATTGTCGTCGGGACCCAAATGATGTTTGGCTGGCATTGGCGTCGTGTAGCCTTTGCAATCTTGCATTCCAAATTTCTTTAGGAAATCTTTGAGGTATTTCTCTTGAGATATAAAGATGCCGTTGCGTTGCTGACGTATTTGAAGACCAAGGAAGAACTTTAGCTCACCCATCATGGACATCTGATATTGCTCTTGCATCATATATCTAAACTCTTCACTGTATTTCTGATTGGTGCAGCCGAAGATAATGTCATCCACATATATTTGGCACACAAACAGTTCACCATCATATGTCTTCGTGAAGAGAGTGGGGTCGAGGGAACCAGGTTTGAAGCCTTTGCTCTTCAGGAAGTCTTTCAGGGTGTCATACCAAGCCCGAGGGGCTTGTTTGAGGCCATACAGTGCCTTGTTGAGCTTGGACACCATGTCAGGATGTTTTGGATCTTGAAAGCCAGACGGTTGTGCAACATACACTTCTTCTTAAATCTTTCCATTGAGAAAAGCGCTCTTCACATCCATTTGATACAGAAGAATGTTATGATGATTTGCATAGGCCAGCAGTATGCGTATGGCTTTAAGTCTAGCCACAGGAGCAAATGTTTCATGAAAGTCAATCCCTTCAACTTGAGTGTATCCTTGAGCAACGAGACGAGCTTTGTTTCTGACAACTTGACCATGCTCATCTTGCTTGTTGCGATATATCCATTTGGTGCCTATTATATTGTGTTTGCAAGGATCAGGACGCTTAACCAGTTCCCATACATTATTCAGCTCAAACTGTTGAAGCTCTTCTTGCATAGCTTGAATCCATTCAGGTTCCATGAAGGCTTCTTCAACTTTCTTGGGTTCAGATATTGAGACGAATGCGAAGTGCCGACAAAAATTTGCTAGCTGTGTTGCCCTCGAACGAGTGAGTGGACCTGGTGCATTGATGCTATCAATTATTCTCTTAATCTGTACTTCATTTGCCACACGAGGATGTACAGGACGAATATTTTTCTCTTGCTGATCATTGTCATCGTTAGAAGGATTGTCTTCAGGCTGAGCATTGTCTTCAGTTTGATCAGGTGCGGAGATGATAAGTTCCTCTTTAGGCTGAGATTCAGATGGTATGATTTCTCCAGTTCCCATAAGTTTGATTGATTCATTGGATGGAACTTCATGTAGCACGTTTGGCAGGTGCTCTCTTTGTGAGCCGTTAGTCTCATCAAACCGCACATCCACTGTTTCAACCACTTTATAGTGAAAAAGGTTGAAGACTCTGTAGGAGTGCGAATCCTTTCCATATCCAAGCATAAAACCTTCATGTGATTTTGGTGCAAATTTTGAAGTGTGATGTGGATCCTTGATCCAGCACCTGGCACCAAATACTCTGAAGTAACTGACATTTGGCTTCTTGCTAGTAAGGAGCTCATAGGATGTCTTGTTGAGAAGCTTGTGAAGCTAAACACGGTTGATGATATGGCATGCAGTATCAATGGCTTCAGGCCAGAACTTTCTTGGAGTCTTGTATTCATCAAGCATCGGCCGGGCCATCTCAATAAGTGTTCTGTTCTTGCGTTCCACGACGCCATTCTGCTGTGGTGTGTACGGAGCTGAGAATTCATGTGTAATGCCCAAAGTATCAAGATAAGTGTCTAGACTAGTGTTCTTGAATTCAGTGCCATTGTCACTTCTGATGTGCTTGATCTTGACGCCATAGTTGTTCATGGCTCGATTGGCGAAGCGTCTGAAGACATCCTGCACTTCAGTCTTGTAGAGGATTATATGCACCCAAGTATATCTTGAATAATCAACAACAATGACAAAGCCATAGAGACAAGCGGTAGTAGTAAGAGTTGAGTAATGAGTGGGACCAAAAAGGTCCATGACGGTGTCCTGGACTAGGGGGTACTCACCACGTCGTCTCCCGATCTATTAGATTGGGCCGAGGACCCCCGTGGCCGTATACTCATGGGCCAGTTCGGACGGCTACCGCATACAAGGAAGATTCCACAAGACTTGGCGATCAAGACAAGGACTTCTCCCCACCGGCGTATTCGGCTAGGACTCTTGTTATCCTAGGCCTCCGGTGCATTATATAAACCGAGGCCAGGCTAGTCGATAGATATACAATATATACATATAATCATACCATAGGCTAGCTTCTAGGGTTTAGCCTCTACAACCTCGTGGTAGATCAACTCTTGTACTACCCATATCATCAATATTAATCAAGCAGGACGTAGGGTTTTACATCCATCAAGAGGGCCCGTACCTGGGTAAAACTTCGTGTTCCCTGCCTCCTGTTACCATCGATCCTAGACGCACAGTTCGGGACCCCCTACCCGAGATCCGCCGGTTTTGACACCGACATTGGTGCTTTCATTGAGAGTTCCCCTATGTGATCGACAAAAGGATCGATGGCTCGCCTGCAGATAAACTGCGACTTCGGCATCTTCGTCACCAGCTCGACTGGTCACATTGGTTCGACCAAGAATTGCGCCCCGTGTTCAGATCACCATGTCCGGACGAGGGCCTTAATCAAAACATCAACTCCGATCTCTATCAAGATCACGGAGAAATCATCTATGGAGCTCGGGGGCTCAACGTCAACATTGCCCTCAAGCGACCGTGCTGTTTTTCTGGACAGCGAACTCGTATCTGCCACCACCACCTCCTCGAGTATCGCTTTGACGATCGCTTTGGTGGAATTATGCAGAATTGAGTCTACAACAACCCTGGAAAATTTCGTCGAGTTCCGATGGAGGAATCTCTGGCAATCCACGATATACCGGAGCCCTGTCAAATCTCGATAGGAATTTGGATGAGTTTAGGGCGTGGTGTCCAGCTTCTAGCTCGGACGTCCTTTGGAAGATCCAACCGTTTATCAGGTGCGGAATTCCTATATCTACCACCTCTCAAAATTTCGGCTCGATCCGACCGTCCAAACTCCGGGAACCTTCCGATTAGTGCATCACTTTTCAGATCTGTTTTCTGCGCGAAAACGAATCCGACCCGAGTTCATCTTTTTTATGAACAGGATTTCGGACATCCCTTTTGAAGGAAGTTTTGTATGGTGTATTGTGTTTTGTTCCCGAACACATCCCAATAAATTTAAGATCTTTTGAACATGATCTTCAACATCATGCTGGTGTCAAACTAGTCCGGCAATATTATTCCACGGCTGCCGACCTGCGCTAGACACGGCGTCACTTTGTTGAGCCGAGCTCAACCTCTTCGGATCATCATCTCGGCAAGCCGAACAAGAGTCCGGCATCGCGAAGGATAAATCATCGCCAACATCGCCGCCCCACGGATTACATAGAGCGGGCATACCGGCATCGCCGCACGGTCGCTTCATCAAGCCCGCATCGACCACGTCACGACCTGCATTGACAGGGCCGCATTATTGCGTCTTCAAGCTGGTGTCCATCACGCCGACCTACTTCGACTCATCGGCTGACATCGAGGCTTCGACATCTCGGCTGGACCAGGGGCTTCGCCATCTCTTCATCAACCTACTCCGGACACTTCGGCGTCACTAGCCGACCAGCTCCGTCATGTTAGCTGGGCCGAGGGCTTTGCCTCGGCGAGTCAACCTTTACCAGCATTGTCATGCCATCGTTTTATCGCCCATCAGGCAATGGGTGTGCGGAGCGAGTCCCAATTTTGGGAATCACCTTCCTTCGGATGGCTACAACAAATAAACCAGGTGCTATTAACCTCAATATTTTTTGCTTGTTTGGGTTCATTTTTTCCCAAGGAATTATTACTCTGGTTTGTCCATGATATGTACACAGGTCTATCAAATGGTGACCGCATTAACGAGGTCGCGTGGTGGTTCGATCAGTTTCCGTACATAGTCCGGCGAACGCCGCATCCGGAGCTCGGACCGACCTGTGAATTCAGGCTTTGCCACGCCTTTACTACATCACGCCGACGCCCTGCATCGACATTGACTTCGGCGCCAGGCCATATTTCTTCTATTCCTCACTTTGCATAAATTATTTATTATGCAACATTTTTTAATTATCATTATTACTATTATCTCCGGTTTGCACTATTTTATGTGGCACAGGAAAATGATCCAGCCGGACTATATCCTTTGGCGTCACCTCGGCTGGACGGGGGGCTTCATCAACACTTCATTACCCCATGCCGGGGACTTCGGCATCACTCTGTCGGCCTGCATTGACCGTGCTATGTCACCACTTCGGAGTGCCGAGCTCTTTGCTCCGTCACCTCGGGACCGGCTTGGGGGATGGCACCTTGCCCCGCATCAAGCTCGGACCGCGTCATCAATACCGAACACATTAACCAGCTAAGTCGCTTTCATGCTCAAAGCTTTAATTTTTAACTTGTGTTCGGCTCGACCAAGCATTATACTTATTTGGAAAAAAGTTGCTTATAAATTTTTTTCCTTGTCCAAACTTTGTTTGTGACGCACAAATTCAAATACCCCGTTTACTTGGGGGCTTCCTTTATGAAGCTTTTCCTGTTGCATATGATTATACTTGTACGGCTTCGTTCCCTGTTCGTGTATTACGCCACAATATGCACCACATTGACTTAAGCAATTTGCAAGCTGGGTTGCCTTGCTCCTGTGTTTACCCCTACGTTCCCGATTGTTCGGCTAGGGAGTAAAGGGAGCACCTCTGCGATTGTCACGATCGGGTCACCCGAGCCGGACCTCAGACTGGGTGAAGCCGAAAGCTAGCGCTCTTATAGTTATTCAATGATGGTCGACACACAACGGAACTCATGAGTACAAAAAAAATCTATTGCACAAGTCTCATAATAACAATGAGCACTGAAGAAAGGTATCGGTGGGGGTACTATTTTCTTCGAAGATGCTTCTTACTCTTCACAGTAATATAGTATAAGTTCCCTGAGCGCGCTTTGTCTGTTACAGCCTTATGGCCTGGTTATTGAAAACACCGTCGATATTCTTGACCGATGGAGTACATAACACTTTTCGGTCCTTAACCGAAGAGGGAGAAGCTGACGGTCGGTTAAGACGCGTTTAAAGTTCGGTTGAACATAGATATGATATAAGTACTTCGGTACATGCAATCATTCTTCTACCCAAGTCACTTGGGGCTCTTAAGTTTATTTGAGCCGTTTTATAATAAGTGTTCTTCTTCTTAGTCATTGCAAAGTTTTATTATTATTATTTATCATTCCTTTTTTCGACACGAGTGTGCGGTCACTAGCCGCGGAGCCTAATTTCTCTCTCAAAGCCGCTAGAGTTTAGTTTGCTAAACTGGCCTGATGAGAAGTATTCCGCCCTCGAGATAAGAGGGCCCGAACCTGGGTAAAACATCGTGTCCCCTGCCTCCTGTTACCATCGATCCTAGACGCACAATTTGGGACCCCCTACCCGAGATCCACCGGTTTTGACACCGACAGTCCATGTGGAGTAGTTCAAGGGTTGAGTCATTGTCATGATTGTCTTCGAGGGATGCTTGGCCCTCGTCATCTTTCCTGCTTCACATGCACCGCATAAGTGATCCTTGTTGGACTTGACGCCCTCGATGCCTATGACATGCTTCTTCCTTGCAAGGGTGTGGAGGTTCCTCATGCCAGCATGCCCTAGCCTCCGATGCCAGAGCCAGCATTCAGAAGCTTTTGCTAGAAGACATACGGCAAGTTGTGGTCGTGCTAAGAAATCTACCACGTACAAATCATCTTTCCGATACCCTTCAAACACTAGAGACTTCTCAGATTCCATTAGAACAAGGCAACGGTATTTTCCAAACATCACAATCATGTTTAAATCACAAAGCATTGAGGCAGACATTAAGTTGAAACCAAGGGATTCAACAAGAATGACTTTATCCATGTGTTGATCCTTTGAGATTGCAACTCTATCTAGACCCAATACCTTGCTTTTACCAGTGTCAGCAAATGTGATGTGACTTTTGTTAGATGGACGTAAGGTTGAGTCCATGAGAAGGCTTCGCTTGCCAGTCATGTGATTAGTACACCCACTATCAATAATCCATTCTGAAGCAGCTGGTGTCATACCCTACAGTGCAGTTAGGGGGATAGGCTTCACGAAGAGAATTGTGAAGCATAAACATTTGATGAGCAAGTGGATTATGAAAGCTTAGATCGAGGTTAGGACTGATAGGGCAAGTGGCAAGCGACTCAGGAACAAAATACATAATAAGACCATTTGGGCATTTGATCTTGCGCCCTACAAGATGTTTAAGGTCCCCAACAATGGCTTCAGACGATTTTGCTTTTCGGCTGGAGACCTTTCCCTGCAAAAGAGAGTTAAGCTTTCTTAGCCACCCACATCTTCAAGGGTGGCTTCGAAGTAATGAGTCTAAGTGCAGCATCTGAGAACTTTGGCTTTGGAGCCCTAGCAAAAAGTCTTGCAGGTGGACAATAGTACTCATAAGGATAAGCAGAATAGTTTTTGGTCTTATGAACATGGTGGTTTGATGAAACACGCTCATATTCATAGGCCTGAGTAAGGTTTCCCTGCAAAACATTTGTGTTAGTGCGACTCAGGTGAGTCCTCTATCTGTATGAAGCCTTTAGACCATATGAAGCCTTTGGTCTGGGGTTTGTCTTCTTCACTTGTGGTGTCATGACGACATTCACAGGAAGATTCTCTAAACACCTTTTCGGCACCCAGACTTTCTTCATAGGCGGCCCATTCCTGCAATTACTACCAATATACCTGGCAAACACTTCACCATTCTGATTCTTAAATAGTTTATGGTTTGCATCAAAGGATTCATCAATAACAATGGGATTAGCATAAGTGAAGCCATATAGGGTGGATGGATCCGCTGAAGGTTCCTTTGCAGCAACCCATGTGGTTTTGGGGTACTGCTCAGGTTTCCAGTAAGAGCCATTAGCATTCATTTTCCTTTCGAACCCAATACCCTCTTTCCTAGGGTTTCGGTTCAGGATCTGCCTTTTGAGGACATCACATAGTGTCTGATGCCCTTTGAGTCTTTTGTACATCCCTGTTTCAAGCAATGTCTTCAACCTAGCATTCTCATAAGCAATAGCAGTGGTATCCTCAGTAGAGGGGTTAGTTACCACATCAACAGTTGAAGATATTGCAATAGTAGCAGTAGTAGAACACCCAGCAATAGAAGTAGCGTTGTCACGCTTGATGCATTTAAGACATGGTGGTTCGAATCCTTCCTTAGCTGAACTGATCTGTTCGGCGTGAAGTGACTCGTTTTCCTTTTGAAGATCCCCGGGTACCGAGCTCGAATTCGCCCTATAGTGAGTCGTATTACAATTCACTGGCCGTCGTTTTACAACGTCGTGACTGGGAAAACCCTGGCGTTACCCAACTTAATCGTGAATATTTTTTATGTCTTCAATTAAGGACTGAGATCGAGTCATTTCAGCGTCTAACAGATCATCGCTTTTGTCTAATAGTTTTTGAATATGTTCCATAGCTTTCTGTTGTTCAGTTGCAATTTTAGCAAGTGTTTTGTAGCTGGGTTTGGAACCACAATCAGAGTCATCTTCACTAGATGTTTGATAGTGAGTAGTGCGTGTGTTTACCTTGGCACCGCGTGCCATGAAGCAGTAGGTAGGAGCGGAGTAGTCCTTGTCATTTGCATCGGCGTTGGTGATGAAGTCATTGTCTTCAGTGTTGAAGATGGACTTGGCAACGTATGTTGTAGCCAGACTCGCAACGCTAGAATCAGACTCCTCCTCAGACTCCACCTCCGCCTCCTCAGAAGCGGACTCCTCCTCTGAATCCATTTCCTTGCCAACAAACGCACGTGCCTTGCCAGATGAGCTCTTCTTGTGTGATGAAGACTTTGAGGAAGACTTGGAAGAAGACTTTGAGTATTTCTTCTTCTTCTTGTCGTCAGAGTCATACTCCTTGCTCTTCTTCTTCTTCTTCTTCTTCTTCTTCTTCTTGTTCTCATTGTCCCACTGCGGACACTTAGAGATGTAGTGGCCAGGTTTCTTGCACTTGTGGCATGTTCTCTTCTTGTAGTCATGAGCAGAAGCTTCATCATTCCTTGAGCTTGATCGTGAAGGCTTTCTGAAGCCTTTCTTCTTGGTGAATTTTTGGAACTTCTTCACAAGCATAGCAAGCTCCTTTCCAATGTCTTCAGGATCATCAGAACTGCTGTCAGATTCTTCTTCAGATGAGGAGACAACTTTTGCCTTCAAGGCACGACTTCGCCCATAGTTGGGACCGTAGATGTCTCTTTTCTCAGAAAGCTAAAACTCGTGTGTGTTGAGCCTCTCAAGTATGTCAGACGGATCGAGTGTCTTGAAGTCAGGACGTTCTTGAATCATCAGGGCTAGGGTGTCAAACGAGCTGTCAAGTGATCTCAGGAGTGTCTTGACGACTTCATGCTTGGTGATCTCAGTGGCGCCGAGAGCTTGAAGCTCATTTGTGATGTCAGTGAGTCGATCAAACATGAGATGGACATTCTCATTGTCATTTCTCTTGAAGCGGTTGAAGAGGTTGCGAAGGACACTGATTCTCTGATCTCTCTGGGTTGAGACCCCTTCATTGACCTTGGAGAGCCAGTCCCAGACTAGCTTAGATGTTTCCAAAGCACTCACGCGGCCATACTGTCCTTTGGTCAGATGACCACAGACGATGTTCTTGGCAGTGGAGTCCAGTTGAACGAACTTCTTGACATTAGCAGCGGTGACACCTTCACCCTCCTTGGGAACGCCATTCTTGACGACATACCATAGGTCGACATCAATGGCTTCAAGATGCATGCGCATCTTATTCTTCCAGTAGGGATATTCAGTTCCATCGAAGATGGGGCATGCAGTGGAGACTTTAATTATCCCTGTAGTCGACATAGCTAAAACTCCAGGTGGTTAAACCGAATCACACAGAACAAGGGAGTACCTTGCTCTGATACCAACTGAAAGTGCTAGTGATCGACTAGAGGGGGGGGTGAATAGGCGATTTTTATGAAAGTCTTCAAAACATGGGAGTTTTGAAGACAAACGATAGAAATGAACCTATAACCATGCAGCGGAAGGTAGACTACCCTACACAAGCCACAGTCAAGTATTCAATGAAGTGAAAGCACAAAGACTAACAGCAGCTAGGCAGTACGGATCAGGATGCAAGTTAATATGAAACCAATCGGAACAAACAGTCACACAGTGAAGACAAATGGACAATGCAAATAGGCACTGACTTCACAAGGGCCAACTGTAAATAAAGAGATGGGAAGGATAGAACCAGTGAGCTTGATGAAGACAAAGGTTTGGTAGACCAGTTCCAATTGCGGTGACAGTTGTAAGTCTGGTTTGGGCGGATAGGTATTTAAACCTGAGGACACACAGTCCCGGACACCCAGTCCTAAACACGCAGCTCAGGACACTCAGTCCTCACCGTATTCCCCTTGAGCTAAGGTCACACAGACCTCGCCCAATCACTCTGGTAAGTCTTCAAGGTAGACTTCCAAACCTTCATAGACTTCGTTCACCGGCGATCCACAATGACTCTTGGATGCTCAGAACGCGACGCCTAACCGGCTGGAGGATTCACAGTCCTCAAGTGTAATAAGTCTTCAGATCACAAAGACAAGAAGACTTAAGTGATGCCTAACACTCTTTGGCTCTGGGTGTTTAGGGCTTTATCCTCACAAGGAATTCTCTCTCAAAGGCTTCGAGGTGGGTTGCTCTCAAACGACAAAAGCCATACTCTAACTCTGAGTAGCCAACCGTTTATGGTTGTAGGGGGTGGGCTATTTATAGCCACTGGGTAACCCAACCTGGTTTGTCCGAAATGACCCTTGGTCACTAAGGAACTGACACGTGTTCCAACGGTCAGATTTCAAACACACACGGCAACTTTACTTGGACTACAAGCAAAGCTGACTTATCCAACTCTGGACAAGATTTGCTCTCATAGTCTTCACTCGAAGACATAGGATTTTGGTTAAGCATCACTTCGGTCATTCTGACTGGTTCTCTTGGACCCCACTTAACAGTATGGTGGTTCCTATGACTCAACAAAGTAAAACACAGAACGACGAAACTGCTAAGTCTTCGTGCTCCATAGTCTTCACGCGATGTCTTCTCTTATCATAGTCTTCAATGTGAATGTCTTGACATACCACCTCTGACTTCAATGTCTTCATACATTTTAGGGGTCATATCTGGTAGGAAAACCGAACCAATGAGGGACTTCTACCTGTGTTATCCTGCAATTCTCACAAACACATTAGTCCCTCAACTAGGTTTGTCGTCAATACTCCAAAACCAACTAGGGGTGGCACTAGATGCACTTGCAGGGAGGCATATAATTATCGTCCTCGACCTCTCTGTCTGCCGCTCTCTCATGAGGGCTGTCTTCTCCATCCTCCTGTGCTGAATCTTGCTGGAGGTGGTTGTCTTCGGCACTGTCCGGGGTGTTATTATCTCCCGTGCGGGAATCACAGTTTTTTGCTTTGGCGGGATTTAGAGCGGCGCCGCTGATGCCGGCGCTTAGGCTGCTTCTTGGAGGGGTCATCCTCCGCTGTTCCATCGCCATTACCTTCTTTTGGGGTGTCCACCATGTATATATCATATGACGAGGTGGCTTTCCAGTGCCCTATAGGTGCTGGTTCTTGATCGTCTCCTGCATCGGCGTCCATACCGTCGATGTCTTCGGAGTCGAAGTCGAGCATGTCGGTTAAATCATCGACAGTGGCTACGAAGTGGGTGGTGGGTGGTTTTTGAATTTCTTCATCATCCGCATCCCAACCTTGCTGACCATAGTCCGGCTAGGGCTCTCCTGATAAACAGAGATACTTTAGTGAATTCAGAATATCGCCGAAGGGTGAGTGCTGAAAGATGTCCACGGTGGTGAACTCCATGATCGGCGCCCAATCGGGTTCGATCGGTAGGGGCGCGGAGGGCTCGGAGTCTGGAGAGGAGTCCGGCTCCTTGGAGTGATGGGCTTCGCAGAGAATAGGGCTGGTGTTCGGCTCGATAGCCGTAGAGATTGCAGCCCCCGAGGCGGTGTCCAACCACCCATCCTCGATTGGCGCGGTTGGCTCCGAATTAAGGGTCGGACCTGATGCGGGTGTGGCCTCCAGGGCACTGTTCGGCAGCAGAGCTAGATCATGACCATCGTGATAGTGCGGCGCGCTCGGCTGTGGCTCGAATCCGTCGAAGATCAAGTCTCCGCAGAGGTCCGCTGTGTAGTTTAAACTTCCAAATCTGACCTGACGGCCAGGGGCGTAGCTTTCGATCTGCTCCAGATGGCCAAGCGAATTGGCCCGCAGTGCAGAGCCGCCAAATACGAAGATCTATCCGGGGAGAAAAGTCTCACCCTGGATCGCATCGTCGTTGATGATCGGAGGAGCCATCGGACCTAAAAGTGATGACACAGAGGAACTCTCAATGAAAGCACCAATGTCAGTGTCAAAACCGGTGGATCTCGGGTAGGGGGTCCTGAACTGTGCGTCTAGGCGGATGGAAACAGGAGGCAGGGGACACAATGTTTTACCCAGGTTCGGGCCCTCTTGATGGAGGTAAAACCCTACGTCCTGCCTGATTAACATTGATGATATGGGTAGTATAAGAGTAGATCTACCACGAGATCAAGGAGGCTAAACCCTAGAAGATAGCCTATGGTATGATTGTTGTTCGTCCTATGGACTAAAACCCTCTGGTTTATATAGACACCGGAGAGGGCTAGGGTTACACAGAGTCGGTTACAATGGTAGGAGATCTACATACCCGTATCGCCAAGCTTGCCTTCCACGCCAAGGAAAGTCCCTTCCGGACACGGGACAAAGTCTTCAATCTTGCATCTTCATAGTCCAGGAGTCCGGCCGAAGGTATAGTCCAGCTATCCGGACACCCCCTAATCCAGGACTCCCTCAGTAGCCCCTGAACGAGGCTTCAATGACGACGAGTCCGGCGCGCAGATTGTCTTCGGCATTGCAAGGCGGGTTCCTCCTCCAAGTACTTCATAGAAGATTCTGAACACAAAGGTAGTGTCCGTCTCTGCAAAATAAGTTTCCACATATTGCCATAGAGAGAATAATATTTACACAAATCTAATCTGCTGACGTATTCCGTAGCGCGACATCACACCACCGCCAAGTCTTTATTCAAATCATTTTACTGTCCCACCTCAGCGCGTTTAGCGAGGCGGTTTCCTTGGCACGTCTTGTCAAAGCAGAGATCGTGTCCCTTTATTCCGGGATTCTCATCAATATGGGCGTGGGTAACCCAACCGTACTCGTTGGTATGTTTTCTCGATCAAAGGAGAGTCCCAAACGGTCACGGGGAGGGCCCTTGGTATTCAACCTCTTATAAAGAGACCAAGGCCTTACTCCTTTCTTTCAATCTCAAATGAGTTCTCCCTTTGCCTCGAGTTCCAACACCCAAGGCTCCGGATTTCAGGCGCTTCAGACCTTCGACAATGTCCGGTTCTGACCTTCGAGGCCGATGGATGCCCTCCTCCGTCACGGAGGAGGACATGCTGAAGTTGAGAGAGGCCAGGTTCTTGACCGGCGAAATCTCGCATAGGCTGCCTGCTCAAGGGCAGGTCATTCCCAGTCCTAAGCCTGGTGAGAGTGTGGTGTTCATGTCTCACTTCCTTCGGGGGCTAGGCTTCCCGACGGATCCCTTTGTGAGGGGGCTCATGTTTTATTATGGGCTGGAATTTCACGACTTAGCTCCGGAGTCCATCCTCCATATTTCCTCATTCATCGTCGTGTGTGAAGCCTTCCTCCGTATTACTCCTCACTTCGGACTATGGCTCAAGACCTTCAAAGTAGAGCCAAAGATGATCGAGGGACGGCACGTGGAGTGCGGAGGTGCCTTCATAAGCAAGAATGCTGGTGCTCCATGGCCCGAGGGCTCTTTTCAAGGGGAGTCCAGCTTATGGCAACGAGAGTGGTTTTATATCATAGCTCCCAGGAGCACCAAGTGGGTGGCGCTGCCTGCTTTCCGCTCGGGTCCCCCGCCACGACTGGCGTCATGGGTCAATAAGGAGCTGGACTGGGGGTCGTCAAAGGACGTGCCCCTGTTGCAGGGCCGCATCCGAGATCTCCCAGAAAGAGACATTAGTCTGGTCGTGGTGATGCAGGTTATGTTAATTCGCCGAGTTCTGCCCTAGAAACGTCGCCCCCTCCGCCTGTGGGAGTTCAACCCGGAGGGACCACGAGTTCTCCAACATTTTCTTGGCATGACGCCCGTGGAGATGTACAAATTGTTCTTCGGACCACAAGTAGTGTGTCCGGATTCTACGGAGGACGCAGGTCTGAGCTGCAATCGTCCGGATACTCAAGTAAGTAGCCTTGTGCCTGGACTCGCTATCCGTATATTTATCACAAAATTGCCCCTAAAAGAGTTTTCCTTTAAACAGGAGTGGATAGTGAAAGCAAAGCTAATCAGGTGTCTGGCCCCCCTCCCCGAGACCACGCCAGGTCCCGTGCTAGTCAGGATGTTGGAGGTTGTGCCTTCAAAGGAAAGCGAGGGAGGGGACAAGGAAGCTACATCCTCCTCGGAGGAGGTTGTCCGGAAGGGAGGAATAGAAAATTCCTCTCCTCAGGGGAAGAAGAGGACCGTCTCTGAAGACCCGGAGACCATGGACTCAAAGCGGGGGAAGGAATCTTCGCCAGAGGGTCCTGTGCTGGGGGATACTTCGGCCAAATTATGCCCTCAAGGGGATCAGCCCTCCACCGAGCCGTAAGTAGAGAGGAGTTTTCTTTTTAACGAACGAGATAAATCCTTGCTTTATATCTGAGAAAAGTAATCAAAAATTTACCTTGTAGCTCGGACCTTAGCCCTTCTCAGCAGAGCTCGTCTTCGGGGGATCTTCTTCCGGAGATGATGGAGAGCGGAACGCCTCCCCCTGCCGTACCGCCTCGCGAGGCGGGCGACCCTAAGGTATCGTCGCGGAGGGTTTTTCCGAATCCGGCAGGGCTGGAAGACAGTCATATGGCCCCCTAAAGTCCTCCACATTCGGCCTTCGAAAAGGGCCATCGGATGAGTCCGGCGCCGTCTGGTGCGCGGTCGGAGGAGCTGAAGGATCTGATAGGGCGAGCATCTATCTCAGAGGAGCACCGTGCATTGATGGGTACGGTGATTGAGAGGATTTCATCCATGGAGAGCGGATTGCATGAGGCCGTCAAGAGTTTACTGACAGGTTTTGAGGTACGCGAAATAATGTACCCTTTTTGGACAGTTGCGCATAAATAAGATGCACCCTATGTAGATAGTAGCCCCTGAGACTCTGTGTGTTGTCAAAAGTGACGGCGCGGAGAGGATCATAATCCCAGGTCTAATATGCCGCCTTCATATGTAGGTGGCGAAGTGTCTGGAGGCAAGCTGGACTGATGAATTTGCCGAGCTAAAACGGCAACTTGACGTGGCAGATGCCGACATCACGCTTGTCAACAAGCGGCTTGACGAGGCGCAAGGTATGTAATTCCTCCGGCGGCACCTGGTAAGAGGAGCTTTATGCCAGTATCTTACAATGTGTGCGCTTGATGCAGATGGTGCTGCCGCCATGGAGAATCTTCGGGCGGAACTTGCCCGAGCCAAGGAGCAAGCCAGGAAAAGTGATGCGGCTGCGAGAAAGGCAATTGAAGAGCTGAAAGCCGAATAGGCTGCTCACTGCCAAAGCAAGAAGGAAATGGCCGAGATGGCCGTGAAGCTAAAGAACGCTGCTGACCATTGTAAGGTTCTTGAAAAAGAAGATCAGGCGGAACAGACGGACCTGGAGAAGGTCGTTGCCGATGCCAAGGATGCTCGCTCTGCGATGAGGGCTATGAAGGAGGAGCTGCGTCAGGCCGGAGGGGTCGCGGCTGGAAAGCCCTTTATGCTACGGAGGAAGTTCTTGTTGGGAACATAGTAATTTCAAAAAAATTCCTACGCACACGCAAGATCATGGTGATGCATAGCAACGAGAGGGGAGAGTGTTGTCTACGTACCCTTGTAGACCAACAGTGGAAGCATTATGACAACGTGGTTGATGTAGTCGTACGTCTTCACGGCCCGACCGATCAAGCACCGAAACTACGGCACCTTCGAGTTTTAGCACACGTTCAGCTCGATGATGATCCCCGGACTCTGATCCAGCAAAGTGTCGGGGAAGAGTTCCGTCAGCACGACGGCGTGGTGACGATCTTGATGTTCTACCGTCGCAGGGCTTCGCCTAAGCACCGCTACAATATTATCGAGGAGTATGGTGGAAGGGGGCACCGCACACGGCTAAGAAAATGATCACGAGGATCAACTTGTGTGTCTAGAGGTGCCCCCTGCCCCCGTATATAAAGGAGCAAGGGGGGAGGCCGTCCGGCCCTTGGGCGCGCCAAGGAGGAGGAGTCCTCCTCCTAGTAGGAGTAGGACTCCCCTCTTTCCTACTCCTACTAGGAGGTGGAAAGGAAGGGGGAGAGGGAGAAGGAAAGGGGGGCGCTGCCCCCCTCTCCTAGTCCAATTTGGACCAGAGGGGGAGGGGGCGCGCGGCCCAACCTGGCCGCCCCTCTCTCTCTCCACTAGGGCCCATAAGGCCCATTACTTCTCCCGTGGGGGTTCCGGTAACCCTCCGGCACTCCGGTTTTCTCCAAAATCACCCAGAACGCTTCCGGTGTCCGAATACAGCCGTCCAATATATCAATCTTTATGTCTCGACTATTTCGAGACTCCTCGTCATGTCCGTGATCACATCTGGGACTCCGAACAAACTTCGGTACATCAAAATATATAAACTCATAATGAAACTGTCATCCTAACGTTAAGCGTGCGGACCCTACGGGTTCGAGAACAATGTAGACATGACCGAGACATGTCTCCAGTCAATAACCAATAGCGGAACCTGGATGCTCATATTGGCTCCCACATATTCTTCGAAGATCTTTATCGATCAGACCGCATAACAACATACTTTGTTCCCTTTGTCATCGGTATGTTACTTGCCCGAGATTCGATCGTCGGTATCTCAATACCTAGTTCAATCTCGTTACCGACAAGTCTCTTTACTCGTTTTGTAATACATCATCTCGCAACTAACTCATTAGTTGCAATGCTTGCAAGGCTTATGTGATGTGCATTACCGAGAGGGCCCAGAGATACCTCTTCGACAATCGGAGTGACAAATCCTAATCTCGAAATACGCCAACCCAACATGTACCTTTGGAGACACCTGTAGAGATCCTTTATAATCACCCAGTTATGTTGTGACGTTTGGTAGCACACAAAGTGTTCCTCCGGCAAACGGGAGTTGCATAATCTCATAGTCATAGGAACATGTATAAGTCATGAAGAAAGCAATAGCAACATACTAAACGATCGGGTGCTAAGCTAATGGAATGGGTCATGTCAATCACATCATTCTCCTAATGATGGGATCCCGTTGATCAAATGACAACACATGTCTATGGTTAGGAAACACAACCATCTTTGATTAACGAGCTAGTCAAGTAGAGGCACACTAGTGACATTTAGTTTGTCTATGTATTCACACAAGTATTATGTTTCCGGATAATACAATTCTAGCATGAATA
This sequence comes from Triticum urartu, assembly GCF_003073215.2. Classification (NCBI taxonomy): domain Eukaryota; kingdom Viridiplantae; phylum Streptophyta; class Magnoliopsida; order Poales; family Poaceae; genus Triticum; species Triticum urartu. The sequence continues at coordinate 11,014,019 of NC_053022.1, read as the reverse complement.
ATAAACATTTATCATGATATAAGGAAATAAATAATAACTTTATTATTGCCTCTAGGGCATATTTCCTTCAGTCTCCCACTTGCACTAGAGTCAATAATCTAGATTTACACAGTAATGATTCTAACGCCCATGGAGCTTTGGTGCTGATCATGTTTTGCTCGTGGAAGATGCTTAGTGAACGGGTCTGCTACATTGAGATCCGTATGTATCTTTAAAATCTCTATGTCTCCCACTTGGACTAAATCCCGAATGGAATTGAAGCGTGTCTTGATGTGCTTGGTTCTCTTCTGAAATCTGGATTCCTTCGCCAAGGCAATTGCACCAGTATTGTCACAAAAGATTTTCATTGGACCCAATGCACTAGGTATGACACCTAGATTAGATATGAACTCCTTCATCCAGACTCCTTCATTTGCTGCTTCTGAACCAGCTATGTACTTCGCTTCACATGTAGAACCCGCCACGACGCTTTGTTTAGAACTACACCAACTGACAGCTCCACCGTTCAGTATAAACATGTATCCGGTTTGCGATTTAGAATCGTCCAGATCAGTGTCAAAGCTTGCATCAACGTAACCATTTACGATGAGCTCTTTGTCACCTCCATATATGAGAAACATATCCTTAGTCCTTTTTAGGTACTTCAGGATGTTCTTGACCGTTGTCCAGTGATCCACTCCTGGATTACTTTGGTACCTCCCTGCTAGACTTATAGCAAGGCATACATCAGGTCTGGTACACAGCATTGCATACATGATAGAGCCTATGGCTGAAGCATAGGGAACATCTTTCATTTTCTCTCTATCTTCTGCAGTGGTCGGGCATTGAGTCTTACTCAATTTCACACCTTGTAACACAGGCAAGAATACTTTCTTTGCTTGATCCATTTTGAACTTCTTCAAAACTTTGTCAAGGTATGTGCTTTGTGAAAGTCCAATTAAGCGTCTTGATCTATCTCTATAGATCTTAATGCCCAATATGTAAGCAGCTTCACCGAGGCCTTTCATTGAAAAACTCTTATTCAAGTATCCCTTTATGCTATCCAGAAATTCTATATCATTTCCGATTAGTCATATGTCATCTACATATAATATCAGAAGTGCTACAGAGCTCCCACTCACTTTCTTGTAAATACAGGCTCTCCAAAAGTCTGTACAAAACCAAATGCTTTGATCACATTATCAAAGTGTTTATTCCAACTCCGAGAGGCTTGCACTAGTCCATAAATGGATCGCTGGAGCTTGCACACTTTGTTAGCTCCCTTTGGATCGACAAAACCTTCCGGCTGCATCATATACAACTCTTCTTCCAGAAATCCATTCAGGAATGCAGTTTTGACATCCATCTGCCAAATTTCATAATCATAAAATGCGGCAATTGCTAACATGATTCGGACAGACTTAAGCATCGCTACGGGTGAGAAGGTATCATCGTAGTCAATCCCTTGAACTTGTTGAAAACCTTTTGTGACAAGTCGAGCTTTGTAGACAGTAACATTACCGTCAGCGTCAGTCTTCTTCTTGAAGATCCATTTATTCTCAATTGCTTGCCGATCTTTGGGCAAGTCAACCAAAGTCCACACTTTGTTCTCATACATGGATCCCATCTCAGATTTCATGGTTTCAAGCCATTTTGCGGAATCTGGGCTCACCATCGTTTCTCCATAGTTCGTAGGTTCATCATGATCTAGTAGCATCACTTCCAGAACAGGATTACCGTACCACTCTGGTGCAGATCTTACTCTGGTTGATCTACGAGGTTCAGTAGTATCTTGTTCTGAAGTTTCATGATCATCATCATTATCTTCCTCACTAATTGGTGTAGGTGTCACAGAAACCGGTTTCTGTGATGTACTACTTTCCAATAAGGGAGCAGGTACAATTACCTCATCAAGTTCTACTTTCCTCCCACTCACTTCTTTCGAGAGAAACTCTTTCTCTAGAAAGTTTCCGAATTTAGCAACAAAAGTCTTGCCTTCGGATCTTGATAGAAGGCGTATCCAATAGTTTCCTTTGGATATCCTATGAAGACACATTTCTCCGATTTGGGTTCGAGCTTATCAGGTTGAAGCTTTTTCACATAAGCATCGCAGCCCCAAACTTTCAGAATTGACAACTTTGGTTTCTTGCCAAACCACAGTTCATAAGGTGTCGTCTCAACGGATTTTGATGGTGCCCTATTTAACGTGAATGCGGCCGTCTCTAAAGCATAACCCCAAAATGATAGCAGTAAATCAGTAAGAGACATCATAGATCGCACCATATCTAGTAAACTACGATTACGACATTCGGACACACCATTACGCTGTGGTGTTCCGGGTGGCGTGAGTTGCGAAACTATACCGCATTGTTTCAAATGTACACCAAACTCGTAACTCAAATATTCTCTTCCACGATCAAATCATAGGAATTTTATTTTCTTGTTACGATGATTTTCAACTTCACTCTGAAATTCTTTGAACTTTTCAAATGTTTCAGACTTATGTTTCATTAAGTAGATATACCCATATCTGCTTAAGTCATCTGTGAAGGTGAGAAAATAACGATATCCGCCATGAGCCTCAATATTCATCGGACCACATACATCTGTATGTATGATTTCTATCAAATCTGTTGCTCTCTCCATAGTACCGGAGAACGGTATTTTGGTCATCTTGCTCAAAAGGCACGGTTCGCAAGTACCAAGTGATTCATAATCAAGTGGTTCCAAAAGTCCATCAGTATGGAGTTTCTTCATGTGCTTTACACCAATATGACCTAAACGGCAGTGCCACAAATAAGTTGCACTATCATTATCAACTCTGCATCTTTTGGCTTCAACATTATGAATATGTGTGTCACTACTATCGAGATTTAATAATAATAGACCACTCTTCAAGGGTGCATGACCATAAAAGATATTACTCATATAAATAGAACAACCATTATTCTCTGATTTAAATGAATAACCGTCTCGCATCAAACAAGATCCAGATATAATGTTCATGCTCAACACTGGCACCAAATAACAATTATTTAGGTCTAATACTAATCCTGAAGGTAGATGTAGAGGTAGCGTGTCGACCGCGATCACATCGACTTTGGAACCATTTCCCACGCGCATCGTCACCTCGTCCTTAGCCAATCTTCGCTTAATTCGTAGTCCCTGTTTCGAGTTGCAAATATTAGCAACAAAACCAGTATCAAATACCCAGGTGCTACTGCGAGCATTAGTAAGGTACACATCAACAACATGTATATCATATATACCTTTGTTCACCATGCCATCCTTCTTATTCGCCAAATACTTGGGGCAGTTCCGCTTCCAGTGACCAGTCTACTTGCAGTAGAAGCACTCAGTTTCAGGCTTAGGTCCAGATTTGGGTTTCTTCTCCTGAGCAGCAACTTGCTTGCTGTTCTTTTTGAAGTTCCCCTTCTTCTTCCCTTTGCCCTTTTTCTTGAAACTAGTGGTCTTGTTGACCATCAACACTTGATGCTCCTTCTTGATTTCTACCTCCGCAGCTTTCAGCATTGCGAAGAGCTCGGAAATTGTCTTATTCATCCCTTGCATATTATAGTTCATCACAAAGCTCTTATAGCTAGGTGGAAGTGATTGGAGAATTCTGTCAATGACGCAATCATCTGGAAGATTAACTCCCATCTGAATCAAGTGATTATTATACCCAGACATTTTGAGTATATGCTCACTGACAAAACTGTTCTCCTCCATCTTGCAGCTATAGAACTTACTGGAGACTTCATATCTCTCAATCCGGGCATTTTCTTGAAATATTAACTTCAACTCCTGGAACATCTCATATGCTCCATGACGTTCAAAACGTCGTTGAAGTCCCGATTCTAAGCCGTAAAGCATGGCACACTGAACTATCGAGTAGTCATCAGCTTTGCTCTGCCAGACGTTCATAACATCTGGTGTTGCTCCAGCAGCAGGCCTGGCACCCAGCGGTGCGTCCAGGACGTAATTCTTCTGTGCAGCAATGAGGATAATCCTCAAGTTACGGACCCAGTCCGTGTAATTGCTACCATCATCTTTCAACTTTGCTTTCTCAAGGAACGCATTAAAATTCAACGGAACAACAGCACGGGCCATCTATCTACAATCAAACATAAACAAGCAAGATACTATCAGGTACTAAGTTCATGATAAATTTAAGTTCAATCAACTAAACCATGTCCGATAGACATCCCTCTAATCCTCTAAGTGATCACGTGATCCAAGTCAACTAAACCATTTCCGATCATCACGTGAGATGGAGTAGTTTCATTGGTGAACATCACTATGTTGATCATATCTACTATATGATTCATGCTCGACCTTTCGGTCTCCGTGTTCTGAGGCCATATCTGTATATGCTTGGCTCGTCAAGTATAACCTGAATATTCCGCGTGTGCAACTGTTTTGCACCCGTTGTATTTGAACGTAGAGTCTATCACACCCGATCATCACGTGGTGTCTCAGCACGAAGAACTTTCGCAACGGTGCATACTCAGGGAGAACACTTCTTGATAATTAGTGAGAGATCATCTTAAAATGCTACCGTCAATCAAAGCAAGATAAGATGCATAAAAGATAAACATCACATGCAATCAATATAAGTGATATGATATGGCCATCATCATCTTGTGCTTGCGATCTCCATCTTCGAAGCACTGTCATGATCACCATCATCACCGGCCCGACACCTTGATCTCCATCGTAGCATCGTTGTCGTCTTGCCAATCTTATGCTTCTACGACTATCGCTACCGCTTAGTGATAAAGTAAAGCATTACAGGGCGATTGCATTGCATACAATAAAGCGACAACCATATGGCTCCTGCCAGTTGCCGATAACTCGGTTACAAAACATGATCATCTCATACAATAAAATTTAGCATCATGTCTTGACCATATCACATCACAACATGCCCTGCAAAAACAAGTTAGACGTCCTCTACTTTGTTGTTGCAAGTTTTATGTGGCTGCTACGGGCTTAAGCAAGAACCAATCTTACCTACGCATCAAAAACCACAACGATAGTTTGTCAAGTTGGTGCTGTTTTAACCTTCGCAAGGACCGGGCGTAGCCACACTCGGTTCAACTAAATTTGGAGAAACTGACACCCGCCAGCCACCTGTGTGCAAAGCACGTCGGTAGAACCAGTCTCGCGTAAGCGTACGCGTAATGTCAGTCCGGGCCGCTTCATCCAAAAATACCGCCGAACCAAAGTATGACATGCTGGTAAGCAGTATGACTTATATCACCCACAACTCACTTGTGTTCTACTCGTGCACAACATCAACGCATAAAACCTAGGCTCTGATGCCACTGTTGGGAACGTAGTAATTTCAAAAAAATTCCTACGCACACGCAAGATCATGGTGATGCATAGCAACAACAGGGGAGAGTGTTGTCTACGTCCCCTCGTAGACCGACAACGGAAGCGTTATGATAACGCGGTTGATGTAGTCGTACGTCTTCACGGCCCGACCGATCAAGCACCGAAACTACGACACCTCCGAGTTTTAGCACACGTTCAGCTCGATGACGATCCCCGGACTCCGATCCAGCAAAGTGTCGGGGAAGAGTTCCGTCAGCACGACGGCGTGGTGACGATCTTGATGTTCTACCGTCGCAGGGCTTCGCCTAAGCACCGCTACAATATTATCGAGGAGTATGGTGGAAGGGGGCACCGCACACGGCTAAGGAAATGATCACGAGGATCAACTTGTGTGTCTAGAGGTGCCCCTGCCCCCGTATATAAAGGAGCAAGGGGGGAGGCCGGCCGGCCCTTGGGCACGCCAAGGAGGAGGAGTCCTCCTCCTAGTAGGAGTAGGACTCCCCTCTTTCCTACTCCTACTAGGAGGGGGAAAGGAAGGGGGAGAGGGAGAAGGAAAGGGGGGCGCCGCCCCCCTCTCCTAGTCCAATTCGCACCAGAGGGGGAGGGGGCGCGTGGCCCACCCTGGCCGCCCCTCTCTCTCTCTCCACTAGGGCCCATAAGGCCCATTACTTCTCCCGAGGGGGTTCCGGTAACCCTCCGGCACTCCGATTTTCTCCGGAATCACCCGGAACACTTCCGGTGTCCGAATACAGCCATCCAATATATCAATCTTTATGTCTCGACTATTTCGAGACTCCTCGTCATGTCCGTGATCACATCCGGGACTCCGAACAAACTTCGGTACATCAAAATATATAAACTCATAATAAAACTGTCATCGTAACGTTAAGCGTGCGGACCCTACGGGTTCGAGAACAATGTAGACATGACCGAGACATGTCTCCGGTCAATAACCAATAGCGGAACCTGGATGCTCATATTGGCTCCCACATATTCTTCGAAGATCTTTATCGGTCAGACCACATAACAACATACTTTGTTCCCTTTGTCATCGGTATGTTACTTTCCCGAGATTCGATCGTCGGTATCTCAATACCTAGTTCAATCTCGTTACCGGCAAGTCTCTTTACTCGTTTTGTAATACATCATCTCGCAACTAACTCATTAGTTGCAATGCTTGCAAGGCTTATGTGATGTGCATTACCGAGAGGGCCCAGAGATACCTCTCCGACAATCGGAGTGACAAGTCCTAATCTCGAAATACGCCAACCCAACATGTACCTTTGGAGACACCTGTAGAGCTCCTTTATAACCACCTAGTTACGTTGTGACGTTTGGTAGCACACAAAGTGTTCCTCCGGCAAACAGGAGTTGCACAATCTCATAGTCATAGGAACATGTATAAGTCATGAAGAAAGCAATAGCAACATACTAAACGATCGGGTGCTAAGCTAATGGAATGGGTCATGTCAATCACATCATTCTCCTAATGATGTGATCCCGTTGATCAAATGACAACACATGTCTATGGTTAGGAAACATAACCATCTTTGATTAACGAGCTAGTCAAGTAGAGGCACACTAGTGACGTTTAGTTTGTCTATGTATTCACACAAGTATTATGTTTCCGGATAATACAATTCTAGCATGAATAATAAACATTTATCATGGTATAAGGAAATAAATAATAAGTTTATTATTGCCTCTAGGGCATATTTCCTTCAGTTCTATGATCCTAAACATGCTCCATTGGACCGGATGTAGAGTACGACGGACACCTATCTGGATTTGGCAGCGAGTGCCGCGGATGCGGCTGAACACTTCCGAGATCGAGAAGATCGCGACGTGGCAAAGCTCTTTTGGTCGCAGTTCCACGATTCGGAGCGTCCGCTGTCATTAGCCGATCGTTTGGCCGAATGGGCCGAGCTAAATAGGTTGTCCAGACTCGCCATGAAGTATGTCATGAGTCATCTGTGGCCAGAGAGGCCAGAGCCAAAAAGTTATTTCAACTTGGTGCAGCAGTTCCTTGGTGTGGCGCCGCATATCAATGCGATGAAGAGGTCAGCGTGCATAGAGGGTGCGCGGATGGCTCTTGCCCGTGTCAAGACATATTGGGCGGAAATGGAGGCCACCACTGTTGCATCCCCAGACTCGGATGGAAGCCGAGTACCTGCCGAGCACTGTTTTCAGGAAGTTCTGCAAGGCGCTCGTTTAATAGAGATGCAGTGCTCGAAGGACACTATATTCGAATAGCATTATTTTAAAACAATATTTTGATAAATTGTAGAAGCTTTTTATACTTGTGCCTGCAAGTATTATAATACCTCCTGTGCGGCCGTTTAACATATATGTATATATAATCTGAAAGATGGCAGTCGTCGGCTTCAGCCCCCACACACATAATGCGGGGGTGTTCGCAGAAGGCACATTTTCACACTTGATCCAACGTCTTGGTCCTACAAAGGAGGTGATAGCGCAGCGAACTAGGCAATCGGACTATGATGCTTTATCACTTTCACTTAGCCATAGGAGTTTGACAGTGAGGCTACTTATATAGCCCCTGGTGGCGCCTGCGCTCGCTAGAACTCGGGGCGCGTAAGTGCCTGGCCGGGAAGCGGCCCTTCGTTAATGCGGAGGAATCCTAAAGATTCCAGTAAGTCATCAAGTGGTTGACCAGACTCACGCTATATCATGATAGTCAGTTTTCGGCTTTCTCTACTGAGGTGCTCGGCTGGTCGAACCGGGGCACAATCGCAGTAGTTCTCCTGGTGCCGCCTTAGTCAATAGAGCGGAACGTAAGGTAGCAAAACACAGGAGCCAGGCAAACCCAACATTTGACCAAAGACATGATTCGGAGCTGATGCATATAAGGCCAAACTCGCGACGCCAAACACTCCCTAAGGTATTCGGTCTTTATGAGGGCGGGCGGGATAATGCCCTTAGTAATAAGCCCCTAGTGTTCAGGTATGAGCAAAAACTCTGACGTGGCCACATGCCAAAACGCCAGCCTCCTCCTTTGGTTATACTAAGAAACCAGGGGATGTGTATCAACAAGAGACAGTAAAAAAGGTTTACGCATGGTCTTAATCTGAAAAAGAATCCTTGGAACGGGTCCCTGCTGCACGTCTGCGCCTGTGTCTCCGTTGTGCAGTATCCTGGACGGGCGTAGCACGGTGTTCATCTGTAAAAGAGAGGAACTTAGTTAAAGAAAGATCGTGCCGAACATGAGTTATACTAAATAAACGAAGTATAAATCGAAATGGGTAAAATTGAGCTTTATTGTCTCTTGTTTTATATGCGCGGAGCCCCTAGTACAGGAGCATATGGCTATTAAGCCTTTATCAATTGTATGTTTATGCCGGACTCATCTAGCCATGTCCGTGGTCTTGACGACCTGTTTAGGTGCTTTGGCTGGTGAAGCCGCTTTATTGTGGGGCTGTCAAGGCAGCCGCACTGTCTTCTGCGCGGGGGGAACACTCAATGTTTTCCCTTTAATGAGATGATGCCTCGTGGACCGGGCATCTTAAGCGTGAGAGATGCATAATGCGGTATTGCGTTAAAGCGGGCGAAAGCTTCGCGTCCCAGCAGTGCTTGATAGCTACATGAGAATGGGGCGATGTGGAAAGTTAGCTGTTCGCGACGGAAGTTATCGGGGGAGCCGAACATAACTTCTAGCCAGAAAGAACCCATGCAACGAGCATCCGGGCCTGGCGTTACCCCTTGAAAGGAGGTTTTGCTATGGCGAATTTTTGTTGGGTCTATCCCCATGTTGCGGATTGTGTCCTGGTATAACAGGTTTAGACCACTGTCGCCGTCCATCAGGACATTTGTAAAGTGGAGTTTGCCGATTATTGGATCTAATACCAAGGCAGTCCAGCCTGCGTTCCGGATACTTCTAGAGTAATCCTGATGGTCGAAGGTGATCGGTGTTAACAACCATTGGCGAGACCCCTTTGGGATAGGCCGTATGGCGCGTATTTCTGTTGGCGCCATTCTGTTCGTCACGTGAAGTAAGTTTACTGCTTTGACTTCTTGTGGGAAATCCTTTTGTTTCCTGGTGCTCTGCTTGTGGGGTTCATCGTCGTCCTCACTTGGTGTGTCGAGCCCCTTGTGTTCGGCATTGAGTTTGCCGGATTGCTTGAAAACACAACAATCTCCATGGGTATGGTTCGCAGGCTTCCCGGGAGTACTGTGTATTTGACATATCTTGTCCAAGATTTTGTTTAAGTTGGATAGCTCGTCCCTGTTATCCTTGAGGGGCGACTTTCTCTGATTCTGCCGCGAGCTTTTGAATCCGGCGTTGACCGCCGTGCTCTTTGGGCTGTTTGTCTTATTCCGGCGCTGATCCTTGTTGCGTCGGGGTTTTCCTTTTCCATCCCTAACTTCGGATGTACTTGGGTCGCTGGTGCTACATCTTGCCAACCAGCTGTCCTCTCCTGCGCAAAAGCGGGTCATGAGGCTTGTTAATGCGGCCATTGTTCTTGGCTTTTCTTGGCCGAGGTGTCCGGCGAGCCATTCGTCTCGAATGTTATGCTTAAAAGCTGCTAGGGCTTCATCGTCCGGACAGTCGTCTATCTGATTCTTTTTAGTAAGAAATCTGTTCTAGAATTTCTGGGCTGACTCTCCGGGTTGTTGAGTTATGTGACTGAGATCGTCCGCATCCGGAGGGCGGACATAGGTCCCTTGAAAATTTGCTCGGAAAGCATCCTCAAGCGCTTCCCAACATCCAATGGTGTTTTCGGGAAGGCTTTTGAGCCAATGCCGGGCTGTCCCTTTAAGCTTGAGGGGTAAGTATTTTATGGCATGGAGGTCATCTCCTCTGGCCATGTGTATGTGGAGGATATAATCCTCGATCCAGAACCCAGGGTCTGTTGTTCCGTCGTACGCCTCTATGTTTACGGGCTTGAATCCCGCCGGAAATTCATGGTCCAGCACCTCATTGGTGAAACATAGGGGGTGTGCGGCACCCGTGTATTTGGGTGTGCCATGATGTTCGGATATTTGTTGTGTTGCATTGCTTACTAGAGCTTGCTTTCTTGGCCCGTAGATAGATCTGGCTGGGCCATCTTTTTGATGCGGATCCTTTGGTGGATCGCGTGCCGGCTTGTGTGCGTCACCGCTTGCCGCTCCATGCTGGCCATGCGGTCGTCTATCCGACCGGGTGGCTTTCCTATTTTTGACTGCGGGGGTTCTAAGGCCTCCTCGTCAAATTCAGGCAGTAGCTTTCTCTTTGGATAGCTTTTTGTGCGGCGACTGCCGCCATATTTGTCTGCGGTGTTGCGTACTTTGCTCCATCTGATTCTGAGTGCATCTTCCGCAGTTTTGAGCTTCCGCTTCTGCTTTTTCAGGCTACGCGCAGTAGCGACGAGCCTTTCGTGGAGGTTCTTCTTCTCCATGAGCCTATCCGGCGTAAGGTCGTCCGGACTGTTGTTTTCGCCGGGGATGGGGTGTTCAGTTTGTTTATCCAAGTTGCCCTGTTCGGACGGTTGCTCGAAGGCATGTTCGTCGTCCGCCGGCTCGTCCTGCTCTATGGTTGGGTCTGAATGGCTGCTGTCTCTGTCGAGGCGGGGCTTGGAGCGGCGATTACGTCGTTGCTTTGATTGCTTTTCGAGTGAACGATCCCTCGTTGCATCCCTGTGTTCCTCGTCGTCGCTTCCTTTGGGTGTGTCCACCATGTATACATCATGAGATGTGGTGGCTGTCCAGTGCCTTATAGGCATTGGTTCATGTTCATCTCCTACATCGTCGTCCATACCGTCGATGTCTTCGGAGTCGAAGTCGAGCACGTCGTTTAAATTATCGACAGTGGCTACGAAGTGGGTGGTGGGTGGGCTTTGAATTTCTTCATCATCCGCATCCCAACCTTTTTGACCATAGTCCGGCCAGTGCTCTCCTGCTAAAGAGAGACACTTTAGTGAATTCAGAATATCGCCGAAGGGCGAGTGCTGAAAGATGTCCGCGGTGGTGAACTCCATGATTGGCGCCCAATCGGGTTCGATCAGTAGGGGCGCGGAGGGCTCGGAGTCTGGAGAGGAGTCCGACTCCTTGGGTCACAGGCTTCGTAGAGAATAGGGCAGGTGTTCGGCTCGATCGCCATAGAGATTGCAGCCCCCGAGGTGGTGTCCAACCACCCATCCTCGATTGGCGCAGTTGGCTCCGAATTAAGGGTCGGAGCTGATGCGGGTGCGGCCTCCAGGGCACTGTTCGACGGCAGAGCTAGATCATGCCCATCGTGACAGTGCGGTGCGCTCGGCTGCGGCTCGAATCCGTCGAAGATCAAGGCTCCGCGGAGGTCCGCTGTGTAGTTTAAACTTCCAAATCTGACCTGACGGCCAGGGGCATAGCTTTCGATCTGCTCCAGATGGCCAAGCGAATTGGCCCACAGTGCAAAGCCGCCAAATACGAAGATCTGTCCGGGGAGAAAGGTCTCACCCTGGATCGCATCGCTGTTAATGATCGGAGAAGCCATCGGGCCTAAAAGTGACGACACAGAGGAACTCTAAATGAAAGCACCAATGTCGGTGTCAAAACCGGCGGATCTCGGGTAGGGGGTCCGGACACCTGATTAGCTTTGCTTTCGCTATCCACTCCTGTTTAAAGGACAACTCTTTTAGGGGCAATTTTGTGATAAATATATGGATAGCGAGTCCGGGCACAAGGCTACTTACTTGAGTATCCGGAAAATTGCAGCTCAGACCTGCGTCCTCCGTAGAATCCGGACACACTACTTGTGGTCCGAAGAACAATTTGTACATCTCCACGGGCGTCATGCCAAGAAAATGTTGGAGAACTCGTGGTCCCTCCGGGTTGAACTCCCACAGGCGGAGGGGGCTACGTTTGCAGGGCAGAACTTGGCGAATTAACATAACCTGCGTCACCACGACCAGACTGATGTCTCTTTCTAGGAGATCTCGGATGCGGCCCTGCAATAGGGGCACGTCCTTTGCCGACCCCCAGTCCAGCTCCTTATTGACCCATGACGCCAGTCGTGGCGGGGGACCCGAGCGGAAAGTAGGCAGCGCCACCCACTTGGTACTCCTGGGAGCTGTGATATAAAACCACTCTCATTGCCATAAGCTGGACTCCCCTTGAAAAGAGCCCTCGGGCCATGGAGCACCAGGATTCTTGCTTATAAAGGCACCTCCGCACTCCGCGTGTCGTCCCTCGATCATCTTTGGCTCTACTTTGAAGGTCTTGAGCCATAGTCCGAAGTGAGGAGTAATACGGAGGAAGGCTTCACACACGACGATGAATGAGGAAATATGGAGGATGGACTCCGGAGCTAAGTCGTGAAATTCCATCCCATAATAAAACATGAGCCCCCTCACAAAGGGATCCGTCGGGAAGCCTAGCCCCCGAAGGAAGTGAGACATGAACACCACACTCTCACCAGGCTTGGGAGTGGGAATGACCTGCCCTTGAGCAGGCAGCCTATGCGAGATTTAGCCGGTCAAGAACCTAGCCTCTCTCAACTTTAGCATGTCCTCCTCCGTGACGGAGGAGGGCATCCATCGGCCTCGAAGGTCGGAACCGGACATTGTCTGTCACACCCTAGCTAGTCGATGCATTAGAGTGTGCATCATGTTTACTTCTCATCAGAAAATTGAAATGGGGAAGGCAGAACCCCCAGCACCCCTTTTGAAATCAACTAGGGTTTACTAAAAATAAGTTCAATGAACCTGAAATGCCCTTCTAAAATGTTCACTCTCTTTGTCTTAGGTTAGAACCTCTGGCAAAATTGGTGCACATTTTTCTAGGTCAACAAAGGGTCATTGAATTAAATCATAAGTAATTGAATTTGGGCATTTAAATGCTATAAAATAATCTAAGTGCTCAAATAATTCTGGGAATAAAAGTTTCCTGTTGGAAATAATCTAAACAGAGGCCACATTTATTTTCAGGATTTTTGGAAACGTTTTAGTATTTTATAAAAGAGAAATAAGCCCACCTGGCCTTACCTGGCTCGGCCCAGCCTACTGGCTCGGCCAGTCACCCCCTACCTCGCACCAGGATGCAGGGGCGCGTGCTCGCCGCGCGCCGGCCACGCGCCGGCCACCTCTTGCTTCTGCCGACGCCGGGAGACGCCCAGAGGACGCCACGCGACCCCCACGTCTCCCTCTCATCCTCTCGCACTCTCCCCCTCGTCTCTCTCACTCTCCCCCCGCGACGGCCGAGCACGTCCCTCGCCGCCGATCGCCGTAGTTCCCACTAGAGCCACTCCCTCGCCCCTCCGACGAGCCCATTAGCTCCGCCACGACCCCCTCGTCCTCCCCACCGAGCCACGCTTCGCCGGAAGCCCTGCTTCGCCGCCTTCGCCCTCGTCTTCAACATCGGGCACCCGAGCCATCTCCGGTCGATTCGCCGCTGCCAGAACCTCCCCGAGCTCGCTGACCCCCTCTCTGACTTCGCTGTGAGCTCCTCTTCCTTTCCCCCTAGCCCCCGTGCTCTTTTGGCCCCTGTAGCCGCCGTTTCCACCGCACCCGAGAGCTCCTCGCCGCCGGCCATGTCGCCGTCGTGGCTACGGCCGTGCAAGCACGCGTCCGAGCGCCTCACCATGCTCAGCGCAGCACCAGGAACCTGTAGCCACCACCAGTTCTTCCTCCCGTGCACCGTAGCCTCGAAACCGTCCTCACCCGACTCCGGCGACCGCCGAGCTCGTCGCCGGCGACGTTTCCGGCCACCCCGAGCCCAACTACCACCGTCAAACGCTGCGGCTCGTTCCCAGCTATCCGTAGATAGTCTCCGCCATCAATTTGGTCGCCTGAGGGCGTTTTCCGAAGCCCTCCGCCGTCTCGGCCTCGCCGGCGACTCAACGCCGGCAGGATTAGACCTGTTGACCAGCGGATTTGACCACTGATGTGGACTGGGTGGGCCAGTTGACTCCCTTGAGTCAATGACAAGTGGGCCCCCCTCTGCTAATTATCCAGATTAGTTTCTAACTAAAAATTAGTTAGTTTAATTAGTATAGTCACTGACTAGTGGGCCCTGCCCAGTAATTAGGCTAACTAAACGTAGTTAGTGCACTGAGAGGCTGACAGAAGGGGCCCACCAGTCAGGTTTGACCTGGGCTGGCGCCTTTGACCTGCTGAGGTCAGCATGACGCAATGCTGACGCAGTAATGCATTTTCTGGATTTATTTTTATTCAGGAAATTCCAGAAAATAGTTAAACTTCAAAAATTCATAGAAATTCAACACATAGCTCCAAATGAGATAAATTATATATGAAAAATTATCAGAAAAATTCAATCTATCCATCTGTAATGGTTTCATGCATGACAAAACAAGTTTACCTTGCTGTTTAAGCAGAATAAGGAAATGCACTATAAATGCCATGTTTAATGAGCTAATATTTGAATCTTTGATTCAAATGAGTTCATCCTTTCTATTTTAGCTTGCATTAGGCCAAGACACATTCATATTGCCATGTCATAGCATGCATCATATTGTTGCATATCGTCATGTGTTGATTGTGTTCCGATGTGTTCTTCGTGGTAGGTTCTGCCTCCGAGGATATTCACGAGTATCCAACTGAAGGGCAGTATCCGCTACCACTCCATCAGGCAAGAACCATTGATCATTCCGATACAAACCCATGTTCTCGCTTCTGCTCTTGTTTACTGCATTAAGACAACGCAATTCAAACTGCTGTGTGCTACGGTAGTTGAACCCTTATCCTCTGCATGACCTGTCATTGCCACAGTAACTAGATGAAACCCACTAGCATGTGTAGGAGTTGATTGAGCCATGTATGTGATTCCTACCTTGCTATGCCTGCTATGCTTAGAGTTGTGTCAGGTCTGGTTCATCTGGGTGATGGGCTAGAGTGAAATGCTTATGTCGGTAATGTGAGGGATGGTGTTGAACATGTTTTGGTAAAGGTATCGATGAGAGGCCATGTAGGAGTACATGGTGGGTTGTTTCATTGAGGCCGTCCCTAAGAACTGAGATCTGTATGTGTGATTTAAGATTCAGCTACTACCATGCATTGGGATCCTTAATTGAGACCCTCTCGGCTTCTTAACCACCCTAGTACTCTGTCCAGGAGTTGCAAATAGTTTCTGGTGCTTGTAGGTTATGTGTTGGCGGCCGTGCGTAGCGCTGACCCTCGGGGTGGGCTATGTTACGGTAGATACACCGTGGCACGGTGTACCGAGTCACCCGTTTGGTGTCTTGGGAACCCTGTTCACATCGTTCGGGGCCGTATGTGGAAACCTCGGCCGGACTCCCTGCGAATGGAACCTGGATAGGCGATAAACCTGGACTAGAGGCTTAAGTGTTTAGGTAGGCCGTGGCCGACACCCTCGTTCGGCTTCCGCTTGAAGGTTGCCGAGTACATGTCGTGTAAACGGCGGTAAGTGGTGAAAGCGTGTATGACAAAGTACACCCCTGCAGGGTATAAAACTATTCGAATAGCCGCGTCCGCGGTAAAGGACTACTTGGTTGCCTATACAGTTCATAGACAAGTTAATGGATACTACTAAAAGACTCAAGATAAGTGTGAGTACCGAGGATGGCCCTCTCGTAGGATGATGAGGGAGGATCCACGGTGGTGTATTGTGTTGGTGAGTAGTGGACTCGTGTGCGAAAACTATTTTACTGGTGAAGTTCCGTAGGATAGCTTAGCCAAGAGTCAAAGCTGGCTTGCTGCATCAACCCCACCGCCTTCTTGAGAATAAGCATGTATAGTAGGTTCTGATGTAAGACTTGCTGAGTACCTTTGTACTCATGTTTGCTTATTTATTGTTTTCAGACGACAACACTGCCCCCTCCGATGGGTTTTATGTAGACCTTGATGTCGACGAGTGACTAGCCACCCAGGTGGTGATACTGGCCATGGAGGGCCCTATGTAGATAGACAGGCTTCGAGAAGGCTTCTTTCTTTCTAGAGTCTGTACTCAGACTAGCTGCTTCCGCATGTGCTTGTGTGTTTGTATGACTTGAGTGTCGGGTCATGTGACCCCTATCTGTATGAACATGTTATGTATGGCTCTCTGGAGCCTTTAAATAAAGTACTAGAGCTGTAGAGTTTTGTTGTGATGCCATGTTGTATGTACTCATATCGGGCATATTGTGTGCATGATTGAAATGCTTGGTATGAGTGGGATCCGACAATCTAGTTGTTTATCCTTGGCAGCCTTCCTTATGGGGAAATGTAGTCTAGTGTTCCTCGAGCCATAGTAGTCCGCTACAGCCCGGTTCACCGGAGTCCTGCTAGCCCAGCACTACTGTTCAGGACACTTGACTGGCCGGCATGTGTTTCACTTCGTTCCTATGTCTGTCCCTTTAGGGAAATGTCACGCGGTGATTTTCGGAGTCCTGCCTAGCCTCCTACAGCCCGGGTTCCCCGGAGTCCTGTTAGCCCAGTGCTACAGCCCGGAATCACTCGCTGATGACCGACATGCTCGATGTGATTCATGTATGCCTGTCTCCATAAGTCTGTGCCGCTTTGGGTTCACGACTAGCCATGTCGGCCCGGGTTCTCTGTCATATGGATGCTAGCGACACTATCATATACGTGAGCCAAAAGACGCAAACGGTCCTGGGCCATGGTAAGGCGACACCCGGGGGGTACCGTGCGTGAGGCCGCAAAGTGATATGAGGTGTTACCGGCTAGATCAATGTGACTCGGAATCGGGGTCCTGACATTGTCGAAGGTTCGAAGTGTTGGGTTTCGTAGTAATTTCAAAAAAATTCCTACGCACACGCAAGATCATGGTGATGCATAGCAACGAGAGGGGAGAGTCTTGTCTACATACCCACGCAGACCGACTGCGGAAGCGTTGACACAACGTAGAGGAAGTAGTCGTACGTCTTCACGATCCAACCGATCAAGCACCGAAACTACGGCACCTCCGAGTTCGAGCACACGTTCAGCTCGATGACGATCCCCGGACTCCGATCCAGCAAACTGTCGGGGAAGAGTTCCGTCAGCACGATGGTGTGGTGACGAACTTGATGCACTACAGCAGCAGGGCTTCGCCTATACTCCGCTACAGTAATATCGAGGACTATGGTGGGTGGGGGCGCCGCACACGGCTAAGGACTAGATCACGTGGATCAACTTGTGTGTTCTTTGGGGTGCCCTGCCTCTGTATATAAAGGACTAGAGGGGGGAGGCTGGCCGGCCAAGGGAGGGCACGCCAGGAGAGTCCTACTCCCTCTGGGAGTAGGATTCCCCCCCCCCAATCCTAGTTGGAATAGGATTCCTTGAGGGGGGAAAGAGAGAGAGGGGGCCGGCCACCTCTCCTAGTCCTAATAGGACTAGGGGAAGGGGGGAGGCGCACAGCCACCTTGGGCTGCCCCTCTCCTTTCCACTAAAGCCCACTAAGGCCCATATAGCTCCCGGGGGGTTCCGGTAACCTCCCGGTACTCCGGTAAAATCCCGATTTCACCCGGAACGCTTCCGATATCCAAACATAGGCTTCCAATATATCAATCTTTACGTCTCGACCATTTTGAGACTCCTCGTCATGTCCGTGATCACATCCGGGACTCCGAACAACCTTCAGTACATCAAAATGCATAAACACATAATATAACTGTCATCATAACCTTAAGCGTGCGGACCCTACGGGTTCGAGAACAATGTAGACATGACCAAGACACATCTCCGGTCAATAACCAATAACGGCACCTGGATGCCCATATTGGCTCCTACATATTCTACGAAGATCTTTATCGGTCAGACCGCATAACAACATACGTTGTTCCCTTTGTCATCGGTATGTTACTTGCCCGAGATTCGATCGTCGGTATCCAATACCTAGTTCAATCTCGTTACCGGCAAGTCTATTTACTCGTTCCGTAATACATCATCTCACAACTAACATATTAGTTGTAATGCTTGCAAGGCTTATGTGATGTGCATTACCGAGAGGGCCCAGAGATACCTCTCCGACAATCGGAGTGACAAATCCTAATCTCGAAATATGCCAACCCAACATGTACCTTTGGAGACACCTGTAGTACTCCTTTATAATCACCCAGTTACGTTGTGACGTTTGGTAGTACCCAAAGTGTTCCTCCGGTAAACGGGAGTTGCATAATGTCATAGTTGTAGGAACATGTATAAGTCATGAAGAAAGCAATAGCAACATACTAAACGATCGGGTGCTAAGCTAATGGAATGGGTCATGTCAATCAGATCATTCAACTAATGATGTGACCTTGTTAATCAAATAACAACACTTTGTTCATGGTAAGGAAACATAACCATCTTTGATTAACGAGCTAGTCAGGTAGAGGCATACTAGTGACACTAAGTTTGTCTATGTATTCACACATGTATTATGTTTCCGGTTAATACAATTCTAGCATGAATAATAAACATTAATCATGATATAAGGAAATAAATAATAACTTTATTATTGCCTCTAGGGCATATTTCCTTCAGTCTCCCACTTGCACTAGAGTCAATAATCTAGATTACACTGTAATGATTCTAACACCCATGGAGCCTTGGTGCTGATCATGTTTTGCTCGTGGAAGAGGCTTAGTCAACGGGTCTGCAACATTCAGATCCCTATGTATCTTGCAAATCTCTATGTCTCCCACCTGGACTAGATCCCGGATGGAGTTGAAGCGTCTCTTGATGTGCTTGGTCCTTTTGTGAAATCTGGATTCCTTTGCCAAGGCAATTGCACCAGTATTGTCACAAAAGATTTTCATTGGACCCGATGCACTAGGTATGACACCTAGATCGGATATGAACTCCTTCATCCAGACAGCTGCTTCCGAAGCAGCTATGTACTCCGCTTCACATGTAGATCCCGCTACGACGCTTTGTTTAGAACTGCACCAACTGACAGCTCCACCGTTTAATGTAAACACGTATCCGGTTTGCGATTTAGAATCGTCCGGATCAGTGTCAAAGCTTGCATCAACGTAACCTTTTACGGTGAGCTCTTTGTCACCTCCATATACGAGAAACATATCCTTAGTCCTTTTCAGGTATTTTAGGATGTTCTTGACCGCTGTCCAGTGATCCACTCCTGGATTACTTTGGTACCTCCCTGCTAAACTTATAGCAAGGCACACATCAGGTCTGGTACATAGCATTGCATACATGATAGAGCCTATGGCTGAAGCATAGGGAACATCTTTCATTTTCTCTCTATCTTCTGCAGTGGTCGGGCATTGAGTCTTACTCAACTTCACACCTTGTAACACAGGCAAGAACCCTTTCTTTGCTTGATCCATTTTGAACTTCTTCAAAACTTTGTCAAGGTATGTGCTTTGTGAAAGTCCAATTAAGCGTCTTGATCTATCTCTATAGATCTTAATGCCCAATATGTAAGCAGCTTCACCGAGGCCTTTCATTGAAAAACTCTTATTCAAGTATCCCTTTATGCTATCCAGAAATTCTATATCATTTCCAATTAGTAATATGTCATCCACATATAATATCAGAAATGCTACAGAGCTCCCACTCACTTTCTTGTAAATACAGGCTTCTCCAAAAGTCTGTATAAAACCAAATGCTTTGATCACACTATCAAAGCGTTTATTCCAACTCCGAGAGGCTTGCACCAGTCCATAAATGGATCGCTGGAGCTTGCACACTTTGTTAGCTCCCTTTGGATCGACAAAACCTTCCGGTTGCATCATATACAACTCTTCTTCCAGAAATCCATTCAGGAATGCAGTTTTGTCATCCATGTGCCAAATTTCATAATCATAAAATGCGGCAATCGCTAACATGATTCGGACAGACTTAAGCATCGCTACAGGTGAGAAAGTCTCATCGTAGTCAACCCCTTGAACTTGTCGAAAACCTTTCGCGACAAGTCGAGCTTTGTAGACAGTAACTTTACCATCAGCGTCAGTCTTCTTCTTGAAGATCCATTTATTCTCAATTGCTTGCCGATCATTGGGCAAGTCAACCAAAGTCCATACTTTGTTCTCATACATGGATCCCATCTCAGATTTCATGGCTTCAAGCCACTTTGCGGAATCTGGGCTCACCATCGCTTCTTCATAGTTCGTAGGTTCATCATGATCTAGTAGCATGACTTCCAGAACAGGATTACCGTACCACTCTGGTGCGGATCTTACTCTGGTTGATCTACGAGGTTCAGTAGTATCTTGATCTGAAGTTTCATGATCATTATCATTATCTTCCTCACTAACTGGTGTAGGTGTCACTGAAACAGTTTTCTATGATGTACTACTTTCCAGTAAGGGAGCAGGTACAGTTACCTCGTCAAGTTCTACTTTCCTCCCACTCACTTCTTTCGAGAGAAACTCCTTCTCTAGAAAGGATCCATTCTTAGCAACGAATGTCTTGCCTTCGGATCTGTGATAGAAGGTGTACCCAACAGTCTCCTTTGGGTATCCTATGAAGACACATTTCTCCGATTTGGGTTCGAGCTTATCAGGTTGAAGCTTTTTCACATAAGCATCGCAGCCCCAAACTTTAAGAAACGACAACTTTGGTTTCTTGCCAAACCATAGTTCATAAGGTGTCGTCTCAACGGATTTTGATGGTGCCCTATTTAATGTGAATGCGGCCGTCTCTAAAGCATAACCCCAAAACGATAGCGGTAAATCTGTAAGAGACATCATAGATCGCACCATATCTAGTAAAGTACGATTACGACGTTCGGACACACCATTACGCTGTGGTGTTCCGGGTGGCGTGAGTTGCAAAACTATTCCACAGTTTTTCAAATGTACACCAAACTCGTAACTCAAATATTCTCCTCCACGATCAGATCGTAGAAACTTTATTTTCTTGTTACGATGATTTTCAACTTCACTCTGAAATTCTTTGAACTTTTCAAATGTTTCAGACTTATGTTTCATTAAGTAGATATACCCATATCTGCTTAAATCATCTGTGAAGGTGAGAAAATAACGATATCCGCCACGAGCCTCAATATTCATCGGACCACATACATCGGTATGTATGATTTCCAACAAATCTGTTGCTCTTTCCATAGTACCGGAGAACGGTGTTTTAGTCATCTTGCCCATGAGGCACGGTTCACAAGTACCAAGTGATTCATAATCAAGTGGTTCCAAAAGTCCATCAGTATGGCGTTTCTTCATGCGCTTTACACCGATATGACCTAAACGACAGTGCCACAAATAAGTTGCACTTTCATTATCAACTCTGCATCTTTTGGCTTCAACATTATGAATATGTGTATTACTACTATCGAGATTCAATAAGAATAGACCACTCTTCAAGGGTGCATGACCATAAAAGATATTACTCATATAAATAGAACAACCATTATTCTCTGATTTAAATGAATAACCGTCTCGCATTAAACAAGATCCAGATATAATGTTCATGCTCAACGCTGGCACCAAATAACAATTATTTAGGTCTAATACTAATCCCGAAGGTAGATGTAGAGGTAGCTGCCGACCGCGATCACATCGACTTTGGAACCGTTTCCCACGCGCATCGTCACCTCGTCCTTCGCCAGTGTTCGCTTAATCCGTAGTCCCTGTTTCGAGTTGCAAATATTAGCAACAGAACCAGTATCAAATACCCAGGTGCTACTGCGAGCTCTAGTAAGGTACACATCAATAACATGTATATCACATATACCTTTGTTCACCTTGCCATCCTTCTTATCTGCCAAATACTTGGGGCAGTTCCGCTTCCAGTGACCAGTCTGCTTGCAGTAGAAGCACTCAGTTTCAGGCTTAGGTCCAGACTTGGGTTTCTTCTCTTGAGCAGCAACTTGTTTGCCGTTCTTCTTGAAGTTCCCCTTCTTCTTCCCTTCGCCCTTTTTTCTTGAAACTAGTGGTCTTGTTAACCATCAACACTTGATGCTCCTTCTTGATTTCTACCTCCGCAGCTTTCAGCATTGCGAAGAGCTCGGGAATAGTCTTGTTCATCCCTTGCATATTATAGTTCATCACGAAGCTCTTGTAGCTTGGTGGCAGTGATTGGAGAATTCTGTCAATGACGCAATCATCTGGAAGATTAACTCCCATCTGAATCAAGTGATTATTATACCCAGACATTTTGAGTATATGCTCACTGACAGAACTGTTCTCCTCCATCTTGCAGCTATAGAACTTATTGGAGACTTCATATCTCTCAATCCGGGCATTTGCTTGAAATATTAACTTCAACTCCTGGAACATCTCATATGCTCCATGACGTTCAAAACGTCGTTGAAGTCCCGATTCTAAGCCGTAAAGCATGGCACACTGAACTACCGAGTAGTCATCAGCTTTGCTCTGCCAGACATTCATAACATCTGGTGTTGCTCCAGCAGCAGGCCTGGCACCCAGCGGTGCTTCCAGGACGTAATTCTTCTGAGCAGCAATGAGGATAATCCTCAAGTTACGGACCCAGTCCGTATAATTGCTACCATCATCTTTCAACTTTGCTTTCTCAAGGAACGCATTAAAATTCAACGGAACAACAGCACGAGCCATCTATCTACAATCAACATAAACAAGCAAGATACTATCAGGTACTAAGTTCATGATAAGTTTAAGTTCAATTAATCAAATTACTTAAGAACTCCCACTTAGATAGACATCCCTCTAATCCTCTAAGTGATCAAGTTTAACCTGAGTATTCTGCGTGTGCAAAACTGTCTTGCACCCGTTGTAGATGGACGTAGAGCTTATCACACCCGATCATCACGTGGTGTCTGGGCACGACGAACTTTGGCAACGGTGCATACTCAGGGAGAACACTTCTTGATAATTTAGTGAGAGATCATCTTATAATGCTACCGTCAATCAAAGCAAGATAAGATGCATAAAAAGATAAACATCACATGCAATCAATATAAGTGATATGATATGGCCACCATCATCTTGTGCTTGTGATCTCCATCTCCGAAGCACCGTCATGATCACCATCGTCACCGGCGTGACACCTTGATCTCCGTCGTAGCATCGTTGTCGTCTCGCCAATCTTATGCTTCCATGACTATCGCTACCGCTTAGTGATAAAGTAAAGCATTACATCGCGATTGCATTACATACAATAAAGCGACAACCATATGGCTCCTGCCAGTTGCCGATAACTTGGTTACAAAACATGATCATCTCATACAATAAAATTTAGCATCATGCCTTGACCATATCACATCACAACATGCCCTGCAAAAACAAGTTAGACGTCCTCTACTTTGTTGTTGCAAGTTTTACGTGGCTGCTACGGGCTTAAGCAAGAACCAATCTCACCTACGCATCAAAACCACAATGATAGTTTGTCAAATAGACTCCGTTTTAACCTTCGCAAGGACTGGGCGTAGCCACACTTGGTTCAACTAAAGTTGGAGAGACAGTCGCCCGCAAGCCACCTATGTGCAAAGCATGTCGGGGGAACCGGTCTCGCGTAAGCGTACGCGTAATGTTGGTCCGGGTCGTCTCGTCCAACAATGCCGCCGAACCAAAGTATGACATGCTGGTAGGCAGTATGACTTATATCGCCCAATACTCACTTGTGTTCTACTCGTGCATATAACATCAACATAAATAACCTAGGCTTGGATGCCACTGTTGGGTTTCGTAGTAATTTCAAAAAAATGCCTACGCACACGCAAGATCATGGTGATGCATAGCAACGAAAGGGGAGAGTGTTGTCTACGTACCCACGCAGACCGACTGCGGAAGCGTTGACACAACGTAGAGGAAGTAGTCGTACGTCTTGACGATCCAACCGATCAAGCACCGAAACTACGGCACCTCCGAGTTCGAGCACACGTTCAGCTCGATGACGATCCCCGGACTCCGATCCAGCAAAGTGTCGGGGAAGAGTTCCGTCAGCACGACGGCATGGTGACGATCTTGATGTACTACAGCAGTTGGGCTTCGCCTAAACTCCGCTACAGTATTATCGAGGACTATGGTGGCTGGGGGCGCCGCACACGGCTAAGGAATAGATCACGTGGATCAACTTGTGTGTTCTTTGGGGTGCCCTGCCTCTGTATATAAAGGACTAGAGGGGGGAGGCTGGCCGGCCAAGGGAGGGCGCGCCAGGAGAGTCCTACTCCCTCTGGGAGTAGGATTCCCCCCCCCCCCAATCCTAGTTGGAATAGGATTCCTTGAGGGGGGAAAGAGAGAGAGGGGGCCGGCCACCTCTCCTAGTCCAAATAGGACTAGGGCAAGGGGGGAGGCGCACAGCCACCTTGGACTGCCCCTTTCTCCTTTCCACTAAAGCCCACTAAGGCCCATATAGCTCCCGGGGGGTTCCGGTAACCTCCCGGTACTCCGGTAAAATCCCGATTTCACCCGGAACACTTCCGATATCCAAACATAGGCTTCCAATATATCAATCTTTACGTCTCAACCATTTCGAGACTCCTCGTCATGTCCGTGATCACATCCGGGACTCCGAACAACCTTCGGTACATCAAAATGCATAAACTCATAATATAACTATCATCGTAACCTTAAGCGTGCGGACCCTACGGGTTCGAGAACAATGTAGACATGACCGAGACACGTCTCCGGTCAATAACCAATAGCGGGACCTAGATGCCCATATTGGCTCCTACATATTCTACGAAGATCTTTATCGGTCAGACCGCATAACAACATACGTTGTTCCCTTTGTCATCGGTATGTTACTTGCCCGAGATTCGATCGTCGGTATCCTATACCTAGTTCAATCTCGTTACCGGCAAGTCTCTTTACTCGTTCCATAATACATCATCTCACAACTAACATATTAGTTGTAATGTTGCAAGGCTTAAGTGATGTGTACTACCGAGTGGGCCCAGAGATACCTCTCCGACAATCGGAGTGACAAAACCTAATCTCGAAATACGCCAACCCAACATGTACCTTTGGAGACACCTGTAGTACTCCTTTATAATCACCCAGTTACGTTGTGACGTTTGGTAGTACCCAAAGTGTTCCTCCGGTAAACGGGAGTTGCATAATCTCATAGTTATAGGAACATGTATAAGTCATGAAGAAAGCAATAGCAACATACTAAACGATCGGGTGCTAAGCTAATGGAATGGATCATGTCAATCAGATCATTCAACTAATGATGTGACCTCGTTAATCAAATAACAACACTTTGTTCATGGTTAGGAAACATAACCATCTTTGATTAACGAGCTAGTCAAGTAGAGGCATACTAGTGACACTAAGTTTGTCTATGTATTCACACATGTATCATGTTTCCGGTTAATACAATTCTAGCATGAATAATAAACATTTATCATGATATAAGGAAATAAATAATAACTTTATTATTGCCTCTAGGGCATATTTCCTTCAAGATGCGGGGGTAGTTCCAATTGGTAGGCAACTTCTCCTCGTTTGGCAAGAATGCGGAAGGGTCCAATGTAACGAGGGGCCAATTTGCCTTTGATACCGAACCGATGGGTTCCCTTTAATGGAGTAACCCGAAGGTAAGCCTTCTCGTCGACTTCATAAGTCATAGGCTTATGCTTACGATCATATTGACTCTTTTGACGAGATTGGGCGGTTTTCAATTTCTCACGAATAATGCGAACCTGCTCTTCTGCTTCCTGAATCATATCTGGGCCAAAGAGTTGTCTTTCCCCGGTTTCTGACCAGTTAAGAGGCGTTCGACATTTTCGTCCATAAAGAACTTCGAAAGGAGCTTTGTCTAAGCTGGCTTGATAACTATTGTTATAAGCAAACTCCGCAAATGGAAGGCATTTCTCCCAACTCATTCCGGACGAGATGATAGAATCTCGGAGCATATCTTCCAGAATTTGATTGACTCGTTCCACTTGACCACTTGATTGAGGATGGAAGGCGATGCTAAAGGAGAGACGAGTTCCCATAGCATTTTGGAAACTTTCCCAAAATCGAGAGGTGAAGAGACTCCCACGGTCTGAATTAATTTCCAATGGAACACCATGAAGAGACACTATTCGGGAGATGTATAAATCGGCTAGCTGGCTAGCGGTGATACTCTCACGAACAGGTAGAAAGTGGGCTACTTTGGAAAGTCGGTCGATCACGACGAAGATGGCATTATTCCCTCTCTTAGTCCTGGGAAACCCAGTGATGAAATCCATAGTGATTTTATCCCATTTCCATTCGGGAGTAGTCAACGGTTGAAGAGTGCCAGCAGGCCGTTGATGCTCTGCTTTAACACGACGACATACATCGCAATTAGCAATGTATTGAGCGATTTCTCTCTTCATCCTAGTCCACCAAAACCTCTGGCGTAGGTCTTGATACATTTTAGTACTACCGGGATGAATGGTGAGAGGGGATTCATGAGCTTCCTTAAGGATCAACTGACGCAGATGTTGTTTCTTGGGAACCACCAAACGGTTCTCGAAGAAAACAGCACCTCGCTCATCCATGGAGAAACATTTAGCAACTCCGCTAGCGATGTTTTCCTTAATCCGGGATATGCCCTTATCATACCGCTGGGCGGTTATGATTTGATCCGTAAGGGTAGGTTTCGCCACCAGGGTGGATAGGAATCCTTGAGGAACAATGTGAAGATTTAGCTTACGAAATTCCTCATGGAGAAGTGGTTGACTTTGTTGTAACATCAGGTTGTTACAATAGGACTTACGGCTTAGTGCATCAGCCATGACATTGGCTTTGCCCGGGGTGTAAGTTATTCCTAAGTCGTAGTCCGAGATCAACTCGACCCAAAGTCTTTTCCTGAGATTCAAATCTGGTTGGGTGAAGATATATTTCAAACTTTGGTGGTCGGTGAAGATCTCGCAATGATTACCGAGAAGGTAATGTCGCCAAGTTTTAAGTGCATGGACTACAGCTGCAAGCTCTAGATCATGTGTAGGATAATTTTCCTCATGTGGGTGTAATTGCCGTGAAGCATAGGCAATTACCTGACGATCTTGCATGAGTATGCAACCTAGTCCTTGTCGCGAGGCGTCGCAATAGATAATAAAGTCCTTGGAGAAGTCTGGTGGTACCAGTATGGGGGCAGATGCCAGGCGTCTTTTCAGTTCTCGAAAATTGACCTCGCACTGTGGAGTCCACTCGAACTTTTTATCTTTCTTGAGGAGTTCAGTTAGAGGTTTAGCAACCTTGGAGAAATTTTCGACGAAGCGGCGGCAATAGCTCGCTAAGCCAAGGAAGCTCCGAACTTGCTTGACCGTCTCAGGTGGAGTCCAATCAAGGACGGCTTGAACTCGCTCGGTATTGACAGCAATACCCTTACCAGAGATTACATGGCCTAGATAGGTCACTTCTGGCAACCAAAATTCACACTTGGAGAATTTGGCATAAAGGCGATGCTCTCGAAGTTTCATCAACACCAGCTTTAGATGTACGGCATGTTCCTCTTCATTCTTGGAGTAGATGAGTATGTCATTGAGGTATACTACGACGAATTTATCCAAGTACTCCATGAAGACCGAGTTCATTAACCGAGAGAAGGTAGCCGGGGCATTGGTTAAACCGAAAGACATGACGGTGTACTCGTATTGGCCATAACGAGTAACAAAGGCCGTTTTGGGAATGTCCCCGTTTCTGATTTTGATTTGATGGTAACCCAACCTCAAATCCATCTTGGAGAAGAATGAGGATCCAGCGAGCTGATCATACAGATCGTTGATCCTGGGAAGCGGATATTTGTTCTTGATGGTGACCAAGTTGACAGGTCGGTAATCCACAACCATTCGATCCGTTCCATCCTTCTTCTTAACGAAGAGGACGGGGCAAGCCCAAGGAGAGGAACTAGGATGGATGAAACCCTTTTTCAAGGACTCATCGAGTTGATTCTTAAGCTCGTCTAGTTCTAAGGGTGCCATCTTGTAGGGTCTTCTAGAGATTGGAACGGTTCCTGGAACAAGGTCTATCACAAACTCGACATCCCTGTCAGGTGGAACACCTGGCAGTTCTTCTGGAAAGTCATCCGGAAAGTCTCGGACTACCGGAACATCCTCAAGGTCTGGAAGAGGGTTGGCGTTTAGGGAGTAAAGCTGGAGCTTGGCCACTCGAGTTAAGACATTAACTGTCTTGCCCGAGGGGTGAGTAAGTTGAACGGTTCTAGTGGCACAATCGATCCTAGCATAATGAGCTGACATCCAGTCCATACCCAAGATGATATTTATGTCGGGGGACTTGAGAGCTATTAAGGATGCAAGGAAGACAAGTCTATCGACAAGAATTTCGTTCCCATGGCTTACTCTAGAAGTTTGCCATTTGGAACCCGGAGTTTGAATTACCATGGAAGTGGGCATGTCATAGAATGTCGTGTTATGCAATCGAGCATAGCTCTCGGATATGAATGAATGAGATGCTCCAGTATCGAAAAGAACAGATGCCGGATGGCAGTTAACAAGGAGCGTACCAAGGACGACGTTAGGATCCTCATGAGCCTCCTCGGCTGAAACATAATTGACATGGCCACGTGTAGTGGTGGCCGGCTTGGCGTAGAAAGTCTTCCCCGCTGGTTTACCACGGCCAACGGACTTTCCAGTTTGATTGGGGTTGTTGTTCTGGGGACACTCTCGGCTATAGTGACCCGGCTCTCCACACTTGAAGCATGTCACCACATTGGGGCGTGGAGCAGCATTAGCAGCGGGGCCACCATAGGGCTTGGGCGGTGCAAATTGTTGGTTGGGACGAGGCGCCTCAAAGGATGGCCTCGGGATGAACCTGGGTGGCAGTGCCGTGCTTGGAATCCACACCCGACGCTTCTGAGTTCCAGAGCCGGATGAAGAGCCAAAATCACGGGAGTGCTTGCGTGAAGCGTCATAATCAGTCTGGCCCGTCTCGGCACTGATGGCTTTATTGACCAACTTTTGAAAAGATGTGCACTCGTGCAGACGGAGATCGCGGCGAAGCTCAGGGCTAAGTCCCTTGCGGAACCTTGCTTGCTTCTTAGCGTCAGTAGATACCTCTTCGGGAGCATAGCGTGCCAGATTTCCAAATTCACGACTGTAAGCATCCATGGTCAGTCTTCCTTGGGTGAAGTTGCAGAACTCCTCCCTCTTGCGATCCATGAGACCTTCCGGAATGTGATGCTCACGGAAAGCCTCACTGAATTCAGCCCAAGTAGTGATTTGACCGACCGGGCGCATAGCTTCGAAGTTTTCCCACCAAAGGCTAGCAGGGCCTTCGAGGTGATAGGCAGCATAAGTAACCTTGTCAGCTTCGGCTACGTTGGCAGAACGTAGCTTGTGGGTGATGCTGCGAAGCCAGTCATCCGCGTCGAGGGGCTCGACGGAATGGTTGAACTTTGGTGGGTACAGCTTGATAAAGTCATTGATTGACACCAAGTCATTTCGCGGGTGGCGTGCGGTGTTCTGCTCAATCCGCTCCAGCAGGCGGTTAGTCTCATGCTTGTTTCTTTCCGCCTCTAGCATCACTTCGGCCAGAGAAGGCGGGTGAGGCAGATTCTCACCTCTAGCTGCACCGGCTTCCCCCTGCTCCGGGGCAGCAGGGTTGCTGCGGGTGTTGACCATCCTAGGAGAAAACAAGACAACGGTTTAGACAAGGATGGCTCAAACTTAACAAGGAAGTGCAGAATGTAATGGATAACACAGAATGCCGAGATGTTCATACCAACGGTCATACACATCATACATAGTTCAGTACAAGCCCAGGCTACAGTACAACTATGATGAAAGACATTACATCTCATCGGAGGCATTCCAAGCTCCTATACATTATTGGTCTACACCTCCGGAATTGACTACACACTAAGTCGTATTCCACAAATCACGCAGGACAGTGGAGATACAACTACTACAATACTAGTGGTACTACTACTAACTCAGACAGCTCCGTAGTAGTTCTCATAGAAGTCACCTCCGTAGCCTGGAAGTTCAACATGACCATCCGGGAACAGACAGTCCTGAGGAGCCTGTGGACCAAAGGGGCTAGGATGAGGTCTTGGACCAACAAACGGTGGCCTGCGGGGACCACGGGGTGGGGTGATGCCTCCCACATCACGCCAATCCACCATGTCTGGCAGAGCTGATCTCACAGGATACAGATCCCTTGTATCCATACATCTAGCTTGCACCGCAGGTGCAAACCGAGTCAATGTGGCCCAATGATCAGCACGGGTGTTGAAAAG
This sequence comes from Triticum urartu, assembly GCF_003073215.2. Taxonomy (NCBI): domain Eukaryota; kingdom Viridiplantae; phylum Streptophyta; class Magnoliopsida; order Poales; family Poaceae; genus Triticum; species Triticum urartu. Next base: position 10,983,717 of record NC_053022.1, on the reverse strand, counting down.
CTCTAGCCTCAAGGCCCGATTCTCTCGGTCCTTATCTTCGAGCAACTCGGCAGTGGTACGAGTTAATGAGTCCTCCTGAGTGGAGTCAACATAGATAGCCTGAAGATACCCTTGCGCTCCCGAAAGTGAAGCTGGCATGTAATGGAAGTCGGTGTTCCGAAGCAGGCCAGTCCGGACTCGCAAGATGGTCATCATGGAATAGGCAGCATCCTGCACAGCCATCTCAATAGTAACCCCGAGTCCATAGGAACAGTGAAAGGGCTCGGTAGACCCAGGATAAGAAGGAAATATCCTGACGGTGCAGAGATATTGGCTTTGATTAAAATCGTGGAACCGCTCTTCGACGGTGTATTCGGGGTACCAACAGTAGCCCGTCTCGATCATGACCCAGACTAACATAGCAGTATGACCGGGCACATCGAGGCACCTGGTCAGGCAAACCACTTGGTTTTGAGCATGGTTGGCCATCTGAAAGAACAACCACAATGCAAAGACATCAGAATTCCTAGGGAAAATTGGACAGCATGACAACTGTAAATGCTCAAAAAAAGATTTGAGACATCCACAACAGTTCGGAATACCACTCAACAACATCATATCAAGGTTCTGATTCAATTAGCAACATACTAAGAATAGTAGAAACTGAACTTGGACTTGTAACAACAATCCTATAAGCTACTACGGGCTAGTAACACGTGAACCTGATAGAGGAAGAGAGCCTAGTCCTTAACCCACGTTGAATGAGGAGAGAATGACTCAGATCAGAGGCATAGGTAGAGGAGTAAAAGAACATTATGTTCCCTCCCACAATCAATTCCCCTACATATAACTAAAGCATTTCTAGACTCGGCATCGACCAGTTTGGCTCAACGAACCTACAGGCAGTCCGGCTCTGATGCCAATGCTGTCAGGACCCCGATTCCGAGTCACATTGATCTAGCCGGTAACACCTCATATCACTTTGCGGCCTCACGCACGGTACCCCACGGGTGTCGCCTTACCATGGCCCAGGACCGTTTGCGTCTTTTGGCTCACGTATATGATAGTGTCGCTAGCATCCATATGACAGAGAACCCGGGCCGACATGGCTAGTCGTGAACCCAAAGCGGCACAGACTTATGGAGACAGGCATACATGAATCACATCGAGCATGTCGGTCATCAGCGAGTGATTCCGGGCTGTAGCACTGGGCTAACAGGACTCTGGGGAACCCGGGCTATAGCAGGCTAGGCAGGACTCCGAAAATCACCGCGTGACATTTCCCCGAAGGGACAGGCATAGGAACGAAGTGAAACACATGCCGGCCAGTCAAGTTTCCTGAACAGTAGTGCTGGGCTAGCAGGACTCCGGTGAACCGGGCTGTAGCGGACTACTATGGCTCGAGGAACACTAGACTACATTTCCCCATAAGAAAGGCTGCCAAGGATAAACAACTATATTGTCGGATCCCACTCATACCAAGCATTTCAATCATGCACACAATATGCCCGATATGAGTACATACAACATGGCATCACAACAAAACTCTACAGCTCTAGTACTTTATTTAAAGGCTCCAGAGACCCATACATAACATGTTCATACAGATAGGGGTCACATGACCCGACACTCAAGTCATACAAACACACAAGCACATGCGGAAGCAGCTAGTCTGAGTACAGACTCTAGAAAGAAAGAAGGCTTCTCGAAGCCTGTCTATCTACATAGGGCCCTCCATGGCCAGGATCACCACCTGGGTGACTAGTCACTCGTCGACGTCAAGGTCTACATAAAACCCATCGGAGGGGGCAGTGTTGTCGTCTGAAAACAATAAATAAGCAAACATGAGTACAAAGGTACTCAGCAAGTCTTACATCAGAACCTACTATACATGCTTATTCTCAAGAAGGCGGTGGGGTTGATGCAGCAAGCCAGCTTTGACTCTTGGCTAAGCTATCCTACGGAACTTCACCAGTAAAATAGTTTTCGCACACGAGTCCACTACTCACCAACACAATACACCACCGTGGATCCTCCCTCGTCATCCTACGAGAGGGCCATCCTCGGTACTCACACTTATCTTGAGTTTTTAGTAGTATCCATTAACTTGTCTATGAACTGTATAGGCAATCAAGTAGTCCTTTACCGCGGACGCGGCTATTCGAATAGTTTTATACCCTGCAGGGGTGTACTTCGTCATACACGCTTTCACCACTTACCGCCGTTTACACGACATGTACTCGGCAACCTTCAAGCGGAAGCCCAACGAGGGTGTCGGCCACGGCCTACCTAAACACTTAAGCCTCTAGTCCAGGTTTATCGCCTATCCAGGTTCCATTCGCAGGGAGTCCGGCCGAGGTTTCCACATACGGCCCCGAACGATGTGAACAGGGTTCCCAAGACACCAAACGGGTGACTCGGTACACCGTGCCACGGTGTATCTACCGTAACATAGCCCACCCCGAGGGTCAGCGCTACGCACGGCCGCCAACACATAACCTACAAGCACCAGAAACTATTTGCAACTCCTGGACAGAGTACTAGGGTGGTTAAGAAGCCGAGAGGGTCAATTAAGGATCCCAATGCATGGTAGTAGCTGAATCTTAAATCACACATACAGATCTCAGTTCTTAGGGACGGCCTCAATGAAACAGCCCACCATGTACTCCTACATGGCCTCTCATCGATACCTTTACCAAAACATGTTCCACGCATCCCTCACATTACCGACATAAGCATTTCACTCTAGCCCATCACCCAGATGAACCAGACCTGACACAACTCTAAGCATAGCAGGCATAGCAAGGTAGGAATCACATACATGGCTCAATCAACTCCTACACATGCTAGTGGGTTCCATCTAGTTACTGTGGCAATGACAGGTCATGTAGAGGATAAGGGTTCAACTACCGTAGCACACAGCAGTTTGAATTGTGTTGTCTTAATGCAGTACACAAGAGCAGAAGCGAGAACATGGGTTTGTATCGGAATGATCAATGGTTGCTTGCCTGATGGAGTGGTAGCGGGATACTGTCCTTCAGTTGGATACTCGTGAATATCCTCGGAGGTAGAACCTACCACGAAGAACACATCGGAATACAATCAACACATGTAGATATGCAACAATATGATGCATGCTATGACATGGCAATATGAATGTGTCTTGGCCTAATACAAGCTAAAATAGAAAGGGATGAACTCATTTGAACCAAAGATTCAAATATTAGTTCATTAAACATGGCATTTATAGTGCATTTCCTTATTCTGCCTAAACAGCAAGGTAAACTTGTTTTTTCATGCATGAAACCATCACAGATGGATAGATTGAATTTTTCTGATAATTTTTCATATATAATTTATCTCATTTGGAGCTATGGTTGAATTTCTATGAATTTTTGAAGTTTTAAACATTTTCTGGAATTTCCTGAATAAAAATAAATCCATAAAATGCATTACTGCGTCAGCATTGCGTCATGCTGACCTCAGCAGGTCAAAGGCGCCAGCCCAGGTCAAACCTGACTGGTGGGCCCCTGCTGTCAGCCTCTCAGTGCACTAACTACGTTTAGTTAGCCTAATTACTGGGCAGGGCCCACTAGTCAGTGACTATACTAATTAAACTAACTAATTTTTAGTTAGAAACTAATCTGGATAATTAGCAGAGGGGGGCCCACTTGTCATTGACTCAGGGGAGTCAACTGTTGGGGAACGTAGCAATAATTCAAAATTTTCCTACGTGTCACCAAGATCAATCTATGGAGTCATCTAGCAACGAGGGAGGAGTGGATCTACATACCCTTGTAGATCGCGCGCGGAAGCGTTCAAGAGAACGGGCTTGATGGAGTCGTACTCGTCGTGATCCAAATCACCGATGATCCTAGCGCCGAACGAACGGCACCTCCGCGTTCAACACACGTACGGAGCAGCGACGTCTCCTTCTTCTTGATCCAGCAAGGGGGAAGGAGAGGTTGATGGAGATCCAACAACACGACGGCGTGGTGGTGGAAGTAGCGGGATTCCAACAGGGCTTCGCCAAGCGCTGTGGGAGGAGGAAGATGTGTCATGGGAGGGAGAGGGAGGCGCCAGGGCTTAGATTTCGTTTCCCTCCCTTCCCCCCACTATATATAGGGCCAAGGGAGAGGGGGGAGGCACAGCCTTGGCCCTTCCTCCAAGGAAGGGTGCGGCCAGGGAGGAGTCCCTCCTCCCCAAGGCACCTCGGAGGTGCCTTCCCCCTTTAGGACTCTTCCTTTCCCTCTTCTCTTGGCGCATGGGCCTCTTGGGGCTGGTGCCCTTGGCCCATATAGGCCAAGGCGCACCCCCTACCGCCCATGTGGCCCCCCGGGGCAGGTGGCCCCACCCGGTGGACCCCCGGGACCCTTCCGGTGGTCCCGGTACAATACCGGTGACCCCGAAACTTGTCCCGATGGCCGAAATAGCACTTCCTATATATAATTCTTTACCTCCGGACCATTCCGGAACTCCTCGTGACGTCCGGGATCTCATCCGGGATGCCGAACAACTTTCGGGTTACCGCATACTAATATCTCTATAACCCTAGCGTCACCGAACCTTAAGTGTGTAGACCCTACGGGTTCGGGAGACATGCAGACATGACCGAGATGACTCTCCGGTCAATAACCAACAGCGGGATCTGGATACCCATGTTGGCTCCCACATGTTCCACGATGATCTCATCGGATGAACCACGATGTCAAGGACTTAATCAATCCCGTATACAATTCCCTTTGTCTAGCGGTACGATACTTGCCCGAGATTCGATCGTTGGTATCCAAAGCACTCCTACGGTATCCGGGAGTTGCACAATCTCATGGTCTAAGGAAATGATACTTGACATTAGAAAAGCTTTAGCATATGAACTACACGATCTTTGTGCTAGGCTTAGGATCGGGTCTTGTCCATCACATCATTCTCCTAATGATGTGATCCCATTATCAACGACATCCAATGTCCATGGTCAGGAAACCGTAACCATCTATTGATCAACGAGCTAGTCAACTAGAGGCTTACTAGGGACATGGTGTTGTCTATGTATCCACACATGTATCTGAGTTTCCTATCAATACAATTCTAGCATGGATAATAAACGATTTATCATGAACAAGGAAATATACTAATAACTATTTATTATTGCCTCTAGGGCATATTTCCAACAGTCTCCCACTTGCACTAGAGTCAATAATCCAGTTCACATCGCTATGTGATTAACACTCAAGGTCACATCCCCATGTGACTAACACCCAAAGAGTTTACTAGTGTCACTAAACTAGTTCACATCATCATGTGATTAAGACTCAATGAGTTCTGGGTTTGATCATGTTTTGCTTGTGAGAGAGGTTTTAGTCAACGGGTCTGAATCTTTCAGATCCGTATGTACTTCGCAAATATCTATGTCATCTTGTAGATGCAGCTACTACGCTATATTTGGTGCCATTTCAAATAACTGTTCTACTTGGAGCTATTCTAAATTGTTGCTCCATTATACGTATCCGGTATCTCTACTCAGAGCTATCCGGATAGGTGTTAAGCTTGCATCGACGTAACTCTTTACGTCGAACTCTTTTACCACCTCCATAATCGAGAAAATTCCTTAGTCCACTAGTTACTAAGGATAACTTTGACCGCTGTCCTGTGATCCATTCTTGGATCACTCTTGTACCCCTTGACTGACTCATGGCAAGGCACACTTCAGGTGCGGTACACAGCATAGCATACTGTAGAGCCTATGTCTTAAGCATAGGGGACGACCTTCGTCCTTCCTCTTTCTTCTGCCGTGGTCGAGCTTTAAGTCTTAACTTCATACCTTACAACTCAGGCAAGAACTCCTTCTTTAACTAGTCCATCTTGAACACCTTCAAGATCATGTCAAGGTATGTGCTCATTTTGAAAGTACCATTAAGCGTTTTGATATATCCTTATAGATCTTGATGCTCAATGTTCAAGTAGCTTAATCCAGGCTTTGCATTGAAAAACACTTTCCAAATAACCCTATATGCTTTCCAGAAATTCTATGTCATTTCTGATCAACAATATGTCAACATATATTTATCAGAAATTCTATAGTGCTCCCACTCACTTCTTTGGAAATACAAGTTTCTCATAAACTTTGTATAAACCCAAAATATTTGATCATCATCAAAGCATACATTCCAACTCCGAGATGCTTACTCCAGTCCTTTGAAGGATTGCTGGAGCTTTGCATACTTATTAGCATCTTTCAGGATTGACAAAACCTTCCGGTTGTATCACATACAACCTTTCCTCAAGAAAATCATCGAGGAAACAATGTTTGACATCCTATCTGCAAGATTTCATAAATAATGCAGTAATCGCTAATATAATTCCAACAGACTCTTGGCATCGCTACGAGTGAGAAAGTCTCATCATAGTCAACTCCTTGAACTTATCGGAAAACATCTTAACGACAAGTCGAGCTTTCTTAATGGTGACATTTACCATCATTGTCTGTCTTCCTTTTAAAATCCATATGTACCTAACAGCCTTACGACCATCAAGTAGTTCTTCCAAAGTCTACACTTTGTTTTCATACATGGATCCTATCTCGGATTTTATGGCCTCGAGCCATTTATCGGAATCCGGGCCCACCATCGCTTCTCCATTGCTCGTAGGTTCATTGTTGTCTAGCAACATGACTTCCAAGATAGGATTACATACCACTCTGAAGTAGTACACATCCTTGTCATCCCACGAGGTTTGGTAGTGACTTGATCTGAAGTTTCATGATCACTATCATAAGCTTCCACTTCAATTGGTGTACGTGCCACAGGAACAACTTCCTGTGCCCTGCCACACACTAGTTGAAGAGACGGTTCAATAACCTCATCAAGTCTCCACCATCCTCCCACTCAATTCTTTCGAGAGAAACTTTTCCTCGAGAAAGGACCCGATTCTAGAAACAATCCCTTATTGCTTTCGAATCTGAGACAGGAGGTATACCCAACTGTTTTGGGTGTCCTATGAAGATGCATTTATCCGCTTTGGGTTCGAGCTTATCAGCCTGAAACCTTTTCACATATGCGTCGCAGCTGCAAACTTTTAAGAAATGACAGCTTAGGTTTCTCTAAACCATAGTTCATACGGTGTCATCTCATGGGAATTACGTGGTGCCCTATTTAAAGTGAATGTGGTTGTCTCTAATGCCTAACCCATAAACTACTGTGGTAATTCGATAAGAGACATCATGGTATGCATCATATCCAACAGGGTGCAGTTATGATGTTCGGACACACCATCACACTATGGTGTTCCAGGATGTATTAGTTGTGAAACAATTTCCACAATGTCTTAATTCTGTGCCAAACTCGTAATTCAGATATTCATCTCTATGATCATATCATAGATATTTTATCCTCTTGTCACGGCGATCTTTCAACTTCACCCTGAAATTACTTGAACCTTTCAATAATTCAGACTCGTGATTCATCAAGTAAATATACTCAACATCTACTCAAATCATCTGTGAAGTAAGAACATAACGATATCCACTACACGCCTCAGCACTCATTGGACTGCACACATCAAAATGTATTACTTCCAACAAGTTGCTTTCTAGTTCCATTTTACTGAAAACGAGGCTTTCAGTCATCTTGCCCATGTGGTATGATTTGCATGTATCAAGTGATTCAAAATCAAGTGAGTCCAAAACGATCCATCTGTATAGAGTTTCGTCATGCATATCTACCAACGAACATGGTTCGCATGTCTCAATCCTTTCAAAAATGAGTGAGTCCAAAGATCCATCAACATGGAGCTTCTTCATGCGTTTTATATCGATATGACTTAAGTGGCAGTGCCACAAGTAGGTGGTACTATCATTACTATCCTATATCTTTTGGCATGAACATGTGTATCAGTACGATCGAGATTCAATAAACCATTCATTTCAGGTGTAAGACCATTGAAGGTATTATTCAAATAAACAGAGTAACCATTATTCTCCTTAAATGAATAACCGTATCACGATAGACATAATCCAATCATGTCTATGCTCAACGCAAACACCAAATAACAATTATTTAGGTTTTAATACCAATCTCGATGGTAGAGGGAGCGTGCGATGCTTGATCATATCAACCTTGGAAACACTTCCAACACATATCGTCAGCTCACCTTTAGCTAGTCTCCGTTTATTCCGTAGCTTTTATTTTGAGTTACTAACACTTAGCAACCGAACCGGTATCTAATACCCTGGTGCTACTAGGAGTACTAGTAAAGTACACATCAACACAATGTATATCCAATATACTTCTATCGACCTTGCCAGCCTTCTCATCTACCAAGTATCTAGGGCAATTCTGCTCCAGTGGCTGTTCCCCTTATTACAGAAGCACTTAGTCTCGGGTTTGGGTTCAACCTTGGGTTTCTTCACTAGAGCAGCAGCTGATTTGCCATTTCATGAAGCATCCCTTTTTTCCCTTGCCCTTCTTGAAACTAGTGGTTTCACCAACCATCAACAATTGATGCTCCTTCTTGATCTCTACTTTTGTGGTGTCAAACATCACGAATATATCAAGGATCATCATATATGTCCCTGATATATTATAGTTCATCATGAAGCTCAAGCAGCTTGGTGGTAATGGCTTCGGAGAACCATCACTATTTCATCTGGAAGATCAACTCCCATTCGATTCAAGCGATTGTTGTACTCTGACAATCTGAGCACAAGTTCAACAATTTGAGCTTTTCTCCCTTAGTTTGCAGTCTAAGAAAATCGTCGGAGGTCTTATACCTCTTGACATGGGCACGAGCCTGAAATCCCAATTTCAGCCCTCGAAACATCTCATATGTTTCGCGACGTTTTCAAAACCGTCTTCGGTGCCTCAATTCTAAACCGTTTAACTGAACTATCACGTAGTTATCAAAATGTGTATGTCAGATGTTCGCAACATCCACAGACGACGTTCGAGGTTCAGCACACTGAGCGGTGCATTAAGGACATAAGCCTTCTATGAAGCAATGAGGACAATCCTCAGTTTACGGACCTAGTCCGCATAATTGCTACTACCAACTTTCAACTAAATTTTCTCTAGGAACATATCTAAATAGTAGAACTGAAGCGCGAGCTACGACATAATTTGCGAAGTCCTTTTGACTATGTTCAGGATAAATAAGTTCATCTTATGAACTCCCACTCAGATAGACATCCCTCTAGTCATCTAAGTGATTACATGATCCGAGTCAACTAGGCCGTGTCCGATCATCCAGTGAGACGAACTAGTCATCATCGCTGAACATCTTCATGTTGATCGTATCTACCATACGACTCATGCTCGACCTTTCGGTCTCTTGTGTTCTGAGGCCATGTCTGTACATGCTAGGCTCGTCAAGTCAACCTAAGTGTTTTGCGTGTGTAAATCTGTCTTACACCCGTTGTATGTGAACGTAAGAATCTATCACACCCGATCATCACGTGGTGCTTCGAAATGACGAACTTTCGCAACGGTGCACAGTTAGGGGGAACACCTTCTTGAAATTTTAATGAGGGATCATCTTATTTACTACCGTCGTTCTAAGCAAATAAGATGTATAAACATGATAAACATCACATGTAATCAAATAATAGTGACATGATATGGCCAATATCATATAGCTCCTTTGATCTCCATCTTGGGGCTCCATGATCATCTTTGTCACCGGCATGACACCATGATCTCCATCATCATGATCTCTATCATCGTGTCTTCATGAAGTTGTCTCGTCAACTATTACTTCTACTACTACAGCTAACGGTTAGCAATAAAGTAAAGTAATTACATGACATTTATGTTGACACGCAGGTCATAAATAAATAAAGACAACTCCTATGGCTCCTGCCGGTTGTCATACTCATCGACATGCAAGTCGTGATTCCTATTACAAGAACATGATCAATCTCATACATCACATATATCATTCATCACATCCTTTGGCCATATCACATCTCATAGCATACCTTGCAAAAACAAGTTAGACGTCCTCTAATTGTTGTTTGCATGTTTTACGTGGCTAATATGGGTTTCTAGCAAGAACGTTTCTTACCTACGCAAAGACCACAACGTGACATGCCAATTGCTATTTACCCTTCATAAGGACCCTTTTCATCGAATCCGATCCGACTAAAGTGGGAGAGACAGACACCCGCTAGCCACCTTATGCAACTAGTGCATGTTAGTCGGTGGAACCAGTCTCACGTAAGAGTACGTGTAAGGTCGGTCCGGGCCGCTTCATCCCACAATGCCGCCGAATCAAGATTGGACTAGTAACGGTAAGCATATTGAACAAAATCAACGCCCACAACTACTTTGTGTTCTACTCGTGCATAGAAACTACGCATAGACCTAGCTCATGATGCCACTGTTGGGGAACGTAGCAATAATTCAAAATTTTCCTACGTGTCGCCAAGATCAATCTATGGAGTCATCTAGCAACGAGGGAGGAGTGGATCTACATACCCTTGTAGATCGCGCGCGGAAGCGTTCAAGAGAACGGGGTTGATGGAGTCGTACTCATCGTGATCCAAATCACCGATGATCCTAGCGCCGAACGGACGGCACCTCCGCGTTCAACACACGTACGGAGTAGCGACGTCTCCTTCTTCTTGATCCAGCAAGGGGGAAGGAGAGGTTGATGGAGATCCAACAACACGACGGCGTGGTGGTGGAAGTAGCGGGATTCCAACAGGGCTTCGCCAAGCGCTGTGGGAGGAGGAAGATGTGTCATGGGAGGGAGAGGGAGGCGCTAGGGCTTAGATTTCGTTTCCCTCCCTTCCCCCCACTATATATAGGGCCAAGGAAGAGGGGGGAGGCCCAGTCTTGGCCCTTCCTCCAAGGAAGGGTGCGGCCAGGGAGGAGTCCCTCCTCCCCAAGGCACCTCGGAGGTGCCTTCCCCCTTTAGGACTCTTCCTTTCCCTCTTCTCTTGGCGCATGGGCCTCTTGGGGCTGGTGCCCTTGGCCCATATAGGCCAAGGCGCACCCCCTACAGCCCATGTGGCCCCCCGGGGCAGGTGGCCCCACCCGGTGGACCCCCGGGACCCTTCCGGTGGTCCCAGTACAATACCGGTGACCCCGAAACTTGTCCCGGTGGCCGAAATAGCACTTCCTATATATAATTCTTTACCTCCGGACCATTCCGGAACTCCTCGTGACGTCCGGGATCTCATCCGGGACTCCGAAAAACTTTCGGGTTACCGCATACTAATATTTCTATAACCCTAGCGTCACCGAACCTTATGTGTGTAGACCCTACGGGTTCGGGAGACATGCAGACATGACCGAGATGACTCTCCGGTCAATAACCAACAGCGGGATCTGGATACCCATGTTGGCTCCCACATGTTCCACGATGATCTCATCGGATGAACCACGATGTCAAGGACTTAATCAATCCCGTATACAATTCCCTTTGTCTAGCGGTACGATACTTGCCCGAGATTCGATCGTCGGTATCCCGATACCTTGTTCAATCTCGTTACCGGCAAGTCTCTTTACTCGTTCCTTAATACATCATCCCGTGATCAACTCCTTGATCACATTGTGCACATTATGATGATGTCCTACCGAGTGGGCCCAGAGATACCTCTCCGTCACACGGAGTAACAAATCCCAGTCTCGGTTCGTGCCAACCCAAAAGACACTTTCGGAGATACCTGTAGTGTATCTTTATAGCCACCCAGTTACGTTGTGACGTTTGGCACACCCAAAGCACTCCTACGGTATCCGGGAGTTGCACAATCTCATGGTCTAAGGAAATGATACTTGACATTAGAAAAGCTTTAGCATACGAACTACACGATCTTTGTGCTAGGCTTAGGATTGGGTCTTGTCCATCACATCATTCTCCTAATGATGTGATCCCGTTATCAACGACATCCAATGTCCATGGTTAGGAAACCGTAACCATCTATTGATCAACGAGCTAGTCAACTAGAGGCTTCCTAGGGACATGGTGTTGTCTATGTATCCACACATGTATCTGAGTTTCCTATCAATACAATTCTAGCATGGATAATAAACGATTTATCATGAACAAGGAAATATAATAGTAACTATTTATTATTGCCTCTAGGGCATATTTCCAACATCAACTGGGCCCACCCAGTCCACGTCAGTGGTCAAATCCGCCGGTCAACAGGGCTAATCCCGCCGGCGTTGAGTCGCCAGCGAGGCCGAGACGGCGGAGGGCTTCGGAAAACGCCCTCAGGCGACCAAATCGACGGCGGAGACTATCTACGGATAGCTGGGAACGAGCCGCAGCATTTGGTGGTGGTAGTTGGGCTCGGGGTGGCCGGAAACGTCGCCGGCGACGAGCTCGGCGGTCGCCGGAGTCGGGTGAGGACGGTTTCGAGGCTACGGTGCACGGGAGGAAGAACTGGTGGTGGCTACAGGTTCCTGGTGCTGCGCTGAGCATGGTGAGGCGCTCGGACGCGTGCTTGCACGGCCGTAGCCACGACGGCGACATGGCCGGCGGCGAGGAGCTCTCGGGTGCGGTGGAAACGGCGGCTACAGGGGCCAAAAGAGCACGGGGGCTAGGGGGAAAGGAAGAGGAGCTCACAGCGAAGTCAGAGAGGGGGTCAGCGAGCTCGGGGAGGTTCTGGCAGTGGCGAATCGACCGGAGATGGCTCGGGTGCCCGAGGTTGAAGACGAGGGCGAAGGCGGCGAAGCAGGGCTTCCGGCGAAGCGTGGCTCGGTGGGGAGGACGAGGGGGTCGTGGCGGAGCTAATGGGCTCGTCGGAGGGGCGAGGGAGTGGCAGTAGTGGGAACTACGGCGATCGGCGGCGAGGGACGTGCTCGGCCGTCGCGGGGGGAGAGTGAGAGAGACGAGGGGGAGAGTGCGAGAGGATGAGAGGGAGACGTGGGGGTCGCGTGGCGTCCTCTGGGCGTCTCCCGGCGTCGGCAGAAGCAAGAGGTGGCCGGCGCGTGGCCGGCGCGCGGCGAGCACGCGCCCCTGCCTCCTGGTGCGAAGTAGGGGGTGACTGGCCGAGCCAGTAGGCTGGGCCGAGCCAGGTAAGGCCAGGTGGGCTTATTTCTCTTTTTTTTAGTTTCTGTTTTCTATTTAACTGCAACTGTTGGGCTTTAAATAAAATACTAAAACGTTTCCAAAAATCTAGAAAATAAATGTGGCCTCTGTTTTGATTATTTCCAACAGGAAACATTTATTCCCAGAATTATTTGAGCATTTAGATTATTTTATAGCATTTAAATGCCCAAATTCAAGTACTTATGATTTAATTCAATGACCCTTTGTTGACCTAGAAAAATGTGCACCAATTTTGCCAGAGGTTCTAACCTAAGACAAAGAGAGTGAACATTTTAGAAGGGCATTTCTGGTTCATTGAAATTATTTTTAGTAAACCCTAGTTGATTTCAAAAGGGGTGCTGGGGGTTCTGCCTTCCCCATTTCAATTTTCTGATGAGAAGTAAACATGATGCACACTCTAATGCATGGACTAGCTAGGGTGTGACAACTCACCCCCACTCAAAAGAATCTCGTCCCGAGATTTAGGATCCTCTGGAAAGAAGGTGGGGTACTCAAGTCAAAGACGATCCTCCCTTTCCCAAGTGGCTTCTTCCTCGGAATGGTGTGACCATTGAACCTTGAGAAACTTGATATTACGACGTCGAGTGGTACGCTCGGCTTGACCAAGGATACGAATGGGATATTCCCGATAAGAAAGGTTATCTTGTAGATCAAGCGTTTCGTGGTCCACTCCACGGATAGGATCCGCGAAGCAACGCCTGAGTTGTGAAACGTGGAAGACATCGTGAACTCTGGAAAGATGTGTTGGGTTTCGTAGTAATTTCAAAAAAATTCCTACGCACACGCAAGATCATGGTGATGCATAGCAACGAGAGGGGAGAGTGTTGTCTACGTACCCACGCAGACCGACTGCGGAAGCGTTGACACAACGTAGAGGAGGTAGTCGTACGTCTTGACGATCCAACCGATCAAGCACCGAAACTACGGCACCTCCGAGTTCGAGCACACGTTCAGCTCGATGACGATCCCCGGACTCCGATCCAGCAAAGTGTCGGGGAAGAGTTCCATCAGCACGACGGCGTGGTGACGATCTTGATGTACTACAGCAGCAGGCCTTCGCCTAAACTCCGCTACAGTATTATCGAGGACTATGGTGGCTGGGGGCGCCGCACACGGCTAAGGAATAGATCACGTGGATCAACTTGTGTGTTCTTTGGGGTGCCCTGCCTCTGTATATAAAGGACTAGAGGGGGGAGGCCGGCCGGCCAAGGGAGGGCGCGCCAGGAGAGTCCTACTCCCTCTGGGAGTAGGATTCCCCCCCCCCAATCCTAGTTGGAATAGGATTCCTTGAGGGGGGAAAGAGAGAGAGGGGGCCGGCTACCTCTCCTAGTCAAAATAGGACTAGCGGAAGGGGGGAGGCGCACAGCCACCTTGGGCCCATCATGGCCCATATAGCTCCCGGGGGGTTCCGGTAACCTCCCAGTACTCCGGTAAAATCCCGATTTCACCCGGAACACTTCCGATATCCAAACATAGGCTTCCAATATATCAATCTTTATGTCTCGGCCATTTCGAGACTCCTCGTCACGTCCGTGATCACATCCGGGACTCCGAACAACCTTCGGTACATCAAAATGCATAAACTCATAATATAACTATCATCGTAACCTTAAGCGTGCGGACCCTACGGGTTCGAGAACAATGTAGACATGACCGAGACACGTCTCCGGTCAATAACCAATAGAGGGACCTGGATGCTCATATTGGCTCCTACATATTCTACGAAGATCTTTATCGGTCAGACCGCATAACAACATACGTTGTTCCCTTTGTCATCGGTATGTTACTTGCCCGAGATTCGATCGTCGGTATCCAATACCTAGTTCAATCTCGTTACCGGCAAGTCTCTTTACTCGTTCCGTAATACATCATCTCACAACTAACATATTAGTTGTAATGCTTGCAAGGCTTATGTGATGTGCATTACCGAGAGGGCCCAGAGATACCTCTCCGACAATCGGAGTGACAAATCCTAATCTCGAAATACGCCAACCCAACATGTACCTTTGGAGACACCTGTAGTACTCCTTTATAATCACCCAGTTACGTTGTGACGTTTGGTAGTACCCAAAGTGTTCCTCCGGTAAACGGGAGTTGCATAATCTCATAGTTATAGGAACATGTATAAGTCATGAAGAAAGCAATAGCAACATACTAAACGATCGGGTGCTAAGCTAATGGAATGGGTCATGTCAATCAGATCATTCAACTAATGATGTGACCTCGTTAATCAAATAACAACACTTTGTTCATGGTCCGGAAACATAACCATCTTTGATTAACGAGCTAGTCAAGTAGAGGCATACTAGTGACACTAAGTTTGTCTATGTATTCACACATGTATTATGTTTCCAGTTAATACAATTCTAGCATGAATAATAAACATTTATCATGATATAAGGAAATAAATAATAACTTTATTATTGCCTCTAGGGCATATTTCCTTCACGAAGCGCCTGAAATCTGGAGCCTTGGGTGTTGGAACTCGAGGCGAAGGGCGAACTCGTTTGAGATTGAAAGAAAGGGGTAAGGCCTTGGTCTCTTTATAAGAGGTTGAATACCAAGGGCCCTCCCCGTGACTGTTTGGGACTCACCTTTGATCGAGAAAACATACCAACGGGTACAGTTGGGTTACCCACGCCCGTATTGATGAGAATTCCGGAATAAGGGGACCCGATCTCTGCTTTGACAAGGCGTGCCAAGGAAACCACCTCGCTAAATGCGCTTAGGTGGGACAGTAAAACGATTCGAATAAAGACTTGGTCGTGGTGTGATGTCACGCTACGGAATACATCAGTAGATTAGATTTGTGTAAATATTATTCTCTCTATGGCAATATGTGGAAACTTATTTTGCAGAGCCGGACACTACCTTTGTGTTCAAAATCTTCTATTAAGTACTTGGAGGAGGAACCCACCTTGCAATGTCGAAGACAATCTGCGCGCCGGACTCGTCGTCATTGAAGCCTGGTTCAGGGGCTACTGAGGGAGTCCTGGATTAGGGGGTGTCCGGATAGCCGGACTATACCTTCGGCCGGACTCCTGGACTATGAAGATACAAGATTGAAGACTTCGTCCCGTGTCCGGAAGGGACTTTTCTTGGCGTGGAAGGGAAGCTTGGCGATACGGATATGTAGATCTCCTACCATTGTAACTGACTCTGTGTAACCCTAGCCCTCTCCGGTGTCTATATAAACCGGAGGGTTTTAGTCCGTAGGACGGACAACAATCATACCATAGGCTAGCTTCTAGGGTTTAGCCTCCTTGATCTCGTGGTAGATCTACTCTTGTACTACCCATATCATCAATATTAATCAAGCAGGACGTAGGGTTTTACCTCCATCAAGAGGGCCCGAACCTGGGTAAAACATTGTGTCCCCTGCCTCCTGTTACCATCCGCCTAGACGCACAGTTTGGGACCCCCTACCCGAGGTCCACCCATTGCGGCGTGCAAACTTCTAGTGAACCTATTGCTGAACCACCTGATAATCCAAATGATATATCTATGTCTGATGCTGAAACACAATCTGGTAATGAACATGAACCTAATGAAAATGTTAATAATGATGTTCATGATGATGCTCAGCCTAGTATTAACAATGATGTAGAAATTGAACCTGCTGTTGATCTTGATAACCCACAATCAAAGAATCAACGTTATGATAAAAGAGACTTTGTTGCTAGGAAACATGGTAAAGAAAGGGAACCTTGGGTTCAGAAAGCCATGTCTTTTCCTCCAAAACCATCCAAGAAAAAGGATGATGAGGATTTTGAGCGGTTTGCTGAAATGATTAAGCCTATCTTTTTGCGTATGCGATTAACTGATGTGCTCAAAACAAATCCTTATGCTAAATATATGAAGGATATCATTACTAATAAAAGAAAGATATCGAAAGCTGAGATTTCCACCATGCTTGCTAATTATACTTTTAAGGGTGGAATACCAAAGAAACTTGGAGATCCCGGAGTACCTACTATACCTTGCTCCATTAAAAGAAATTATATGAAAATTGCTTTATGTGATCTTGGAGCCGGTGTTAGTGTTATGCCTCTCTCTTTATATCGTAGACTTGACTTGAATAAGTTGACACCTACTGAAATATCTTTGCAAATGGCTGATAAATCAACTGCTATACCTGTTGGTATTTGTGAGGATGTGCCTGTTGTGGTTGCAAACGTTACTATTTTAACGGACTTTGTTATTCTTGATATTCCCGAGGATGATAGTGTCGGGGGACTAATCCACGAGCACCTATGGGACCGGCGGACCGAGTCCCTTTCGGTTCGGCGGGGGCGAGGGTCGCACGAAGAGCGGATCAAGGTGAAGCACACGAGCAGTTTACCCAGGTTCGGGCCGCACGGATGAGTAAAACCCTACTCCTGCTTTGTGGTTTGTATTGAGTTCTTGCTCGGGAGCGCGGAGTGCTACAGTACACCCCAGTAGCTAACGAGACCGAGCGTGAGTGTTCTCTTCCTCCCTCCTCTCTACGTTGCGCATGGGCCTCCTTTTATATGCTTAAGGGGTCACCGACAGGTGGCAACGTAGACAAGGGTAAAAATGGAAAGGTGTTGCGGTTGGTACAGCTACCTGCTACAGTGTATCATACCTAACCCTGAAGGCAGGGGACCAGGGCATTAAATGCCCATCTGCGTCGCCTAAATAGTGCAAAAGGGACCGTCAGGGACGCCACCGCTCGCCACGATGGCAATCTTGTCAGCGCCGCTTGCCACCGCGCACCGCTGGCTGCACAGCCTCCCGCCACGTACGCCTGGAAGGGTCCCAGAGCAACACGTTGGTGGATGTGCTGGAGCGCGGGCACAGAGTGGTGGCTTGCCGCGGCAAGCGCCTTGCCGCGGTCGTTGTCTTGTCGCGTCCGGGAGCTTGTCGCTCACCGGGCCTTGCCGGGACGCGTGGCGCGTCGCGGCAAGTTCCTTGAGATGCCTTGGTTGGCCTTCCCGGCAAGCTCCTCTTGCCGGGGTCTTGTCTCCTTGGCTTGGATACTCTGTCCTTGAGTGGCTCCAAAGGAACCACGGAGGACCTTGGCGGTCACCCGGCAAGCCTTGCCGCGGGATGCTGCGACTGCCCGTGCACAAGTTCGGGATACTAGGGTACTCCTACTCTAGTACACCGACAGGAGCCCCGGGCCTGGGCCATACACGGTGCCGAGCGCTGTTGGGCCAGGCCCAAAACAGGGCACGGGCACGCGCGGCCTGGGTTACGCCGTATCTCTCCCCGCATCCACCGCGCCCTCCCCGAACGGCACGCGTTGAATGCGGCGTCGTGGGAGAGATCGTGGGTGGTTTCTTTATTCGGAAAGGCGGAACGTCCGCCCCCTCCCTCTTTATAAGCATGGGAAACAGGGGTAGTTCGCCCATTCGCCGGTTGCTACTCCAATCTCGGAAACCTCCGCCGCCCCATCACCACCAGCACCACCAACGCCGTCGACCTCCTCCACCACTTCTGCCATGGCTCCGAGAGCCGACAAAGGGAAGGTTGTGAAGTCGACCGAGGCGCAGCGGCTTGCGGCGCTGCGAAAGGAGCGGGCAATCTTCCCCCCCAAGCTCGCCGCGAGGGAGCTGAGGGAGAATTACTACCTCTTCTGGTCGACGGAGACGCGAGCGCATCCGCGCACGAAGGTACTTCCAGCCGCCGCTTGGAAAATGGCTCCAAACGGATATCCTTTCTTCGCCTTGTTCTTCTACTGCAGGCTCTGCCCGCCTTTCTCTGAGTTTTTCTGCGATATTATGAACACCTACGGGTTCCGCCTCCTTGACTTCACCCCCAATGTTGTTCTGACCATCGCAGTTTTTGCACATCTCTGCGAAAACTTTGTCGGAGTCTATCCCAATGTAGCCCTTTTTCGCCACTTCTTTATGCCCCGAGTAGAGAGAGGAGAGCCTTTATCCGGCGGAATCGCCTGGATCTCGAGGGCCGGCAAGAAGGACACTTATCTGGAGGGAGAGTTCCGCGGCAAGTGGGAGGAATGGAGAGCAGACTGGTGCTGGATTGTCGAGGAGAACCCGCAGCCGTTTACCGCCCGGCGCCAAGCCCAGTAGCACGCGGCAGCGATTGGAGTGACGTGGCCCCGGAAGACGATAGGCTGAAGATTGCCGTCACCCGGATCCAACGCCTCAGGCTTGCCGGGCTCACTGTAGGCGCTGTTGGCACAGATTTTCTTCGCCGCCGCATCGCCCCCCTGCAGCAACGGGGGAGACCCGCCTGGGAAATAAAGAATGCGGCGGATATCATGAGGCTGCGTCCGGGCCTCAACTTCAACTTCACTGTTCTGGAGCTTAACGCGATGCTCCAGGAGCTGTTCAAGTACGACCCTCAACATCCCGAAGTGTTCAGGTTGCCGAAGGGTGTCGTTCCGCTGTGCAACAACTCCGCGCTCGACCGCATCCGTGCAATGATGCCGCTGTGCGATTCGCATGGAATTGTCCCAACTTGGCAAGAGCCTGCAGACGACGTCGTGCAGGAGTTCTTTGACGGCTTGGTAGAAGTGCCGGTCCGCTCCGACGAAAAGAATAGCCTCACCCACGACACCACCGATGCGGAGATGACATGCATCGCCACTAGGCTGGAAGAGGCGGCGGCAGCCGCAGCCGCGGGCGAATTTGGATTCACCGTGGAGGAGGCAGAGGCAGTAGAGGCGGCAAGCCGTGCCGAGCGAGAGGAGCTCGTCGGCGAGAAAGAGCTTGCCGGGCATGACGTTGAGTCGAGCGAGCCCGCCGAGGATACAAGCGGCTCGCTGGAGATCAACTCCTCTTCCTCCTCATCTTCAGGCAGCTCGCCGCAAGCAGAGCCTCCATCCCCACCAAGAAGGCGTCTCCGCAAGGCCGGGGACGTAGCGGGGCAGCGGGCGAGTCAACAGTCGCCGCGCCGCGCGACACGCTCCACCGCGGCAAGCACTGTCGCCGTGGGAGCACCTCACGCTGCTGCGGCAACTGGAGCGGGGTCCACCCGGACCACCGCTTCTGCTCCTGCCGCTTCTCACGCCACGGCGGCAGCCGGAGCAGGGTCGTCTCAGACCACCGCCACTGTTCCCGCCAAGCGGCCAAGGGAAACTACTCCTCCGCCTCCTCGCGCCGGACATGAGCCGGACTTCGACTTCTCCGCGTTCAGCTCCGACGAGGAAGAAGAAGAGTAAGATTCTCTTGTTGTACATGTAGTTCTTCAATTTTTGCTGTTTTGTCTTGTATCTCATTTGCTTTACTCTGAACTTATTCCTTTTTAGGACTCTGGCCCAGAGAGCAGCGAAGAGAGCCAAAGTCCCGGTGATTGTCATCGAGGACGAACCCACCGCGACAGCAGGGGGTGCGTCCGAGACAACCTTGCCGGACCCGGCAACTGTTCTCCAGAGCAGCCCCCAGCGTAAGTATATGGTTCGCTTTTCGCTGTTAGGCGTGCATGGATACTCTTTCTTTGCTGACATCTGACTGTTGGTTTGTGTAGGAGCAGAGCAGCCCCACCAGGAGCGTCCGGAGGCCGCCCCCGAAATGCCAAGGGAGAGTCCTCCGGCAAGGGAGAGTTCTCCGGCAAGGGACAGCACCGGCGTCCCCCCGGCGGCGGAGACTACGACTGCCGAACCCAGTACAGGTAATCTTCTCTTCAAAGCTTCCCTTGGGTTCTTCTTCTTTTTGGGTATTTGCTTGACTTTTCTCACTTTTCCGGCCATCAGACCCATCTGCTGCGGAGCCGACGGAGACCGAGGTTGCTGCCGACGACACCGCTGCCACTGAAGAAGCAGCCGGCGCTGATGATCCCGCCGGCGACGAGGCCGCCAAAGCTGCCGCCGCAGCAGCTGGCGAGGGGTCTGGCGATCGCACTGACGGCCCTGAGGCCGCAGGAGCGCCAGGCGCTACGTCGACCGCCGACCCGTCCGCCGCTGCCGCAGCACCAGGCTCCGAAGAGCCCCAGCCAGGCATCTACTTGAAGGCCGGCGATGGCGTCTTCATCAACCTCCCCTGGGCGTCAAGCTCCAGGGCGCCGGTCGAGGGAGAGAGCTTTGATGGAGAGGTGCTCGCCTCTGCTGGGCTGACGGTAGTTGATGCGCCGAGTAGCAGCAGCGGCGAGCCTGAGGAGGAGCGGCTGCTGCAGAAGCTGTTGTCGCTCTACCGCGCGCGGCAAGCCAAGCTGGAATCCCGTGAGGCGCTTGTTGCGAAGGCGGGAGCGGACATCGAGAAGCGCGCGGAGGAGCTCCGGGGTCTCAACCAGGAAGCTCTCCGGTCCCTGGCAGAGGAGCGGGAGCAACTCGCCGAAGAGCAGAAGGCCTTCTTCCTCGAGAAGGCCGAAGTTGAAGAGCAACAGCGGCTTGCCGCTGAGAAGCTGTCTGCGCAGGAGGGCGAGCTGGTGCAGCAGAAAGTTAACCTCGACAGCCACGAGGAGGAGCTTGCCGCGCGTGAGCAAAAATTCGGCGGAGCCCTTAAGCAAGCAGAGGATGCTGCCGCAGTTGCCGAGGCCGCCAAGAAGGAGCTGGAGACGAAGGTGGCGCAGCTGGAGGCCGATCTCAAGGCTAGTGGTGAAGAGCTTGCCGCGCTCAAGCGTGAGCGGGAGAAGGATGCCCACAGCAACTCAGAGCTGCAGGTACGTCTCGCCGAGAAGGGCAAAGAGCTTAGCGCCGCCAAGGACTCCGACGCAGATCTTGAGTTGAAGCTGACCACTTTGACCAAGACACTGGACGGCGCCAGGGAGCAGGAGGTGGCCTTGAAGGAGGAGATCAAGGCCGACAAGGCGCTGCTGGCGAGTGCTGCCGCCGCCCAGAATGCTTTTAGGGAGAATGTGGAGCACTGAACGGAGGGTCTCGTGAATGCTGCCGCAGATATCGATAGGGAGCTGGCGCAGCTGGGGGTGGAGGACCTCGGGCATCCCTCTGATGAGAACCTCCAACCCAGCGCCAAGCTCACCTTGTCCTTCAAAGGCGTGGCGACGGCCCTCCAGCGGCTCCGGGAGAAGATCCCAAAGCAGCTGGCCGACGAGTCGCGCAAGATCTGCGCGGGAGCTCTTCAAAAGGTGTTGGTGAAGGTGGCCTTCCACAACCCGGGCCTCAACCTCACCAACGTCCTCAAGACCCTGCCGCCGGATGCTGATCTGGAGGCGCTCAAGACCCTTGTCGCACCCATTGTGGACAAGGTGAGCGGGATCAAGAGGATTGAGGGCGAACGTGTAGACTAGGCCGCCCGTTTTCTACTTTTCTTGTCGCTGCTGGTCATGTTATGAGAACAATCTGTTAGAGCCGCGACAAGCTACCTTGTAATATAACTCTATTCCGGGTAATGATTGCAATGTTATTCCCTTTACTTGATTCCTCCCTTTGTATGTCTTTGCCCTACGCTTTTAGGGAACTTGCCGGTGCAGGCACCTTAGCCGCGAGCGCTGAGTGCGGGACGTCAGCAGCCTGCTGGCGGTGCCGCTACCGACAAGAAACCTTGTCGCAACTAGTCGCAGCTCACTTAAGTTATTGAGCGGACTCGAAACAAAGTAAGGGCGCAACTAGCTACGAGTTGGTTCCTCCGCGCACAAGTTTTCCATACAAAGTGCGGTCGTTCAAGGGAGATAACTTAAAAAATTTAAAAATCTGATTGCTCAAACTTTGGCAACTTAGCTTTTTTGTTGTTTGCTTCCCGGTAAGGCGAAACTTTCTTGAACGACGCCTGGTCCATACCATTATCTTCTCCTTTCCCCCCCCCCCCCCCCCTTGTGGGCGAGGGAACCTTCCTTTCCTTGAGAAAAAAGAAAGAGGAGAAAATAAAGATATGGAGCCTTACGGCTCGTTATTGCTTACCGGGGAGTAGGTGCTGCACAAAGTGTCAGATCACATATGCAAAAAATAGAAAGCATGAAATTGACAAGATGTGCGGAGCATATGAGCTTTACTTATGCACGGGGTCTGCGCCCGGCTTTGTACAAAGGATTACATGCAACAGCGGCAAGACTTGTACAAAAGGTGGTTGCCGGAACAGGTTCCGACAACCGCGCCTTACGGGTAAAACTTACGAAGATGCTCAATGTTCCAGGAATTGCTCACCGGAATGCTATCTTCGGTCTCAAGGCGGACAGCGCCAGGCCTAGTGACTCGTTTCCCCCGGTAAGGGCCTTCCCACTTCGGCGTCAACTTGTTGGAATTCTTGGCGGACTGAACACGCCGAAGAACAATGTCGCCTTCCTCGAGACTTCTGGCATTAACTTTGCGGCTATGGTAGCGGCGCAAAGCTTGCTGGTAGCGAGCAGCTCGTACAGCAGCCTGAAGACGGTCTTCCTCAAGGAGTAGCGCGTCATCTTGTCGCAGCTGCTCTTGCTCAAGCTCATCATAAGCGAGCACTCGAGGTGACCCGTATACGAGTTCCGTGGGGAGAACTGCCTCTGCTCCATAGACTAGAGCGAAAGGTGTCTGGCCAGTGGCTCGATTTGGCGTCGTCCTGATCGACCAAAGAACCACCGGCAGCTCCTCGATCCAGTTTCTTCCGCACTTGTGCAGCCTGTCGAAAGTCCTGGTCTTGAGCCCACGCAGCACTTCAGCATTTTCCCTCTCCGCTTGACCGTTGCTTCTCGGGTGAGCAACAGAAGCGAAGCAGACCTTGGCGCCAAGATCTTGGACGTACTGCATGAAGGTGCGGCTCGTGAATTGCGTACCGTTGTCGGTGATTATCCTGTTAGGGATCCCGAAGCGACAAACAATTGACCTGAAGAACTTGACTGTTGACTGTGCTGTCACCTTTCTCACTGCTTCCACTTCTGGCCACTTTGTGAACTTGTCGATTGCAACGTACAAGTACTCAAAGCCCCCGACTGCTCGGGGAAAGGGGCCGAGGATGTCGAGCCCCCAGACCGAAAATGGCCAGGATAAAGGGATCGTCTGGAGAGCTTGAGCTGGTTGGTGTATCTGCTTGGAATGGAACTGGCACACTTCACACTTGGTTACTTGTGCAGTTGCATCCTGGAGGGCTGTCGGCCAAAAGAAACCTTGCCGGAATGCTTTGCCGGCAAGTGCTCTTGCGCCAATGTGGTGACCACATATGCCTCCATGTATTTCTGCCAACAGCTTTTGTCCGTCTTCCCAGTGAATACACTTCAATTTCACACCGTTGAGTCTTCTTCTGTACAGTGTGTTGTCGACAAACTGGTACATACTTGACTGCCGGGCTACTCTTTCCGCTTCTTCTTGCTCTTCGGGAAGTTCTCCTGTCTGAAGGAAACGGACAATCTGTTGTGTCCATGCTGGAGCTTGTGGCTCGACGACAAGGACTAAAGGCAAATCTGCTGCAGCGGGAACATCCGCTTCTACGGCGAGAACCTGCGGCTCTGCCGGAGCTTGACGTTCCCCGGCAAGCTTGCCAGAGAAAAACTTGTCGGGAGGTTCTGCTTCAACGGAACAAACCCTAGGGCTTGCCAGAGCAGACTGCTCCTCAGCGCTCTTGGCGTTGATCTTGGGGACCTTCTTGGCGGCGGCTTCGGGAAGCTCTGCCGGAAAATAGTCACCAGAAATCAACTTCCTCTTCTTGCTCTGTCCAGTTGATGGCGTTACAGATGGTTGAGTCAGCTTGAGCACAAAGATCCCTGGTTCCACAGGTAACTTAAGTGCGGCGCACTTTGATAGGCCATCGGCAATGGCGTTCTGAGCTCTTGGAACATGCTCCATCTGTAGGCCGTCAAAGTGCTCTTCTAGCTTTCTCACTTCGTCGACGTAGGCTTCCATCAACAGACTCTGATAGCTCTTGTTCACTTGGCGGACGACAAGCTGCGAGTCACCCCTGACAATGAGCTTCTTGATCCCAAGGTCTGCCGCGATCCTGAGACCGGCAAGCAAGCCTTCATACTCTGCAGTATTGTTTGTTGCTTGCTCCTTGGGAAAGTGCATCTGGACTACGTACTTGAGGTGCTCTCCGGTGGGTGCGACAAGCAGCACGCCAGCGCCGGTGCCTTGCAGCGAAAAGGCACCATCAAAGTACATCAGCCACTCTTTGCTTGCTTCCTCGACGGGGACGCTCGTTTCTGGAATTTCTTCATCTGGTGTTGGCGTCCATTCTGCTATGAATTCTGCCAATGCTCTGCTTTGGATAGTTGAAGTACTCTCAAACTTGAGGCCAAAGCTTGACAGTTCCAATGCCCACTCAACAATCCTGCCTGTCGCTTCTGGATTCTGTAGTATCCTCTTCAGCGGAAAACGAGTGACAACTGTGATCTCATGTGCTTGGAAGTAATGGCGCAGCTTTCTCGAGGCCATGAGAAGGCCGAAAAGCAGTTTCTGCACGCCAGAGTACCTTGACCTAGCCCCCTGCAGAAGGGAACTGACAAAGTAAACTGGGCGCTGTACCATTCTCTTCTGTATCTCCTCGCGCGTCTGCGCAGATCCATCCTTGTCGGGACCAGAGCTTGTCGGGGAAGCCCCCTGCTTGTCGCTGGATGCGCCTGCCATGGTTGCTGGCTCGTCATCTGCCTCCCTCTCTGCTACTAACGCAGCACTAACCACTTGATTGGTTGCCGCTATATCCAGCAGCAACTTCTCTTGTGGCTTAGGTGCGACAAGTGTTGGAGTGGAGGACAGGTATCTCTTCAAGTCTTGCAGCGCAGCCTCCGCTTCCGGAGTCCATTTCATTAGACCTGCCTTTTTCAATATTTTGAAAAACTGCAGGGCGCGCTCAGCAGACCTAGAGATAAACCTGCTGAGAGCAGCCACGCAACCGGCAAGTCTTTGTACATCCTTGACGCGCTTTGGTGCTTCAACCTGCTCAACGGCCTTGATCTTGTCGGGATTGGCTTCGATTCCCCGCTGAGACACGAAGAACCCGAGAAACTTGCCGGAGGGGACTCCAAACACACACTTCTCGGGGTTGAGCTTGAGGCTGATCTTGCGCAGATTTGCAAAGGTCTCGTCTAAATCTTGAATCAGAGTTTCCTTGTCCTTGCTCTTGACCACTATGTCATCCATGTAGGCTTCCACATTTCTGTGTATTTGTGGCTCAAGAGCGACATGGACTACCCTTGCAAATGTTGAACCAGCATTTTTTAAACCGAAAGGCATCCGTATGAAACAGTACGTGCCACATGGAGTGATGAATGCGGTCTTCTCCTCATCCTCTTCTGCCATGAAGATCTGATGGTATCCTGAGTATGCGTCAAGAAATGAAAGCAAGTCACATCCTTCCGTGGAGTCAACAATCTGGTCAATGCGCGGCAAAGGAAATGGGTCTTTGGGACAAGCTTTGTTAACATCGGTAAAGTTGATACAAAGTCTCCATTTCCCATTCGCCTTGCGCACGACTACAGGATTGGCCAACCACGTAGGATGGAGCACTCCTCTGACAAGGCCTGCTGCTTCCAACTTCTTGATCTCTTCTGCGATGAATTCTTGGCGCTCCACTGCTTGTTTCCTGACCTTCTGCTTGACGGGCCGCGCATGAGGACAAACGGCAAGATGGTTCTCAATTACTTTCCTGGGTACACCGGGGATGTCAGACGGTTGCCACGCAAACACGTCGACGTTCGCCCGCAGGAAAGCAATGAGCGCGCTTTCCTATTTAGGGTCGAGAGTGGCACTGATGGTGAAGGTACCACTAGTGCCGTCCTCCTTGGCGGACACCTTCTTGGTCTCTGGCGGAGCTGCCATTGTCTTCTTACACTTGCCGGTGGAGCTCGATGGTGTGTCCTCGACGGCAGCGCAGCACTCCGAAGAGGTGCGCTTGCCGGAGTGGGCATCAGAACTCTTGCCGGACTTGGTCTTCTTCTTCCCCCCGGGAGCTTCAACGGCAGGTGACTTGTGATCTGTTGCGGCTGCCGCTTCCCGGTAGATCTTGTCGGCGCAGATAAGAGCATCCTTCTTGTCGCCAGGGACAGAGATGACGCTTATCGGGCCTGGCATCTTCAGCATGTTGTATGCGTAGTGAGAGGCTGCCATGAACTTGGCGAGTGCTGGACGGCCGAGTATCCCATTGTAAGGCAATGGAAAATCGGCAACGTCAAAAGTGACCCTCTCAGTCCTGAAGTTCACCTCACTGCCAAATGTTACTGGCAACGTGACCTTCCCCTTCGGCTTGCTCCTTCCCGGGTTGATTCCTTGGAATGTGCCGGTCTCTTCAAGCTCGCTGTCAGGGATCTGGAGTTTCTGGAGTACAGCGGAGGTGATCAGGTTCAAGCCGGCCCCGCCGTCAACTAGCATCTTAGTGACCTTGAGGTTGCGGATAGTTGGTGAAACCAACATCGGCAAGCACCCGACCGCAGTTGTGCGATTAGGGTGGTCCTCAATATCAAAGATGATAGGTGTGCTGGACCATTTCAGAAGCTTGCGTGACTCGACAGGTGGTTCCACCGCATTGACTTCCCGCACCCACTGCTTGAGTTGGCGGTGCGAAGTATGCAGAGAAGCACCGCCATCAACGCACAAGACCTCTGTGGCTTTCTGGAACTCCTGCTCACTGGTCTCGACACCATCCATGCCTTCGTCGTCGTCGTCATCTTCATCCTTGTCGCGGCCGCGGGGAGGTCTGTCTCCTTTCCGCTGCTTGGCCTTGTCGCGGCGTCCTCCCCGGCCGGCGCGCTTCTTGCCGGATTCTCCAGCGCCTCCTTGGGCCCTCTCCTTGTCGCGTCGCTCGTATTCAGCCTTTTGCTGCTGGACAAGTTGCTCGACCTTCTTGCATCTCTGGAGGTCATGGCCCTTGGTGCGGTGGATCTTGCAGTACTGCTTGTCGGTGCCGTCCTGCTTGTCGGCGACCGCCACAGTCTGGCAGTTGGTGCATGCGGCAATCTCCTTGCCGGAGCTACCAGCTTTGGCTTTCTTGGCGCCACCTTCGTTGCCGGACTGCTCAATGACTAGCACATCTTTGCCTTTCTTCTTCCTGTTGTTCCGCCGCCGGTTTTTCTTTGCCGGGGCAGCATCCTCGCTGTCAGATCCTCCTGCTCCTGTATTCTCTCTGGGGAGTTTCCTCCCTTCCTCAGCACGTGCACACTTGTCGGCCAGGGCATACAGCTCACTGACGTCTCTGATCTTGCACATCGCCATCTCCTCCCGCATCCTGCGGTTACGCATGTTCTGATGGAATGCGCTGATGACCGCGGTAGGGTGGACATCTGGGATGTTGTGGTGTACACGGCTGAATCTCTGAATGTACTTGCGCAGGGGCTCTCCTTCCTTCTGGGCGAGCAGATGAAGGTCACTCTCTTGGCCATGAGGTTTGTGGCCGCCTGTAAAGGCGCCGACAAACTGATGGCATAGGTCTGCCCAGGAGGATATGGAGTTGTCCGGCAAGTGCATGAGCCAGGACCTGATGTTGGGCTTGAGCACCAGCGGGAAGTAATTGGCAAGGATCTTGTCGTCCCGCCCCCCGGCAGCCTGCACCGCGATGGTGTAGATGCTGAGGAACTCCGACGGATGCGACTTGCCGTCGTACTTCTCCGGTACGTCTGGCTTGAAATTCTTCGTGCTGGGCCACTGGACTTGCCGCAGCTCATGAGTAAACGCAGGGCAACCTACCGCGTACGGCAAGTCGCCTGGTTCCCCTGGCGCATGCATGTCGACAGAGGGCCCAGCGCGCTGGTCCGATTGACGTCGCGCTTCTCTTCGGCGTTCGATGCGAGTACGAGCGTCCTCTTGCTGTCGTTCGTGAAGAACTTGGCGCTGATCGCGATGAGCTCGTGGATCTGATGACGCGGTGGAGTCGCTGTCGAGGTGGATCTGGCGAGTCGGCGATCTTGGCCTTCGGGCGGAGAGTGCACAGTGGTTGCACCCCCACCGGTCTTGTCGCCACTGGCTCGTGCCTGGCTGACTTGTCGCGGCTGCGACGTGCTCGGCTGCCGTTGTCGAGTGTCGCCGTTGGCGAAGCCGATGAGACTCTGAATGGTGGCCCTCCAGTCGTCGATCTTGTCTGCCGTTGGAGGGTAGTCCAGGAGCAGTTGAGCTCACGCCAAAGCTTCTGCTGTAGTGGCGGGTGGCGGTGGCGAACGGTGCGAGGAGCGGGATATGCTCGGACTTCTAACTATGTTAGAAGGAGCAGTATCCCGTCCAGGTGACCGTGCCTCGCTCGTGCCAGCATGTTGGCGTGCATGCTGGTCTTAAGCACTCCGAGATCCACCAGCTCGATCTTGGTCCAGAAAACGCATGGTACCGTGAGTACCATGACGCTGCCGGCCCCGCGCCTCCTGAGATGGGCGCGGTGCATGTACGGACGCCAAGGTCTTGGAGTGCGTCCGGTCGTTGTGGGAGCTGGCTACGCCGCCGATGGGCAGCGCAGCCTTGTCCTTGGACCTGGCAGCACCGTGAGCTCCCTCGTCGACGCCCGTTCTTCCGCCGGCGTCTGCCCCATCAACCGTTTGCTCCGGCGGTGGTGGGTTCGGCGCGGACGGAGCAGCCGCCTCCGAAGCCTTCTTCTTCGGCGGCATGTCGATGAAGATGATGAAGATCTAGCTCGTGTGAACGCCGGATCTGGTTCACACAACCTCGACCCCCCTACCTGGCACGCCAAAGATGTCGGGAGACTAATCCACGAGCACCTATGGGACCGGCGGACCGAGTCCCTTTCGGTTCGGCGGGGGCGAGGGTCGCACGAAGAGCGGATCGAGGCGAAGCACACGAGCAGTTTACCCAGGTTCGGGCCGCACGGATGCGTAAAACCCTACTCCTGCTTTGTGGTTTGTATTGAGTTCTTGCTTGGGAGCGCGGAGTGCTACAGTACACCCCAGCAGCTAACGAGACCGAGCATGAGTGTTCTCTTCCTCCCTCCCCTCTACGTTGCACATGGGCCTCCTTTTATATGCTCAAGGGGTCACCGACAGGTGGCAACGTAGACAAGGGTAAAAATGGAAAGGTGTTGCGGTTGGTACAGCTACCTGCTACAGTGTATCATACCTAACCCTGACGGCAGGGGACCAGGGCATTAAATGCCCGTCTGCGTCGCCTAAATAGTGCAAAAGGGACCGTCAGGGACGCCACCGCTCGCCACGATGGCAATCTTGTCAGCGCCGCTTGCCACCGCGCACCGCTGGCTGCACAGCCTCCCGCCACGTACGCCTGGAAGGGTCCTAGAGCGACACGTTGGTGGATGTGCTAGAGCGCGGGCACAGAGTGGTGGCTTGCCACGGCAAGCGCCTTGCCGCGGTCGTTGTCTTGTCGCGTCCGGGAGCTTGTCGCTCACCGGGCCTTGCCGGGACGCGTGGCACGTCGCGGCAAGTTCCTTGAGATGCCTTGGTTGGCCTTCCCGGCAAGCTCCTCTTGCCGGGGTCTTGTCTCCTTGGCCTGGATACTTTGTCCTTGAATGGCTCCAAAGGAACCACGGAGGACCTTGGCGGTCACCCGGCAAGCCTTGCCGCGGGATGCTGCGACTGCCCGTGCACAAGTTCGGGATACTAGGGTACCCCTACTCTAGTACACCGACAGATAGTATGTCTATTATTCTTGGAAGACCTTTTCTTAATACTGCAGGGGCTGTTATTAATTGCAAAAAAGGCAATGTCACTTTTCATGTTAATGGTAATGAGCATACGGTACACTTTTTGAGAAAACAACCTCAAATTCATAGTATCAATTCTATCGGAAAGATCCCATCGATTATATTTGGAGGTTTTGAATTTCATCTTCCTACTGTCAAGAAGAAATATGATATACTTATTATAGGGGATGTGCATATCCCCGTTGAGGTAACCTAGTGTTATTCGAAATTTCTCCGGTTTCATGATTATCGGGATGAGTTTGTTAACAAGACTTGATCAACCTTGTCAGTGGATTCTTTTTGATGAGCATGAGATGAATGAAACTAGAAGCACAAACTTCTGTACCCTCTCTATACTTTCTGTTAATTAGTAGAAATAAAGTAAAAATAGTATTTTTCTGTCTGTTTCCTGGCTTATCCGTGCAATATAAAAATATCCCGAAAATAAAAGTCCTCGGAATGACGTGCCAATTTAATATGATTTTTTCGGGAATATTTGAGGATTTATTGTGCAAAAATTACCGCGGGAGGAGCTGCCACCTGGCCACGAGGGTGGTGGGCGTGCCCCCTGCCTCGTGGGCTCACGGTGGCCCTCCTCCACTTATCCCAGCACCCATCTTCTTCCTCTGTCTCACACAAACCCGAAAAACCAACTCAAGCACGAGTTCCAGCCACTTTTGCTGTGATTTTTGATCTCCTTGCTCAAAGCGCCTCTCGCAAAACTGCTTGGGGAGATTGTTCCTTGGTATGTGACTCCTCCATTGGTCCAATTAGTTTTTGTTCTAGTGCTTTATTCATTGCAAATTTATGCTACATAGGTGACCATGTTCTTGAGCTTGCATGTCAAATTTATATGGTTCCAAGTAGTTTTGATGCATGATATATGCTCTAGGCACTTGTAGGAGTAGTTGCTATCAGTTTTATTGAAGTTGGTTTACTTTTATTTGAACTTACTAAAAATTTCAGAATTTTTCACAGAAAAACAATATGCTTAGGAAGATGTTCCAAGGTGGTTCCTGTAAGAAGCAAGGACCCAGGATTGCTATGCGCGATGCTGACGAGGATCCACCAAGAGACGCTCCAGTACGGCCATGCGAATGGCCGTTGGAAAATTTTATGGACCGTGTGGGAATTAAAAAAGAATTCAAAACATATTTGCGCAATGCCGGTCTTGAGGATTTTGAGGTTAACAAATGCTCCCAGTATCATGATCTCACAAGTTCATTTGTGAGGAGGTTTGAGTATTCATCTTCGCGTAATTCTCCTTCAGTCATGTTTGATCTCTATGACAAATCTTACACCATGGACTTAGAGGATTTCACTTCTGCTTGCAAACTTCCATCATGGGGTAGTGTTAGGGATCCCCCTAAATCTGAATTCAGAAACTTTCTTGCTAGTATAACTGTGGGGGAATCTAGAGATATAACGCAGGCTACCATAGGGAGCATTCACTTTCCTGCTATACATTATTTTGTTCTCTTCATCGGTAGATGCATAAATGCTAAGGATGAAGCATGTCACATGTGTGTCCCTGATCTTAGCATTCTTAGGAGTGCTGTGTTAGGAGACCAATCTTATCATATGGGAGCCATTGTAGCTCGTAGGTTGCATCATAATAGACATAATGGAGATTTCTTTGGAGAAATTTATGCAACCCGCTTAGCTCATTTTCTTGAAATGGACATTCATGAGAGTGATACGGAGTTGCCTCCTGCATATTTAGATTATAACTGTATGGCTTCGCATCAGTTTGTCGAGAGGCCTGAATCACCTCTCTTATATCGTTTAATTTTTGATAAACGGTGTGTTTTCTGTATTACTCCCCCTGCTCTTGCCTTCTTTGATTCACAGGCAAAAGAAAGATATGTTATTACCAGAGAGGAGGCAGAAGAGTATGAGAGGAGAGCGGAGGCAGCTCGAATCCACGCTGCAGCTCAGCAGGCGATAACCGCTGCACATCAGTATGATCCCAACTATCCTTCCTCATCACAGTACGACCCCAACAACTATTATTATGGATATCCGCCAGGCCAGCCGTGGCCATAGACCAACTTAGGCCAAAAGCCTAAGCTTGGGGGAGTACGTATTTCTCACCGACATTACATTTATGTTCACACACACTCATTGCTAGATGTCTGTGCTCATACTTTTTCACTGTAATATCCATGCTAGTTTATTTTCTTTTTCCTACTTTCTTCTTGTGTGTTTGTTAAACCTTAAAAAAACAAAAAAAATTAGTAGTAGTTTATTTTTCTGCTGTAGTAGTAATAATTAAAAAGAAAACCCAAAAATATTTCCCGTTCTTCTTTTGCTTGTTGGGAGTTTTCCTGTGTAAATAGTTTTATTCCTTTTTTTTCTTTGGGGGTCAGTAGGAGAAGACCATAATTAAATTATTGAAATGGCTCTTATATGCATTATTGTTGAATTAACCCAAGAGCCCATATTCCCTTGTCTTCTCCTATTTATTGAATGCTCGCAGATTCCAGCTTAGTCCAATGCACGTACACTCTTATTATTATTCACACCATTCGGTCGTGCAACTGAAAGGCAATTATGATGGTATATGATGGACTGACTGGGATGAGAAAAGCTGGTATGAACTCGACCTCTTTTGTTTTTGTAAATATGATGAGTCCCGCGTTCTTGATTCAGCTTATTATGAATAAACATGTTTGCAATGACAATTAGAGATCGTAGTTGCTTGTGCCATGCTTGATTAGTATGAGTTATAATGATTTACCTTGTGTGCCAACATGCTATTGAGATGGTTATGATGTGGTATGATGGGGTGGTATCCTCTTTTGAATGATTTAAGTGACTTGACTTGGCACATGTTCACGCATGTAGTTGAAACAAATCAACATAGCCTTCACGATATTTATGTTCATGGTGGATTATATCCTACTCATGCTTGCATCCAATGTTTATTAATTTTAATGCATGTACATGGCTGTTGTCGCTCTCTAGTTGGTCGCTTTCCAGTCTTTTGCTAGCCTTCACCTGTACTAAGCGGGAATACTGCTTGCGCATCCAATCCTTTAAACCTCAAAGTTATTCCAGATGAGTCCACTATACCTTCATATATGCGGTATCTACCTGCCGTTCCAAGTAAATTTGTATGTCCCAAACTCTAAACCTTCAAATAAACATTCTGTTTTGTATGCTCGAATAGCTCATGTATCAACCAAGGTTGTCCTTATCTTCCGTGTTAGGCGGGTTATTCTCAAGAGAAGTGGACTCTGCTCCTCACTCACGAGAAAATGGCTGGTGATCGGGATGCCCAGTCCCATGCTTTATGCAAACTAAATCAAAATTAATTGCAAACAAAACTCCCCCTGGGACCTGATGTATGTTGGAGGCACTCGTTGTTTCGAGCAAGCCATAGATTGATGTTTGTTGGTGGAGGGGGAGTATAAATTTTACCATTCTGTTTGGGAACCGCCTATAATGTGTGTAGCATGGAAGATATCGCCATCTCTTAGTTGTTACGTTGACAATGAAAGTATACCGCTCAAAATACAATTTATCTCTATTGCAAAACCGAGCTCTGGCACCTCTACAAATCCCTACTTCCCTCTGCGAAGGGCCTATCCATTTACTTTTATGTTGAGTCATCACCCTCTTATTAAAAAGCACTAGCTGGAGAGCACAACTGTCATTTGCATTCATCACTATTAATTTATGTTGGTGTGACTATGATTGGATCTCTTTTACCATGAATTGCAATGTCTAGTCAGTCCTTGATCTTTAAAGGTGCTCTGCATTTATATTTTGCGGTCTCAGAAAGGGCTAGCGAGATACCATCTTGTTATATCATATTATGATTGTTTTGAGAAAGTGTTGTCATCCGAGATTTATTATTATGACTTGCTAGTTGATTATGCTATTGATATGAGTAATTATGAGACCTGAGAATTATTGCAAATGCGGTTAGTTATGATTTATGCTGAAAACTTGAATGTTGGCTTGACATAGTTACAACAACAAGAGCAAACAGAGTTTGTAAAAGTTTTTCTTTCTCTCTTTCAGTTTGTCAACTGAATTGCTTGAGGACAAGCAAGGATTTAAGCTTGGGGGAGTTGATACATCCCCGTCGTATCTACTTTTCCAAACACTTTTGCCTTTGTTTTGGACTCTAACTTGTATGATTTGAATGGAACTAACCTGGACTAACGCTGTTTTTAGCAGAATTGCCATGATGTTGTTTTATGTGCAGAAAACAAATATTCTCGGAATGACCTGAAACTCCACGGAACATCTTAGAAAAAACAATAAAAAATCCTCGCCAAATATGAAGACCAAGGGGCCCACACCCTTCTCACGAGGGTGGGGGCGCGCCCCCCTACCTCGTGGGCCCCCTGGAAACCCTCCGACGCCAACTCCAACTCTATATATTTTCTTTCGGAGAGAAAAAAACAGAGAGAAGAAATCATCGCGTTTCACGATACGGAGCCGCCGCCAAGACCTAAAACCTCTCGGGAGGGCTGATCTGGAGTCCGTTCGGAGCTCCGGAGAGGGGGATTCGTCGCCGTCGTCATCATCAAGCATCCTCCATCACCAATTTCATGATGCTCACCGCCGTGCGTGAGTAATTCCATCATAGGCTTGCTGGACGGTGATGGGTTGGATGAGATTTATCATGTAATCGAGTTAGTTTTGTTAGGGTTTGATCCCTAGTATCCACTATGTTCTGAGATTGATGTTGCTATGACTTTTCTATGCTTAATGCTTGTCACTAGGGCCCGAGTGCCATGATTTCAGATCTGAACCTATTATGTTTTCATGAATATATGTGAGTTCTTGATCCTATCTTGCAAGTCTATAGTCACCTACTATGTGTTATGATCCGGCAACCCTAAAGTGACAATAATCGGGAACACTCCCGGTGATGACCATAGTTTGAGGAGTTCATGTATTCACTATGTGCTAATGCTTTGTTCCGGTTCTCTATTAAAAGGAGGCCTTAATATCCCTTAGTTTCTAATAGGACCCCGCTGCCACGCGAGGGTAGGACAAAATATGTCATGCAAGTTCTTTTCCATAAGCATGTATGACTATATACGGAATACATGCCTACATTACATTGATGAATTGGAGCTAGTTCTGTGTCACCCTATGTTATGACTGTTACATGATGAACCGCATCCGGCATAATTATCCATCACTGATCCGGTGCCTACGAGTTTTCCATATACTGGTTTACGCTTATTTACTTTCCCGCTGCTACTGTTACAATCACTACAAAATACCAAAAACATTACTTTTGTTGTCTTTACTTTTGTTACCATTACCTGCACTATCATATTACTTTGCTACTAAACACTTTGCTGCAGATACTAAGTTTCCAGGTGTGGTTGAATTGACCACTCGGCTGCTAATACTTGAGAATATTCTTTGGCTCCCGTTGTGTCGAATCAATAAATTTAGGTTGAATACTCTGCCCTCGAAAGATGTTGTGATCCCCTATACTTGTGGGTCATCAGCGGCCGGGCTACAGGGAGCACGACGGCGAGGCTGAGGCGGCCGGGCGGCTGGGCGTGGGCGGCCCTCCGGCGATGGACACGAGAGCGGAGCGGCGTGCCAGGCGGCGGGGACAGGAGCGGATGGCTTCCATGCTGTGTGCGTGCATGCATGGAGGGAGAGAGAGAGGAGGGAGCAAGTGGGTGGGCCAGTGAGAAAAGGTGAGGGGACAGGAGGAAGACGCTGGCAGGTGGGCCAGCGCCTAGAACGGCGAGATTAGCCTCCCCAGGAGCCCCCCTATGCGCTGGGTGTCGCATGGGGTTGCCGGCGCTGTTTTTTGCTTTTGCCGGCGAAAAACGAGCACTTGAGAGCCTAAGTGGAGCGTTTTTTGCCCGCCGGCGCCCAAAAAGTGGCTGGGGAGGGCTTCTTGAGGGCCTGGCTGGAGATGCTCTAAGCAACTTGCAGGTGAACATTGCGCCTCTCCTTCATCGTCTCTGCACTCACGGCTTATAAACCGCTCCTACAGCCTCTCTCTTCGTGAGGTGGGACTAAAAATCAGCTTACTAAGAAACTCTACTACTGGTTCATGCCATGAACCGATACTAAAGGTGTTCGTGGGGCCCCAGCCTGACCACAGCCTGACACAGCCTCATTAGTATCGGTTCGTGGCATGAACCGGTACTAAAGGTTGCCCACGAACCGGTACTGATGATGTCCGCCCGCCTAGCCGTTGGAACCGGCACTAATGGACACATTAGTGCCGGCTCAAATTCAAACCGACACTATGCTTCACATTTGACCATTTTTCTACTAGTGATTCATCGCCCACAATTGGTCCAATACATCATTACTGATTTAGTTAATCCATTTAATTATGAAAGCAAGGCAACATGCTTCTTTAGCGGAAGGTTAATATTTATTACTTAACTCAGATAATAAAAATACACAGAATCATATAATTACCTATTTTCTTGAGTTGAAATATTGTAGTACCAAACAACAAATTAAATTATCCCAAGGGTACCAAACATGGTCTCCGGGTAGCGGCCCAGGAGACGTTGCTGGTGATGATGTGTGGCACGGCTGATCAAGTTGGCCATGTTCCATGCGGTGGGATGACCCAGTGGTCTGAACCATTGAAAAAGTGGATCAGATGGCCGAGGAGCTCAAATCGATGTGCTCGTAGGTAGCCGTGTCTTACTGTTTTTTAATTCCAGAGTGGTGCTATCTAATCTTGTTATGGGATCTAAATGAGAAAAAGAGAGCCCCAACTGACTTGTATTGTGGAGCCAAGTTTGTTGACTGAGACAACTTGAAAAGAAAGAGCCCCTGACCGACAGATCTCACGACGATGAGTCACCCATATACTTAACAAGAAATGCAAATAGAAAAGCGAGTAAATCAATCTCAATGACAACTCATTAAGATCAAATAGCACTCGGGTATAGGGTTTCCAGTGGAAAGACAGCCTTGCTCGCTTCTTCACCCTTGTCTATATGGTCGATACATTTCATCACACGAATAAACAACGACTAGATTTTCTATCCGCGTCGAGATTATCACTCCTTGCGTATGTGTACATAAACAAATCAGTGTACGAGCATATGCATGGTCGAGCCTAGCAGCCCGCTTCTCTGTTGTAGTGTCTACACTCATAGCCGGAATGAGGTGTGTAGCGCTCTCCAGGTTTAGCACAGCCTTGACCCGGGATGCACACCGGCTTGTTTGGCTTGTACACGTCCGGCCTGATATCACCAGGAGATAGAGCAAGGCTTCGGACCTGGTAGTCCAGCTCCGGCTCCACCGTGGTCTCCAGCCTCCGCCACGCCGCGCACCCTTCTCCGGCGTCCACAGCGGCTGCCAGGAGGAGCCCAGCGACCACCAAGAGCGAATTGCTCTTGCTCTCCATGACCACCTATGCTGTATGAATGTCTGGAACTGCCGTCCTCCTCCAGCCTCGCCGGAGGAAAAATTATACGTTTTGCTGCCGACCTGAGTTTAAAAACATTATATATATACTCCTACATGCATAGCATCAGCCTATGAGGGCAACCACTTGCACTTGGTGGGTGGGCATTCGATCCACCTCAATTCAAAGCCAAGTAAGAGAGATTATAAGCCACGACGTGGTGTTGTTAACAAAAAAAAAAAGGAGCCACTTATCCACATATCTATGTTGCTTGGCCTTACAACCAAGTCGTGTAGGGAATGTCGATGGAGAGGCAGACCTGGCGTGTGCGTCCGCACTAGTGAAAGCTGCAAGTTAAGCAAGGGCGAGGTCATGATGACAACATGAAAACCCACTTTGCTAGTAGGCTTTTTCAGTTTTTTTTCTACTCTCTCCGTCCCATAATATAAGAACGTTTTCGGCACTGTTCTACCCTCAAAATAAAGGGAGCAGCTTATGTCAGGTGTCTGAATGTTGTTAAAGTTCTATTCACTTTTTTCTGGACCCTTGGAATAATATCGAATGGGACAATAGGACGTGCTGCCCATGGGCTTGTCTGCGCGGTGAACGCTACCGCTCGAGTCGATCAAAGCCTCATGATGGGCCCGTTTCTTGCTGGCATTGACCCACACCGTACATGCATGCAAGTTTTCATTCCAGGGATGCAAGTTTTGCATTCCTGATGATGATACAACTTGTACGAGCATAATCTCATCTTATCTTAGAATTCATGATTATGCCATTTCAACTTGATTAGAAAGAATTTTGTAAAAATGACCGGTAATTATGCATATTGACCATGGTGTGTACAAATCTCCATCTTCATTTGTGTCGCACAACAGGAACATACTAATCTTCTTGTTCTCAACAATAAAAAAATATAATTTATAATTACTAAAATATATATATATAATTTATTTTGCACGTAATATCTCTGGTTATATCGGAAGCAGACATGTTCACATCATACCTCAAATTGGAAATAAACAAAACAAAAGAAATAGGACATGTTTCTTTCAAAGAAAGAAAGAATTTTCAAAGTTATATTGCCTCGCAGAAGAAATGAACAAGGACAAAAACAAAGAAAATATGGCTTTTTAAGGAAAAATGAATGCTATATACCTAAGGAAGTGATCCCCACTAACTTATTTGTCCCAACATGCAAGCATGACACACCACCATACGATTATGTATGGGTTAAGGCCCACATCAACATGCAACCATCCATGAAAAATGACCCACCACCATATGCAATCATGCATGGGAAAATACTTTTCATTCTATTATTCTACTTATATTCAATAAAAATATTTTA
This sequence comes from Triticum urartu, assembly GCF_003073215.2. NCBI lineage: Eukaryota > Viridiplantae > Streptophyta > Magnoliopsida > Poales > Poaceae > Triticum > Triticum urartu. The sequence goes on along the minus strand of NC_053022.1, from coordinate 10,944,548 downwards.
GAACTATACATAATATGCGTTATGAATCTAAATGTTTGTATTCCACAAATACTTGTTGTCAAACTCTTTTCTTATGCAATAAATTAGAAATTTTGCACATAAAATAATCAAAACTTACTTTTTATACTGTGCAATAAACAAGTATAAACTAGTAGAACTTTAGTATTAATTGTGATTTAAATAGATCAATTATAGAAACAAATTCCATTTTAAGTTCCTTGCACAAAATTAAACAGTGACACATGATTGCAACAACGAATCACCATTCACAAATATGGGGGGAAATCAAACAACCAAAATTTAACTAATTAAGGAACAACAATAAAAACGGAGCATGAAACATTATGCCTAGAGAGAAAAAGAATGATTTGTTTTCATGCCAGGCACTTTTTTCTTATCGGTAAAAAATAAATATACTAATAAAAAACATAAACTAGAAACAAAAACATATGTTATTCAAGGTAGAATGAATTAAGTGCATTGGTATTACCCTAAAAGAAAAAGTAAATGGAGAAATAAAATTTAAAACAAATGATGACTTAAGCTTACGCACATGTCTCATAGAACTTTCAATATTCAAAATTATGCAAGAAGAAATATAGATTTACAGAACATATTTTTAGATTTACAAAAAAATCAATTTTATCGGGCTTAAAAAATTCCTGAAAATTAGGGGAAGTTTTGGATCCAGAAGTGTAAATTAGTGAAAGTTTTGGATCCAGAAGCATAGGCAATGGGCCCCTTGGGGGCCCATGCGCCACCCCATGCACCCCATACTACGTGCTCGCACTGCCAAACACTCCATAAGAATAATAAACAATAACATTCAGATTTATTTCAAATAGCAGAATATTGATCAAACCAAACAAATCAATATTGCTTGGCGTGATTATAGATTTGCAGTTTATGTGTATTTTACACTATATTTTTACGTTTGTAATTTTACATAACATAAAATATTTTTTACGATGATTATAGATTTTCTTACGGTCTCTTTTTACGCCGGAAATAAGACAAAACTTACGGAACGTAAAATTATGATGCATTGATGGTCAAATAGAGGGGGGGGGGGGGTGAAGAATAACTATTCCTCACCCAGGGTGATGAATAACGTGACCCTAAACCCTACCTACTACGATGGAAATCAGACTATATATATAGACACACACACGCTACCATCACATAGCGGTTTCCGATGTAAAATGACTCTACAAAGTAAGAAATAAGTTATCCATATTATCACCCCCTGTGATACTACCTACTACGATGGTGATAATATAGACTCTTAACATATGCATGTTACTAATTAAAATTACTCCCCAATGACTAGCCTTAGAGCATCTACAACTTGCCCACTTCAATTCTCCCTAAATGTTCGAGACAACACTTCATCCTTATATGTTCGCACAGTTCACAAACTCTTGTAAGCACATATATGGAGAGGATATGAGGATGCCTAGACACGTCTAGTCAGAGTGCCAAATAGGATTTGGTCATCACGGACCACATTTTCTCCTTTTAATTACTTTTCTCTCCATCTCCATTAATCACATGCATGTGGCTAGACATGCATATAGTAGAGAAAGTAGAGAGCATGGCTGCTCATACGAATAAATAGAGGCTCAAACAGACATGCCCGAACACTGATCAGACGCGTCCACGAAGATTTGAGAAGGAATTTGTCTAGTCCAGTCGTATATGCCCTTACAACGATACATGGCACACCAATGACTCCAACGTTGATGTCATGACAGAAGTAGTGGCGCAAAAGCAGGGAACAACACCGGCCCGTCGGAAATGATCCAGCCATCAGGGACGACTATGCCTCGCTTAATACGAAGTAGGTCGGCTTAGTAAGGAAGTGAGTTAGCCACGCTGATGTCATCACAATGTCATGGCAAAGACACACAATTTTTCCATTTTCTTTTTCTTTGTTTTTTAAGTGAATATATTTTAAAAACTTAAATTTACTAAAAAACATCCAAACCATGAATTTAAAAAATGTTAAACAAATGTTAGCGTAATTTAAAAAAAATGATGCATTTCAGAAAATGTATGTGATTTATTTTTTGAAAAATATGTATATAATGTAAAAAATGTTTTGCATAGTATACAAAAAATATTTCATACCATTAAAAAAATGTGCATAATATCTTAAAGAAATGTTCCAGAGATTGTATACAATTTTAGTGGCATTTAAAAAATGTTCATACAATGTAAAAAAATGTCTGCATAGTTTTAGGAAAGGTTTATGACCATATGAAATGTTAAACATTAGTTTTAGAAAAGTGTTTATGTCCATATAAAATTGTTCAACGTATATTTGTAAAAAATGTTCACCATGTATTCAAAAAAGTGTTCAAAACATGTACTCCCTTCATTCCATAATTCAGTGAAAATAGATTTTTCAAAAAGTAAAACCTCACACACTTTTACCAAGTTTTTGGAGAAAAATATTTACATTTAGAGTGCCAAGCATGTATCATTAGATTCACTATAAGAAGTAGTTTCATGTTTTATATATTTGGTATTGTCAATATAAATAGTTCTTTCTGTAAACTTGGTCAAAGTTTACAAATTTGGTATTTTTAGAAAATATCACACTATATTATAGAACAGAGGGACTGTTAAAAAATGTACATCTTGTATCTAAAAAATATTCAACATGTATTGAAAAAATATTTCACTTTGATGTCGTGAAAACTTAAATTTATTTTGAAAAATTAAAACCATGAACTTGAAAAATGTAGTGCACGTAAAACAAGGTTGAAAGATTCAAAATAATATTTGTGGCAATGAAAAATGTCCCTGCATTTCAATGAACTGTGTGAAAATCTTGAATGTAAAAAAATTTATGTAATGTAAAAAAACGTTTGGTACCATTAACAGACTGTACGTGAAGTTTTAAATAAATATTATCACGTTAATAAACTATTTGTGACATTTACAACAATGTTTATACATTGTAAAACAATGATTGGGAAGTTAAAATAAAGAAGAAATGTTCAACATGTATAAGAAAAAGTGTTCAAAACATGTATTAAAAGAAAATTTGCATCATGTATTTGAAAAATGTTCAATATGTTGGAAATAAATATTTCACATGTACACTAAAAATTTATATTGTGTACTGAAAAAAAAGCAGACATGTGTTGAACAAATAGAAACTAATGAAAGTCAACAAAGAAACAAAGAAAAAAATAAAGAAGACCAGTAAAAACTGAAAAATAAAACAAGGAAACCCAAAAAAAGGAAAAGGAAAAAGAAAGACCAGTGCAAAAGAATGGAAGCAGTGAAACCCGAGAAGGAAACCAAAAAACAAATAAAACTGAGAAAATAAAGAAATAAAAACGAAGAAACAAAGAAAAGCAAAAAGACTGTGAAATCCCAGAAAGAAACAAACGAAAACAAAGAAGAAAAGAAATTAAAAGTAAAAAACAGTAAGAACTGTAAAAGAACAAAGAAAACCGGTGAAAAAAATGAGAAACCAAAAAAACCCAATGAAGAACAGAGAAAACCAAAAGAAAAGCAAAAGGAAATGGAAAAGAACAAAAAAAGAGAAGAAAACCCAAACCTATAGTGACCAAACGAATGTTCATGGGCCATCTCATTTGTGCAGGCGCTTGGAGCTATCATCTGGCTATAAGCAATTTCTTAGAAAAAACCTCGCTATAAGCGAGATATAGCTACCGTGCTGACTAGCAGCCCTGGTATGGATGGATTAGTGGAACGTTGACCTCTGCTTGGGGCCTGGTCGGTCCCAAGCACCACTACCCTGATCCGAGAACTGGGAGCTACTCCCACCACCCAACCCAAGGAGTAACAAAAATACTTGACAAGTGCTACACTGATTTGTCGGCTGATCTCAAGACGTGCTTCCTGTACAAGAGCTGGGCCCATGTTTCCCAAGGGACGCTCCATCAGTAGAAAGCATTTGATCACAAGATGGATGGCAGAAGGGTTCATTAATTATTGAGAAGCATGGCAAGACCGTTGAGGAAGTAGCCCAAGACTGCTTCAGTGAAGTAGCGGAAAGGTTAAAAACTATCAGATTCATGACATGGTTCTTGAATACATTGTTTCCAAGTCAAGCACCGAGAATTTCATCACAGTAGTGCGTGGTCACTGGCAGACACCGTTCCCAAGTTATAAGGTTCGCAGGTTGTCGTCCAGAGAAGTGAAGAAAAAGAAAAGGCAGAGAGGATGAAACATGTCTCACGTTCGATCCCTCACCACACTTGAGAGCTTCAAAGAACTGCATTCTTGTTTGCTGAAGTTCCAGATATTACAAGTTCTGGATCTTGAAAGTTGCAGGGACTTGTAATAAAATTCAACTTATAATAAAATTCGAGCGAGCTCAAATTGAGCGAAGCTCGAGATCGAGCTGTAGAAAGTGGCTCGTGCTCAGCTTGTAACAATCTCGAGTTAGTTTCGAGCTAAATAAGATGATTTTTTTAATAATCTGTAAAACAAATAAACAAGACATGCCAAATCACAACATAAGAAGCCATTATATAATTCAACTTATTCTCTCTCAACGAAGACTAGTACTTAAAGCAAAAGATCCTACGCCCTACTGGATCCATGTAGCCTAGCGTGCCGCGGACTCCTGGATGATCCGTGGGACCCCTCCGCAGCCAACTTTGACAACCCAAAGTCAGAGACCTTCGCTCTCATCTTCTTGTCTAGAAAGATGTTGATCGTCTTGATGTCGTGATGGATGATCGACGACAGGTACTCGATCCCCACATGCATTAATATAACATGTTTATTGTGTTATATCTGAATGCTTAATAGAGTACATATGTTGGATCAGTTACTACAAGCTCGAAATGGAGTACTATATAATGTTGGCTTAACATATTCTATGTGCATGTGTTTCAACTTATAGATTAAATAGAAAGTATAAACCTTTCGTTGAGTCATCTACAATCTCAAGACACTAGATCCAGATAATGTGTTTGTCTGGACCTGCAAATGTATATATATTTGGTCATGTCTGGTTAAAAACATATACATTTTTCAGCCAATAAGGGGTAGGGGGCGGTGTCCCCCTCCCCTACTATAATAATGATCTGGAAATGGATCCTCCGACGTACCTATCCCTGCCTTTGGGCCGCTAACAGGTGGGACCCATGCCTGGTGGGACCTACATGTCAGTGACCCAATGGTATGATAGCACACGTCAGGCGATCCTCGTCCTAACGGTCTATGAGTTCATTGGGACTTTGAAAGGTTATCTTCTTGGTAAATTCATTTTATTTCTGTATGCTCTGCTCCAGGATCACATAGAAAAAGGAGACATGACCATATACTCCCTCCGTCCGAAAATACTTGTCATCAAAATGGATAAAAAGGGATGTATTTAGAACTAATATACGTCTAGATACATCTCCTTTTATTCATTTTGATGACAAGTATTTCCGGACGGAGGGAATATGTGTATACACATTTGCCGGTGGAGAGAAGCACGTTAGCTGGATCCAGCGTCTTCAGATTGCAGTGGACTCGGCAAAAGGTCTTTGCTTGATCTATAAATTCAGATATAAGCGTATATACTCTATTCAGCGATCTGTTTAGCAGTTCAGTGTCTACTGGACTACTCTTTTAGCATTTAGATATACGGAAATGCTATTATGAGCCCGATCACATATGCACGTTTCATCCTCTTCGTCGGTTCTCTCCTAGATTCTCACTACCACATGTATTCGATGTCGTATAGAACTGCGTATATGATTATTTTTCCTGAGCCATGGCCCACACCTGCAACACACCTATTGCCATTCTCATAAGTGGTGTTAGTTATCAGCAGTACCTTATAAGTGTCACATGTTATTGGCCTGCAATAGTAAGCTACAGTGTGTCTACAGGGCCCAAAATGCTACATTGGTAAGTCTATTGTTATTTGATCAATATATGGGTGTAGTTTTTCAAAAAAAAATGCTACATTGGCCGAAGAAAGCATTGTGCACGCTCCAGGCCCAGCCAGAAGCATTGTGCGACCTCAATTTTGACATGTGACGTGCTCAAACTAGCAGAATCAAGGCGACGCGACGCCGGAAATGAAGCATATACAACGCCGGAAATGAATTTTGGGGGGAAATCAAGATTGTCGGCGGGTGAATTTCACATCGGGTCAGAGTAGAAGCAAGTTTGTTGTTGGTGATGGTGAGTGGTGACACACCTCATACACGAGAAGAGAGAAAGAGAGAGGGGGGAGGGCCCCGGCAGAAACAAACAAAGGGGATTGAATTGGGTTTGGATTTCCTCCTCCGTCTCGGACAAAACCAAACGAACCAAGAGACAAACCTCTCCTCCTCCCTTCTTCTTCTTCTTCTTCCTCCGGCGGATCTCATCTTCAGATCACATCCAAGCAGCGCAAGCAAGAGAGGAGAGGTTTGTCTGACGACCTGGCCGGTGACCTTCTATCCTACTAGGCGTTTGATAACAACCCAGTCACCTTCAATTAATGAATTTTGTGGAGCATTCTTCAACCTCATTCTGATGCAAGCCTCCTCATCTACATCTCCCACCCTTCTTCTCCTTGTCGACCAACGCCGCCCACTATTTTGTACTCAAGGCATTCCGTTCATGTGTTCTGGTCCGAACAATTAGATGTGCTTTTATATACTCAAGTATGAGAACAAGTTTTTAGTCAATCCCCAACACTTGTCACTTCTATATTCCTTGGTTGTTGGTGCAGAAGTACATCTCTGTGTATCAACGATACACGAATGACAGAAATCATCTGGCAGCTGGAACCAGGCCTGCATTTTGCCCATTTTTGTCGTGTGCACTAAGAATCGTGGATTCAAAATTCCATACCCAGGCCCACTTCTTTGAGGAAATCTAAACCACTTAAGATCACACGAACAGCCAACAAAAGCTACCACTTTGTTGATGCACCCTTTGGAGACAAGAGTGTGAGCAGATGAGTCTTGGGCATAAGACGTCCAAGTCACGGTCTGTACACGCACACCAGATAAACATGTCTCTGTAATGTTAATTGATCTGGCGAATAAACTATGTTTGGTCTTAATGGGGGAGGGGGCATTTGTCTTCTACCCCTTGTGTCGAGGTGGTTTTCTTGGTTGGCCATTGCAGCCCTACATATAAAACGAGTTAACGCATGCTGGCGTCATATGTGGAATGAACCAGGCTAACATAGCATGCATGTGTGCATGTGGAATTAACCCAAAAGAAGAATAGCTACTGCCCATGGATACGAAACCAACTCCCCAGCCATCAAGTACCTATGACAACAGCTCGTGCACGTGCCATTGAACACAAGGTCAACTCACTCCTTAGTGAATTCCCTTGGTCCACATGAGAGAGACATGGCTACAACCCCAAATGGATATGTTATGTGTGTTCAGGTACCAAGCACGAAGTCATGGAGAAGCATGGAGGAGCTCCAAGTACACATGGAGCCCCAAGAAGAAGATGGAGAAAGAGGAACCCCAAGGCGCGAAGAACCGGAGACCTTCGGAACATCCGAGCGCCCGGATAAGAAGACACCGGGGGCCCGGACATGTGCCCGCCAGGTGGGCAATGCCCCTGGTCACCCTGGGTGCACGGGCCCTCCTCCCAGGCGCACTCCCCGGTGCTCGGACCCTCCACCCCGGGTAACCCCCCCCCCCCACCCCCCCCCCCCCCCCCCCCCCCACCCCAAGCGTACCCACGGGTGTCCGGACCCAATGCCCAGATGACCCCGGGTGCCCAAACCTCCCTAACCATGCCTGCGCATTTTGGAAAGTATAAAAATATCATTTAAGAGAACTTTTCACCTTGTACCTTCATCTTGAGGATCAAGACCTCCTAAAGGAGGAGGATCCCCATCATAGGATTAATTATCAAGACCACCCTAGGGAGAAGGATCTATCTAGATCACCAAAGACCTCATCTCCTTTGGATTTGAGAAGAACCTTACCTTGTGATATTTTTCCTTTGTTGTACATGTACCTTGTGGACCTTGCGTAGATGTGAGTCTAGTGGATGTGTGATTGGACATGTTCTTGAGTGTTCCTCTTGTGATTTCTCCATGTTCTTCCGCGTGTTCTTCATGGATTCCCCCTTCAATCCATGAAAGATCACTAGCAACGGCTTGCCTTATATCACAATGCATATAGAGGAGAGGATACGACGAGCAGTGATTAGGGCAACTCCACAAGGAAAAAAATACGACGGTCCAACACACGTATGCAAACATAAAAAATGTTCGTCACGTGTTTATGTCCATGCATATTGTCTGTCCTAAATTTTAGCCTGATTTGCATCCACATGAACAAGAGATGGACACACCGTGTGTCCCCTCAATGTCTGACACTCGAACTCGAGCATCAGCCCCCCCCCCCCCCCCCCCCCCCCCCCCCCCCAACCACCTCCTACCAGTCCTATTTAATTCACGCACGCGGGAGGTCCAAAATCCTCTTGCTAGCATTTAAATAAAGCAAATCAATTCCAGCTAAAAAAGATTAGCGAGGGGATTGGTACGTATACGTCTAATTTTAGATATGCATTGATCGATCAATTATCAATACATTAATCCCAGCCTAAAATTAGGACGCGTGTGCGCCTCCACCCTCTATTTAAACACTAGCGAAAGGAGCTGTGCATCAGCGCATCGCCAAGAAAGAGATCAAACATACAGTGTAGAAAAGAGATAAGTAGCTAGCTAGCTTTGCATTTTGGCATGGCGTTTACCAGGAGGAACACAGGCGCCGTATGCTTGGCCGCCCTCATGGTGGTGATGGCCACCATGATGCTGTCCTGTGATGCAGGTTATAATTACATACATATATATGTTACCCACATGTTTTCCTTCTCATCTACTACCTCTGTAAAACACTTGATAAAACTCTTTATAACGTCTTATATTTATAGTGTAGTGTCAAAAGTGCTTTTATATTATGGGATGAAGGGAGTAGTATTTTATATGTGATCTATTTCTTTTGTGGGGGATTATATGTGATCTATGAATCGAACAAAATATTGTTTGTACCAATCTACTCCTACCAATTAATCCATTGTATGCATGTACCAGCAAGATATTGGTTGTACCAATCAACCAACTGATCCGTTGTATCTATCCATACCTTGTGCTAACTATTTTTCTCTCTCGTGTAGATTTCTGCTTTGATATTCCCGGGCCATGCGTGCAGTCGTTATGCAAGGATGAATGTGCTAGACAAAATTACCCCAATAGACCCCACTGCCAGCCCGTGACCGATGAATGCTGTTGTGACACTTCCGCAAGGCCCGAGGTCGACCACGCCATCCGTCAAGCTTGATAACATAACCTTGATTCATTATTGGACAACCATTGTCGAGGTGACTAGGATATACATATGCATGCATGTCGAATAACAAAAAACACAAAGTGATGTAGAAAAAAACTAGAAAACACAAAGAGTAAATCATTACTCTGAGTTTGAGATTCGTGCTGCCGCAATGTACTTGTACATGTCTCTCTCTCCCCTAAGCACCGCAGGTCTCCCGTCTTCCCCGATACGTATGCTCTCATCCTCGTCACACCCTCTCCTACCCTCTCACCATCGTCCCTTCTGGCACCGGTTCGTGCACCCGACTGATCTAGAGTCTCCATGCTAGCCATTATTGCCCTCTCACCCATTTGAAGATTTTGGCCGTCCAATCGAGAATCTGGGTCATCTTGGCCGCATAAACCTGAGCTTAGTTGTACAGATCCCAAATAGATGAGTCAAGACTATAAATGTTATTCATTTCTCCATAAAGTTTAGGTCTTTCCTTTAGACCAGATCGTCAGTTGAAAGCGAAGCTTTGAGCTGGACTTGATTCAGTTTTATGATTAGTATACATGTTCTTTTCATACATATATGAGAAGATGTCTGAAACTATGGTTCATTTAAGTGTGTACATAATTGCTTCCCAATAACTATTTCTAGCATGCAAAAGAATGATTGGTTTTTGCTTAGTTTCTATTGATCATTTTTCTAAGGGAAACGTTTATATACGGCGCGCCGGCGCAACTTTCGGCCGGTCACGCTTACTCACGCGCATAACACACGTATCACGCTGAATTTTCTTGCCATGCTGGCGCGGTCCGAGGCAAACTGCTCCCGCACGTCTCACGTGCACGATATGGGGCCCACATGACTGCCCTTTTTTTTCTCCCTAGTTATCTCTTGCCTTATCTGTTACCTTTCTTCTACCTCCAGCCACATTAAGTTTTTTTTTCTGCTACAAAGTGTTGCATCCGGTTGAGAAAAACGCTGCAAGCACAAAATAAAAAGCTGGAACCGATGAATAAAAAAGCTGGAAATAAAAGACGGCGGATTTTTGCAAAGTGATTTTTGCTGAAACCAATAGAGTCGGTGCTACAACCATGTAGAAAAGATGATGCAACCGCGGAGGGCGGCTGACAAGAGTTTTGCTGGAAGTACCGATGTGAGCTGCAACTAGAAGCTGTTTTTGCTGCAACCGGCAATCACAAAAGTTACTACCGGCAATCACAAAAGCTACAACCGGTGATCAATTTTGCTTCATGGACGACATGGTGGCGGCACAGGCGAGCATTTTTTGCTGCAACCAGCACAATATTTTTGCTACTAACAGCTGACATTTTTGTTGCCACCAGCAAACCACAGTCGAAGCTTTTCTGAAAACAATGGAAACTTTTTTTTTTGTTCTTTTTGTGTTTGCTACAACCACGTCATTTTTTTGCTGCAACGGGCAACCACATAAGCTACATCCGATTAACATTTTTGCTACAATGACGACGGCGGGCTGCAGTGGTAAGTGTTTTTGCTGGAAGCGATAAACATTTTTGCTACAACCGGTGTAGTTTTTTGTTGGAATCAGCAAGAGCCTCGGGTGGGCACACGGCGAGGTACAGCACGAGCACAACGACGGGTGCTGCGGCCGGCGGCCGGCGCCACCGAAGATGCGGCCATCTCCCCCGGAGCTGTGGCCATCTCCCCCGGAGCTGCAAGCCTGCAACCACGAATGCAACCATGGGCGCACGCTGCTGCATCCACAGAGGTAAGAAACGCATGAAGGCGGCATAGGTGAGGGCGGCGACCGGCGGTGAGGAGGCGAGGCGAGGCGGTTGGCACGTGCGAGGCGGGCCTCTCCCTTTTCCGTTTGGGAGGTTGAAGATGGGAGGTTGGGGACGAAGGGATCTGACGGCTCGGGAGGGGGGGGCAGATCTGACGGCTGGGGCTTGACCGGCCCAACGATTGGGCCGGTGCGCCGGCGCAGATCGCTACCCTTCTTCTAACCAAATATGCAAAGTTATGATTCTACCACATTAATTTGGAGGTGGTGTCCACAGACTTGATTAAATGACAACATTTCTAGAGCCTTTTAGGTTGAGGTTCAATTTTGGGCGTGCCTCTTGACCTTAGGTATGTAACTTAATTTTCTCATTTTTCAACGATAAATATCTCTGATGTTTGAAACTTTATATGTTCTGCTAAAGATTCCACTTCTACCTCCATTAAAGTGATTCAGCATTGGAATTCCAAGTAATTGTGATGTTTGGAATATAGTTTTCTGATTATGATGTGCAAAATTTAGTTTGAGTTGGGAATACTGATTCCTTATGATGGTTGAAATATATCATCATTGTAGCATACTGTACAATATTCAACGAAAGGTTGTATTTGTTTCATGTTCAAGAATTTAGATTGTTTTATCCAAACTAAATTTATTTCTTCGGTTATGTAGGCTTATCTTCATGATAGTTTTATTCACTGCTCTTCCTTGCCCTTGAAGTAGTAGATTGATATCATGTGTTGATGAGCAGAGTAGAAAACAGAGCCGTCTGGCGTGGCCACCATTAGGCAACAAAGAGGAAACAGTACACATTACACACTGCAAGGTATGTATCAATGAACACGGAGTGTACTAAGAAATTGATTGTTGTAGAGCAGCACTATGATAAATATGTACTAGCTTCCTAATTAGAGTCATTACACAGTAGTTTAAATAACGATCAAATAGCTATTTACAATGAAATGCAAGTGATTAGTAGTAACACTAGAGGGGTATCTTTTTTCTAATGGCAAGGGGGCATCGGTAAAACATTTGTAGGAATACTATTGTTATTACCCTTAGGTTGCTGCTTCCGATGTTGCAACTCCATTGTTGCTTGGTTGTTAGACTGGCCATTCTGGTATTAGAATCCCTGTTGACATTAATGAGCATAGTCACTGTGGTATTTCCATAGGATCCACAAATGCAACTCTTTTTCACAAGGAGAGGTTAGTGCTCTGGCAAGGCTCCAATGGTCCATCATCACTGTTTCACCTTTCTGTAATTAGTTTAGAAAACAATTCCCTTTAGGTATACGTGAGAGAGGGGGAGAACTATGAGACTAGCCTGTGTGGTTGTTTACTGAAACTACTGATAGTTTGCTTCAGTTAGGAAATAGTTGGCAATTGTTTGTAGATAATAAGCAAGTGAATGTAGCTGAATGGAAATAGTAGGTATATGTGTTGTGGCTGTTGGATTAATCAGACAATGAACAGATCATGCTAGAAGGTTATCCGAAGTTTAGTTGGTTGTCAAAGAAGAATCAATTCATAAATGAACTGTTCATGTTGTTCGACATCCAGGCCGCCATGGGCAAGATGCTCGACAAGTTGGTCAGCACGATTCAGTTCTTCTCCATGGATGCTATCGTCAAGAAGGCCAACTCTGGCCTCCCCGAGATTTCCATGGGCAACATCCTCTACGAGGAGGTCATCAGGTACTCAAAGAACCCTTATCCTTACTTATTCAAGGAATGCTTCCTTCTCTTTGCGGGCCACGACTAACATGTTCCAGTAAGTATAGGTAGTACTTAAAAGAAGCTAAGTTTTTAATAAAATATTAGCACAACGGTTAAGCAAGGAAGCAAACACAAATAATCACCTTAGCTTACGTAACAATTTCCTCTTGTTAATTTTTTTCCTAACTGTAATTTTCCTTTCCAGTGTAAACTGTAGTAGATAATGAAGTTCATTGCCCAGAAAGGTATCAAGTTGAACTTTCATTCGAGAGATAATGAAGTTTATTTATGTTCAGAAGTGATTAATAATGCCCTGTCTAAAGCAATATTCATTAATGTTGTAGCACGGGTGATTACCACATGTATTGTCTGTTCAACAGTAGAGGCAGGCCGATTAATATTAAAAAAAGTAACATTACCACGAGATGTACTGAATTGTACAACCCTTGTCTCTTTGTATATGATACTTCACCATTTCTAAAAAAAGTGTATGATACTTTTTCCCATGAGGAGTACCATCAAATTGATGACGTGTCTTTAAATATCTTGTAGTATTTTCGAAGATACTCTTCACAATGTATTTGTCATTTACAACCTGTCAATTTTAGAGGAAAATGAGCGATATTTTTCCCTTTCCAATGGACGAATATATGTATATACATTGTAAAAGAAGTGAAAGAAAACCTTGCAAATTGTGCATTGCTTTAGTTTGTAAACGCATGATCAGAGCTCGACCAAAATACTATAGCTATCCCTTCTCTCTTTTTAAAATTATTAAAAACATCGTACATGCACGCACTAGGTTCACCACGGGCGCGGCGCCTCCGCCTGCTAGTTGTATTTACAAGGGCCATGTGTGGATGTTGAATATATTCTTTAGCCTGTTCATCTCCAAAAGTTGTCCTATCAATTACACAGGTATTTAGGACCCAACCGACAATACAAGAGGACCCTTATGCCCTGTACAATGCAAGGTGCTTGGGGTATGTGCTTAGCAAAATAAACCATTTTTTCTCTAAGCACCGGTGCTTATTTGTAGAGGGTAAACGCCTAATTAAGTATCGGTCATGTAGAAATAAGCACCGATGCTTAAGAAGAACTCGGTTTATTTTACTAAGCATCTCTCTAAGCAGTTTTCATTGTATAAGGCCTTAGTAATAGGGGGTCACCAAAGAAATACATGCATGCACTAGTTACTGATGTACTTCTTCATCGGCTCATTTCTCATTGGTTAATTAGCGATCGCACTAGCTGCCATGATACATGCATGCATCAACTTTACTCAATCCATTGACTAGACCGCGCATGTTTAATTTCCAACTCGGCGGGCCCAGGTTTTTAGAAGCAACGGGTCGGGTTTCCTCACTGACCCTGGTCGACAATGACATGGGGGTGCGCGTATCGTCGCCGTGAGTTGAGACGTGTCCTGTGGTTGCCGACCGGTGGTGGAGAGGCGATGACCACCAAAGAGAGAGACAGATGACGACCAAGGAACTAGACCAATAGAAACTCGCTAGTTGAAGGGGATTCCTCCTACCATGTGACAAAGCCCTGCTTGTTATCCCTTTGCTGCGCTTCTACCTCTGCTTTGGTGAACCCTCGGATGCCCCCTTCGGAGGGACGAGACTTGCCTGCTTCTCCGGCGTGTGCCCATCCATACTCCCGCATACGTACGTGGCTTAATTTGATTGAAACAAAATAAGGTCCGACCCCATCCCTTAAATAAAATCAAGGGGGGAGGAGGGGAGAGATGATTAGATTAGAAAGAAAATAAAAAAAAACAACCATAAGATGAAGTAGAAGCACGGATGAGAGTATGGGGAGGAAGCGGGCAAGCCGGATCCCCTTCGGAGGGAGGAGGAAGGGACTGCAAGGCCTTGGGAGGCATGCATCTCTTGTGGCACACCTAGCGAGGGTGTCAGCCCCGCGTCCAACATGGCGGCGGCTTGCACGGACATAAGAAAATGGAAGGATGCATGGCCCGTGGATCCTTCTTAAAGAAGAAAGAAAGGACCTTTGCCCTGGTATGACATGCGAAAAGAAAGCAACCGGAACGGGCCGATGAAGGCATGGGTGTATATTTCTGGCCCCACAATCAACCCTACTGGCTTTCTGTACACCGAGGGAGCGATGGAGATAGGAGGAAGCGCTACTGTAGGATCCTTGTGTTTTGGCTCGATCGATCGCTGGAACGGAAGGCACCAAAGGGATGATTTTGATTAATGTGTGACCTTTTTCCTACAAGAAGGAAATAATGAACCTGTCGGCGTAATCGGAAGTTGGTCGCTCATGCGCATGCAAACCCATCATGGATACACTACTCACATGCAGGAGCTCAGTTTGGCTAGAGAATGGCCACCGTACGTGGTGGCAGCTACGGGTGGCTCAGCACCCTTACACCACATCTGCCTATTTTATTGAGATTGGATTTTCTACTCTTGGGTGTACTACACTTGAGTTAGCAAAAAAGTTGAAAAAAGTTTATCAAACGAAATCCAAAAAATCTGAAATTTTGCTCCATCAAACTTTATCATATGTTTGAGGTTCTTGCCAAGTTTTGTCGAAAAATAACATCCGAGGAGCTCTCACAAAAAAAATCATTGTTGAAAGTTTTATGCACTGTTTTAGCAGTGATTTTGTTATTTTTGGTAAGAGCTCCTCAGATGTATTTTTTAAATGAAATATTGCACGAACCTCACACGTCTGATAATGTTTCATCTCGCAAAAATTCAGATTTTTTTGGATAATGTTTGATCGCATTGTTTCAATCTTTTGCTAACTCGGGTGTACTACATCCGAGAGTAGCCACTACTTTCCGTATTTTATTTGACCATACAAAAAATCAATCAGTCAACACGGAAGCAATGAACCAACCAACGATATGTGGTTGGTGACTGAACTTTGTGTGCACTGAAGAACGACAATGTACCACACACTCACGGTGCATGCCCATGGACGCTGTCACTATCGAGGTCGAGGTACTTGACGGCGACCTGCTGTGGAGCAAGTCTGGGCTCGCCTTCACTGGCGTCTGCAACAGGCCCTCCAATAAGAGACACCACTGGTTACTCACAGCGCGCCACCATCGGCCTGTCCCCGGCTTCGGCCGCGACTCCTACCCCGTCTCCTCGTGGCCGCCCAGCCCGAAGAACACGAGGAGGCCCCTCTAAGTCGAAGTTGTCGCTGTCAACAGAGGCCCTGCCCGGCGTCTTGTCCACTCCATGGCTGAGGATTCCGGTCAACCCACCGGATAGATGAATCCACCACTCGCGTCCAACCCATGGTTGAGGCCGGCGTCGCCACAAGCTTCGGACCACGGCTCCACGGAATCGAACTATTGATAGGGGAAGAGGGAGTCGATGCGTTCAGCTGTATTTAGGGAAAGAGAGCCACATTCACTTTATGCTGAGAGCCTTTGGTGATCCTGTAAGATGGTAACTGAACAGTGACGTGGCCATTTTGTACCTGGTCAACCTGTGATGGATCCCACCTGTAAGTCGGTAACCGAACGATGATGTGGCTGGGCCGCTGATGTGGACATTACTTAGTGGGATGTTAAGATGGACACTTTGCATGTTGAAAGAATTGGGACCAACTTTTTAAGAATGTAAGATTCAATGTGGTTATATATATACATAATATGCAGTCATCTTGAAAACAATCAGTTAAACGGTGCATTGCCATCCTCTTTGGAAGATCTACCTAACCTCAAAGAGTTGAAGTTCTTCATAATTTTGTGCACTTTGTCTGTGCTCCCTGATCCACCGCGGTGCTTCCCGATCTACGCCGCCATCAAGGGATTCAATCTAGGCCGCGACAGAGGTGCTCGAGGTCGCGTACATCTCCATAGTCGCGCGATATGAGAGGAGACCCGGACATGCGGTGGGTGGCCTTCGACGCTCCCTTGCCGGCAATGCGTACCTCGAAGTATGCTTGTGCTCCATGGATCGACAGGGCTAGGCTCACCTCCAGCCTCTGCATTTGCTTCTCTTAATGTTTTTTTTTATAATATGGTTTGACCTTCAAATATCAGTCTGCAAGTGCAAAAGGATTAGAGATTATGTGTAGTTATTTCATGGAGTTGAGCTTGCTAGGCTATGACTGCATAAGGTGAGATCTCGCATAAGGTTCCCGATCTTTCAAGCATGTTCACAAGGTTGTGCAAATTTTCTCTTCAGGTTTAGTTATGAACTAACGAACAAATGTGTGTTGTGCCATGCCTGCAAGAAATAGTTTCAGTTGATTTCTCCGGTCTATGCCTGTGCCTTTATGGCCGGCAGGCTAATCTCGTTTGACTGATAAGCTCTTCACTGCTAGATACATAGTTTATAGTTAACTGAAATCGGATAAGAAAGAATCATAGGTTGAGTTTCCACTTATGCTATGGTTTGCTGCAGCGTGTTAAGAAAATCAGAGAGATGGGTTCTAACTGACTCTATAGTTATATGCTATTTCTTATGTGCACTTTTTTTTTTGCATTTGTTTTGTTAAGATGGAGTATAGATGACATTACATGAGAAAGAATTCTGCCTTCACTTTGGATTTATTGATTAATTCCTTGCTTTAAAACCTAAGAATTATCCCTCGCGGCACATTGTCAGAAAAGAACATCACAGGAAGTGTCCCTGAGGAGTTGACAAAGTTATCGGCATTGGTCGAGTTGTAAGCTCAGATGGTTCATTCTTTCCATCCATTTTTTCTATCTCGTGCCTCATCTACTTATTTCTGTAAATGCAGAAGACTCGATGGTAACTCTTTTTCTCGTGGAATCCCTGATTCTAGTGGATGCAGAAATCTGCAGCGTATGTGAGTTTGCAGTTCTTGTCATAGAAAAACATTATGCGTGATTTATTGAACTAATTCAATGTGGTTTTATATATATGCAGTCACCTTCATGGGGCCAATGTGATAGTATTGTTCTTTTCCGGATCTTCATTTGGCCAAAGGGGGCCAATGCCCCCCCCCCTCTCACTCTAGGAAAACTCTTAAGTGTACCTCGAATATCAAAGATTTCTTGGAGTTCATGCAAAAGATATCTTTTGCCACCTCAACTCTGATTAGCCCCTTCAACAAACTTCATCAAGCGTCGCCACTACTCAGGTGTTCCTTTTATTCTAATTTCTTACCTGCCGCAGCTCGTCAGGCAACAATCTTTAGGGGCCTAGTGATAGTATTAGCCATGACACCATCATAATCATCATATGTGATGTGGTTGATGCCATCTTATTACTTGCGGTTGCTATTGGATGATGTTTGTAAACACACAATAGAAAGGAAGAGCCTCCACGTGGTATGTGTTCCTTGGCTCAGTGGATGTTTTTGGTACTGTGTAAGAACATGTGCATAAACCTTCATGTGGTATGTGTTCCTTCGCCAAGGACGCTCAGTAACAAGTTGGTGTAAAAATAAAATGAATTTTGTGATTATTTTTCGAATCGACAAACATATTTTAGAATTTTGGGAAAAAAGTTTGGCAACCATAACTTAAAAAAAATACAATTCCATGTGACTCCAGCAAGAAATTCTTCTTGACGTTTTAAACGAAATTGCTTTAGTATATTGTCAATATGTATTTTTGGCTAAGCCCAATGAGGCACTACTATCTCCATGGATTATAACGCCTAATACCAAGGCTATATTGCCTATGTACTTCATTGAAAACTATTTTAATGAAGTCCTAATTTGTGTCAAGAATATTATTTCCAATCAACAATGTGTCATGTACACATAGTTGTTTTAGAAATATTGATGCTCCCACTTTCTTTCTTGATGAAATCACTTTTTTACCATTTCATCAGAACGAAGATTCCAATTCCACTATGCTTGCTTCAATCCGTTATAGAATATATTGAAGTTTGCACACTTACAGCATATACCTCGGTTCTATTTCCATCTCATGGGAATCCTTTTGACATCCATCAATTATATCTTATAATTGAAATATGTAGTAATTTCTAGTTTAAGCCGGACTGCCTTTAAGTATTGCTATGATGAGACAATCTCTTTAGAAGTATTACGGTTTCGGACGATAACTCATGTGTTACAAAGGCATTTTATTTTTTAACTTACTTCAACTCTAGACTTTTTGTGCGTTCAACATGTGCACCTTTCAAAGCCACATCATCAATTTTCAACCCTTTATGACTTCATTTGCTATTTTTCATGCATTTACTGATTTTTTAGCTAAATGACCCTGAAATTGAAAAGCACTACAAATAAACTATGAAAAGGTTGAAACTTGGCATGGTATCATAATTTCAACCATATAGCATGTGCTAAAAAGTTGAGAGGGTTACAAAAAAAACTGGATGCACTTCGTGTACAAATTGGACAATCTCTTTCGAAGTATCAGGATTTCGGACGAAAACTCATCTACTACAAAGGGATTTCATTTTTTCTTCGCGTAATCAAAGCCATCATTAGAATAGTTGTGGAGAGAAAGTCTTCACTTTTTCTTCGTGTATGTCCCTTGCTTATCACGCCGTAACCATAGATAATCTTCATCGTTTAACAGGGTGCTTGGGCCAGCCTTCAATTTGAAGGGAGGAATTTCATGAAACTTTTCATAATTTTCAGACATGTCTGTCTTGCCCTCCACTCCCACGATGTCTCTTTTCCCTAAAAGAACTATGTGGCACTTTGGCTCATCGTATGATGTATTCGCTTCTTTATCTTTTCTTTTTCTTGGTTTGGTAGACATGGCCATCACATAGAAAACCTGCGCACATCATTGGCTAAGACGAATGGTTCGTCTGTGTACCCAAGATTGGTCATATCCACTGTTGTCATTCCGTACTGTGGGTCTACCTGTACCCCGCCTCCTGACAGATTGACCCATTTGCACTGAAACAAAGGGATCTTAAAATCATGTCCATAGTCAAGTTCCCATATGTCCACTATGTAACCATAATATGTGTCATTTCCCCTATTGGTTGTTGCATCAAAGAGGAGACCACTGTTTTGGTTGGTGTTCTTTTGATCTTGGGCAATCGTGTAAAATGTATTCCCATTTATCTCGTACCCTTGGTAAGTCAATACAGTCGAAGATGGTGTCCTGGCCAACGAGTATAGCTCATCTCCAACAATGTTGTCATCCATGAGATATGTTTGCAACCAACTGCCGAAAGTCCTGACGTGTTCACATGTAATCTAGTCGTCACACTGATCCAGGTGTTTGGAGCGCAGAATATTCTTGTGTTCATTGACAAACGGGGTCACCAAGGTAGAATTGTGTAGAACTGTGTAGTGTGCTTGATCCCAAGAATGCCCGTCCCTACATATTATTGAATCCACTCCTAGTGTGCCTTTTCCAGTCAGTCTCCCCTCATACCGCGTTTGAGGGACACCAATTGGCTTAAGGTCAGGAATGAAGTCAACACAAAACCCAATGATCTCCTCTATTTTCCGGCCCATGGAGATGCTTCCTTCTGTCCTAGCATGGTTACGAACATATTTCTTGAAGACTCACATGAACCTCTCAAAGGGGAACATATTGTATAGAAATACATGACCCAAAATGGCAATCTCGTCGACTAGATGAACTAGGACGTGCGTCATCATATTGAGGAAGGATGGTGGGAACACCAACTCGAAACTTACAAGACATTGCACCGAATCATTCTTTAACCTTGGTAGGATTTCTAGATCGATTATCTTCTGAGAGATTGCATTGAGGAATGCACATAGCTTGACAATGGCTAATCGAACATTTTTCGGTAGAAGCCCCCTCAATGCAACCAGAAGCAGTTGTGTCATAATCACGTGGCAGTCATGAGACTTTAGATTCTAGAACTTTTTCTCTGGGATATTTATTATTCCCTTTATATTGGACGAGAAGCCAGACATGACCTTCATACTGAGCAGGCATTCAAAGAAGATTTCCTTCTCTTCTTTGGTAAGAGCGTAGCTGGTAGGACCTTGATACTGCTTTGGATACATGCCGTCTTTTTCGTGCACATGTTGCTGGTCCTCCCATGCCTCCGGTGTATCTTTTGTCTTCCCATACACGCCCAAGAAGCCTAGCAAGTTCACGCAAAGATTATTCGTCACATGCATCATGTCGATTGCAGAGCCGACCTCTAGGTCTTTCCATTTGGGTAGGTCCCAAAATATAGATTTCTTCTTCCACATGGGTGCGCGTCCCCAGCGTCATTCGGAACATATTGTCCGCCAGGACTCTTTCCAATGATTACTTGTAAATCCTTGACCATATCAAGTATGTGATCACTAGTACGGAGGGCGGGCTTCTTCCGATGATCTGCCTCACCTTTGAAATGCTTGACTTTCTTTCGACATTGATGGTTGGTCGGAAGAAATTGACGATGTCCTAGGTACACATTCTTCCTGCATTTGTCCAAATATATACTTTCGGTATCATCCAAATACCGCGTGCATGCATGGTATCCTGATACGTCCATTTTGCATCATGTTTTCTTACTGTTATTTATAATGTTTTTATCCATAATAATGCTTTTTGTGAGTAATTCTAATGCCTTCTCTCTCATAATATGCAAGGTATACACAAAGAGGGAGAATTCCGGCAGCTGGAAATCTGGACATGGAAAAGCTACATCAGGCCAACTATTCTGCACAACTCCAAACAAGCTGAAACTTCACGGAGATTTTTTATCAAATATATGAGGAATATTGGAGCAAACAAGTAACAGAGGGGCCAACCAGGTGGGAACAACCCACCTGGGCGTGCCACGGAGCCCAAGCGCGCCCTGATGGGTTGTGCTCACCCAGGCCCACCTCCGGTGCCCATCTTCTGGTATATAAGTCATTTTTACGTAGAAAAAAATAAGGAGAGGATTTTCGGGACGGAGCGCCGCCGTCTCGAGGCGGAACTTGGGCAGGAGCACTTTTGCCCTCCGGCGGAGCGATTCTGTTGGGGGAACTTCCCTCCCGGAGGGGGAAATCATCGTCATCATCATCATCATCATCATCATCATCATCATCATCATCATCATCATCATCATCATCATCATCATCATCATCATCATCATCATCACCAACAACTCTCCAATCTTAGGGAGGGCAGTCTCCATCATATCTTCAACAGCACCATTTCCTCTCAAACCCTAGTTCATCTCTTGTGTTCAATCTTGTTACCGGAACTATAGATTGGTGCTTGTGGGTGACTAGTAGTGTTGATTACATCTTGTAGTTGATTACTATATGGTTTATTTGGTGGAAGATTATATGTTCAGATCCAATATTCTATTTAATACCCCTCTGATCTTGAGCATGATTATCATTTGTGAGTAGTTACTTTTGTTCTTGAGGTCACGGGAGAAATCATGTTGCAAGTAATCATGTGAATTTGATATGTGTTCGATATTTTGATAGTATGTATGTTGTGATTCCCTTAGTGGTGTCATGTGAACGTCGACTACATGACACTTCACCATATTTGGGCCTAAGGGAATGCATTGTGGAGTAGCAGTTAGATGATGGGTTGCGAGAGTGACAGAAGCTTAAACCCTAGTTTATGCGCTATTCCGTAAGGGACCGATTGGATCCAAAAGTTTAATGCTATGGTTAGAATTTATTCTTAATACTTTTCTCATAGTTGTGGATGCTTGCGGGAGGGTTAATCATAAGTAGGAGGTTTGTTCAATTAAGAACAACACCTAAGCACCGGTCCACCCACATATCAAATTATCAAAGTAGCGAACACAAATCGAACCAACATGGTGAAAGTGACTAGATGAAATTCCCGTGTACCCTCAAGAACGCTTCGCTTATCATAAGAGACCGTTCTGGCCTGTACTTTGCCTCAAGAGGATTGGGCTACCTTGTTGCACCTTTGTTACTATTATCGTTACTTGCTTGTTACAAATTATCTTGCTATCAAACTACTCTATTACTTACAATTTCAGCACATGTAGACATTACCTTACTGAAAACCACCTGTCATTTCCTTCTGCTCCTCGTTGGGTTCGACACTCTTACTTATCGAAAAGAGATACAATTGATCCCCTATACTTGTGGGTCATCATATCCCTTATTTGTTTGTCCCGAAAGGTTACTAAGAGCAGGCCAATCATTGATGGTTACAAACTGAAGGAAATATGCCCTAGAGGCAATAATAAAGTTGTTATTTATATTTCCTTATATCATGATTAATGTTTATTATTCATGCTAGAATTGTATTAACCGGAAACTTAGTACATGTGTGAATACATAGACAAAATAGAATGTCCCTAGTATGCCTCTACTTGACTAGCTCGTAAATCAAAGATGGTTATGTTTCCTGACCATAGACATGTGTTGTCATTTGATGAACGAGATCACGTAATTAGAGAATGATGTGATGGAAAATACCCATCCATTAGCTTAGCATTATGAGCGTTTAGTTTTATTGCTACTGCTTTCTTCATGACTTATACATGTTCCTCTGACTATGAGATTATGCAACTCCCGAATACCGGACGAACACCTTGTGTGCTATCAAACGTCACAACGTAACTGGGTGATTATAAAGGTGCTCTACAGGTGTCTCCGATGGTGTTTGTTGAGTTGGCATAGATCGAGATTAGGATTTGTCACTCCGTGTATCGGAGAGGTATCGCTGGGCCCTCTCGGTAATGCACATCACTATAAGCCTTGCAAGCAATGTGACTAATGAGTTAGTTGTGGGATGATGCATTACGGAACGAGTAAAGAGACTTGTCGGTAACAAGATTGAACAAGGTATGATGATACCGACGATCGAATCTTGGGCAAGTAACATACCGATGACAAAGGGAATGATGTATGTTGTTATGCGGTTCGACCGATAAAGTTCTTCATAGAATATGTAGGAACCAATATGAGCATCCAGGTTCCGCTATTGGTTATTGACCGGAGATGTGTCTCGGTCATGTCTACATAGTTCTCGAACTCGTAGGGTCCGCACGCTTAACGTTCGATGACGATTTGTATTATGAGTTATGTGATTTGATGACCGAAGTTTGTTCGGAGTCCCGGATGAGATCACGGACATGACGAGGAGTCTCGAAATGGTCGAGAGGTAAATATTCATATATTGGAAGGCTGTATTCGGACATCGAAAAGGTTCCGAGTGATTCGGGTATTTTTCGGTGTACCGAGGAATTCGTCGAGAGAAGTAATGGGCCTTATTGTGCCATACGGGAAAAGAGGAGGCATGCCAAGGGGAGGTGGCGCCCCCCATGGGTCCGAATTGGACTAGGGGAAGGGGGCGGCGCCCCCCTTGCCTTTTCCAACTCCCTCCCTCTTTCCCTCTTTCCTTCTCTCCTACTCCGAAAAGGAAAGGGATTCTTACTAGGACTTGGAAGTCCTAGTAGGACTCCATGCTATTGGCGCACCCCTAGGGGGCCGGCCTCTCTCCCTCCCTCCTTTATATACGTGGGCAGGGGCACCCCAAAGACACAACAAGTCTTCTCTTAGCCGTGTGCGGTGCCCTCCTCCACAGTTACACACCTCGGTCATATCGTCGTAGTGCTTAGGCGAAGCCCTGCGCCGGTAACCTCATCATCACCGTCACCACGCCGTCGTGCTGACGGAACTCTCCCTCGTCCTCAACTGGATCAAGAGCTCGAGGGACGTCGTCGAGCTGAACGTGTGCTAAACACGGAGGTGCCGTACGTTCGGTGCTAGGATCGGATGAATCGCGAAGACGTTCGACTACATCAACCGCGTTACTAAACGCTTCTCCTTTCGGTCTATGAGGGTACGTGGACACACTTTCCCCTCTCTTTGCTATGCATCTCCTAGTTAGATCTTGCGTGATCGTAGGAATTTTTTTGAATTACTACGTTCCCCAACACTTGCAAGTTATAGTCACCTACTACGTGTTATGATCCGGCAACCTCGGAGTGACAAAAACTGGGACTTCTCCCGGTGATGACCGTAGCTTGAGGATTTCATGTATTCACTATGTGTTAATGCTTTGTTCTGGTTCTCTATTAAAAGGAGGCCTAAATATACCTTAGTTTCCAATATGGACCCTGCTGCCACGGGAGGGTAGGACAAAAGATGTCATGCAAGTTCTTTCCATAAGCATGTATGACTATTTACGGATTACATGCCTAATTATATTGACGAACTGGAGCTAGTGCTGCATCGCTCTAGGTTATAACTGTCTCATGATGAATATCATCCAACAAGTAACCGATCCATTGCCTACGAATTTATCTTATATTGTTCCTGCTAAGTTGCTACTGCTATCATCACTGTTACACTTGCTACCAAATTACTTCTATCACTATTATGTTACTGTTACTGCTGTCACTACTATCAAAACTATGATATTACTTTGCTACTGATTACTTGCTGCAGATAATTAATCTCCACGTGTGGTTGAATTCGCCCTATAGTGAGTCGTATTACAATTCACTGGCCGTCGTTTTACAACGTCGTGACTGGGAAAACCCTGGCGTTACCCAACTTAATCGCCTTGCAGCACATCCCCCTTACTTATGGGTTATCAAGACCTTTTTCTAGCGCCGTTGCCGGGGAGCATAGCTATATTTGTTGAGTCACTTGGGATTATTATCATATTATCACTATGAAGAATCTGAAGGATTCTAAGACTAAGATTTTTCCCTCAAGGACGAGGGGAGGTAAGGAACTGCCATCCAGTTCTGCTTTAGATTCACCTTCTCTTATAAGTAAACTTGCAACACCACCACATGCTATTAATTCTGATATGTCGCAAGTTATTGATGAAGCTACTTCTGCTATGGATAATGCTTATGATGATGCTACTACCTTGCTTGATAATGATGATGTGCCACTTGGTGAATTTCTTGATGAACAAATTGCTAGAGTAATACAACATGATGTTGTTGAATTTGATGACGAGCTTGAAATTGAATCTCCTGAAACACCTGCTAGAACTAGCCTACCTAGATATGAATTGCCTAAGGTACCAGAAGGTTATGTTATGAATGAGAAGACAACTAGAGATATTCTTGCTTGCAGAGATAGAGATGATCTAGAGAAATTATTATGCATGTATAAAGAAAATCTATGAATGCTAGAATGAAATAGGATCCTAATTTTGCTACTTTACCTATTTTTATTGATGATAAGGATTATGAATTCTCTGTCGACCCAAAGTTAATTACTTTGGTTGAATCAGATTCTTTCCATGGTTATGAAACTGAAACTGTTCTAGCACATCTTTCTAAGTTGAATGATATAGCCACCCTTTTTACTCATGATGAGAAAACTCGCTATTACTTTATTCTCAAATTATTTCCTTTCTCATTAAAGGGTGATGCTAAATCTTGGTACAATACTCTTTCTCCTGTTTGTGTGCGTAGTCCCCAGGATATTATTTATTACTTTTCTGAAAAATATTTTCCTACTCATAAGAAACAAGCTGCCTTACAGGAAATATTTAACTTTGTGCAAACTAAAGAAGAGAGTCTCCCACAAGCTTGGGGGAGGCTTTGCAATTACTTAATTCTTTTCCTGGTCATCCTCTTAAGAAAAATGAAATACTTGATATCTTTTATAATGGACTAACCGATGCTTCTAGGGACTTCCTAGATAGTTGTGTTGGTCGTGTTTTCGGGGAATGAACTGTTGGACAAGCTGAGAAATTATTGAATAATATATTGAAAAATTATGATGATTGGACTCTTCCTAAATGACCGCCTAAACCCACTCCGAAGAAGAGGGGCATATTATATCTCAGTCCTGAAGATATGCAAGAGGCAAAGAAATCTATGAAGGAAAAATGTATTAAAGCTGAGGATGTTAAAAATTTACCTCCTATTGAAGAAATACGTGGGCTTAATACACCACCACTGCCTAAGGTGGCAGAGGTAAATTCTCTTATGAAGTCCAATGATAATGACAATCCTCACAATATGTATCCTAGCCAATGCCTTTATGAGTTTCAAAACTATATTAGAAAACAAGATCACTTCATTGCAAATGTTATGAAACAATTAAAATACAATTCTGATATGATTTCTCACTTGAGTGACTTGTTATTTAGAATATCAAATGATGTTAGAGGTGTTGGAAAGCATGCTTCTATGGTTCAAACTCAGTTAGAACAAGTTGCTAAATCTTGAAGAGAATTGCTTGATGACATGAATAACAATATACATGACTTTGGTATTAGAGTTGCAACTATAGGAGGTAAAATGACTCAGGAACCACTTTATCTTGAGGGACACCTAAAAATAAAGAACATGATTCACAAAGGAACAACATCACTACACCTAGTCCTTCTAAAAGGAAAAAGAAAAAGAAAAATTATAGGACTTCACATGCTCCTAGTGAACCTCAAATAGAGAAACCTCCTGATAATGATAATGAAACTTCTATCTCTGATGCTGAAACTCAGTCTGGTAATGATCATTCACCTAGTGATAATGAAAAAGATAATGCTGATGTTCATGAAGACTCTCAACCATATAATAAAGAACCAGACAATGATGTTGAGATAGAACCACCGGTTGATCTTGATAACCCACAACCTAAGCATAAAAGGTATGACAAAAGAGACTTTGTTGCTAGAAAACACGGCAAAGAAAGAGAACCGTGGGTTCAAAAACCTATGCCTTTTCCACCTAAGTCAACTAATAAGAATGATGATGAAGAATTTGAATGCTTTGCTGAAATGCTGAGGCCAGTCTTTTTGCGTACTCGCTTGACTGGTATCTTGAAAATGCCTCCCTATGCAAAGTATATGAAAGATATCATCACAAATAAGAGAAAAATACCGGAAGCTGAAATCTCCACTATGCTTGCTAATTATACTTTTAAAGATGGAGTACCTAAAAAACTTGGAGATCCGGGAATACCAACTATACCTTGCTCCATCAAGAAGAATTATGTGCAAATTTCTTTGTGTGATTTAGGAGCTGGTGTTAGTGTTGTGCCTTTCTCTTTATATAAAAGACTTGATTTGAATAAACTCACACCTACTGAAATATCTTTGCAAATGGTTGATAAATCAACTACCATACCTATAGGTATCTGTGAGGATGTGCCTGTTGTTGTTGTTGCTAATGTTACTATTTTGACTGACTTTGTTATACTTGAGATGCCCGAGGACGACAACATGTCGATTATCCTTGGTAGACCCTTCTTGAATACTGTAGGGGCTGTTATCGATTGCAATAAAAGCAAGGTCACTTTTCATATCAATGGTAATGAGAATACGGTGCACTTTCCGAAGAAACAATTCCAAGTGAATGGTAATAATGTTATTGAAAAATCTCCGACAATCTCTATTGGAAGTTTTCAAATACCCTTACCTACTGTCAAAAAGAAATATGAAATGCTTATTGTTGGGGACATTCATATCCCCATTGAGGTAACTTGGTGATTTACGAAAGTTCTTCGGTTTCATGCTAATCGAAAGTGGTTGTTAATAAGACTTGATCAACCTTATTAATGGATAATTTTTGAACGGTATGAAGTTGATGAATTTAGTAAGCACAACCTTCTGTCCCTACTTTTTATTCTCTATTTTTATTAGTTAAATAAAATAAAATGCCATGTTTTGTCTGTTTTCTGAATTTCCCGTGCAATAAAAAATGACTCAAAAATAAAACTTCACAAAATGCCCTGAAAATTTAATACGATTTTTGCTGAATATTTCTGAATTTTTGGGGCAAATAATATCAGAGGGAGGTGCACCAGGTGGGCACAACCCACTTGGGCGCGCCAGGACCCCCATGCGCGCCCTGGTGGGTTGTGGTCCCCACGTGGGCCCCCTCACTTATCTCTTTGATACGTCTCCAACGTATCTATAATTTTTGATTGTTCCATGCTATTTTATTATCAATCTTGGATGTTTTATAATCATTTTATAGTCATTTTATATAATTTTTTGGTACTAACCTATTGTCATAGTGCCAAGGGCCAGTTGCTGTTTTTCCATGTTTTTTACATCGTAGGAAATCCATATCAAACGGAGTCCAAATGCCACGAAACTTTACAGAGATTTTTTATGGGCCAAAAGGAAGGCAATGGGCCCAGGTTGCACCTGGGGGGTGACCTGAGGGGGCACAACCCACCAGGGCATGCTAGGAGGCCCATGCGCGCCCTGGTGGGTTGTGCCCACCTCGGGTTCCCCCGGGACCGCCTCTTTGCTCTATAAATACCCCAAAAATACCAGAACCCTAGGCGAGTCGACGAAATATTCATCCAGCCGTCGCAGAGTCCAGAACCACCAGATCCAATCTAGACACCATCACGGAGGGGTTCACCACTTCCATTGGTGCCTCTCCGATGATGCGTGAGTAGTTCTTTGTAGACCTTCGGGTCCATAGTTAGTAGCTATATGGCTTCACCTCTCTCTCTTGATTATCAATACAATGGTCTCTTGGAGATCCATATGATGTAACTCTTTTGCCATGTGTTTGTTGGGATCGATGAACTTTGAGTTTATGATCAGATCTATCTTTTTATATACATTAAAGTATTTGAGTTTCTTTGATCTCTTTTATGCATGATCTCTTATAGCCTCGTATTTCTTCTCCGATATTTGGGTTTTGTTTGGCCAACTTGATGTTTTTATCTTGCAATGGGAAGAGGTGACCGGTAGTGGGTTCGATCTTACGGTGCTTGATCCCATTGACAGAAAGGGAACCGACACGTATGTATCGTTGCTACTAAGGATAAAAAGATGAGATCTATATCTACCGCCATATAGATAAACGAATCTTGTCTACATCATGTCATTGTTCTTATTGCATTACTCCATTTTTCCATGAACTTAATACGCTAGATGCATGCTGATACGTCTCCAACGTATCTATAATTTTTGATTGTTTCATGCTATTATATTATCTGTTTTGGATGTTTATGGGCTTTACTAAACACTTTTATATTATTTTTGGGACTAACCTATTAACCGGAGGCCCAGCCCAAATTGCTGTTTTCTTGCCTATTTCAGTGTTTCGAAGAAAAGGAATATCAAACGGAGTCCAAACGGAATAAAACCTTCGGAAGAGTTATTTTTGGAATGAAAGCAATCGAGGAGACTTGGAGTAGACGTCAGGGAAGCTTCGAGGTGTCCATGAGGCAGGGAGGCGCGCCTGCGCCCCTGGGCGCACCCCCACCCCCATGGGCCCCTCGTGGCTCTCCTGACCGACTTATTTCGCCTATATATGTCCATATACACTAAAGACATTTGAGAGCATAATAGATCGGGAGTTCCGCCGCCAGAAGCCTCCGTAGCCACCGGAAACCAATCTAGACCCGTTCCGGCACCCTGATGGAGGGGGGGGGAATCCCTCTCCGGTGGCCATCTTCATCATCCCGGCGCTCTCCATGACAAGGAGAGAGTAGTTCACCATCTAGGCTGAGGGTATGTACCAGTAACTATGTGTTTGATCTCTCTCTCTCTCTCTCTCGTGTTCTTCAGGTATTACGATCTTGATGTATCACAAGCTTTGCTATTATAGTTGGATCTTATGATGTTTCTCCCCCTCTACTCTCTTTGATGAATTTAGTTTCCATTTGAAGTTATCTTATCAGATTGATCCTTTAAGGATTTGAGAACACTTGATGTATGTCTTGCATGTGCTTATCTGTGGTGACAATGGGATATCACGTGATCCACTTGATGTATGTTTTGGTGATCAACTTGTGAGTTCCGTGACCTCGTGAACTTATGCATAGGGGTTGGCACACGTTTTCGTCTCGACTCTCCGGTAGAAACTTTGGGGCACTCTTTGAAGTACTTTGTGTTGGTTGAATAGATGAATTTGAGATTGTGTGATGCATATCGTATAATCATACCCACGGATATTTGAGGTGACATTGGAGTATCTAGGTGACATTAGGGTTTTGGTTGATTTGTGTCTTAAGGTGTTATTCTAGTACGAACTCTAAAATATATTGAATGGAAAGAATAGCTTCATGTTATTTTACTACGGACTCTTTAATAGATCGATCAGAAAGGATAACTTTGAGGTGGTTTCGTACCCTACAATCATCTCTTCATTTGTTCTCCGCTATTGGTGACTTTGGAGTGACTCTTTGTTGCATGTTGAGGGATAGTTATATGATCCAATTATGTTATTATTGTTGAGAGAACTTGCACTAGTGAAAGTATGAACCCTAGGCCTTGTTTCAACGCATTGCAATACCGTTTGTGCTCACTTTTATCATTAGTTACCTTGCTGTTTTTATATTTTCAGATTACAAAAACCTATATCTACCATCCATATTGCACTTGTATCACCATCTCTTCGCCGAACTAGTGCACCTATACAATTTACCATTGTATTGGGTGTGTTGGGGACACAAGAGACTCTTTGTTATTTGGTTGCAGGGTTGTTTGAGAGAGACCATCTTCATCCTACGCCTCCCACGGATTGATAAACCTTAGGTCATCCACTTGAGGGAAATTTTCTACTTTCCTACAAACCTCTGCACTTGGAGGCCCAACAACGTCTACAAGAACAAGATTGTGTAGTAGACATCAAGCTCTTTTCTGGCACCGTTGCCAGGGAGGTTAGCGCTTGAAGGTATATCTTTAGATCTTGCAATCGAATCTTTTTGTTTCTTGTTTTATTACTAGTTTATTTTATAAAAGAGAACAAAATTATAAAAATATGGAATTGAGGATACCTCATATGCTTCATATTTTTAATGTCTTTCATGAAAATAAGGATTCCGATAATTGTGCCAAAGTATTAGAAGAAGAATGCATTAGAATGTTTGGCACTAAATCTTTGCATGATGAGCATGATTGCAATGTTCTTAGTATGAATTCCTTGAATATCCATGATGCTAATGATATGCAAAGCCACAAGCTTGGGGAAGCTATGTTTGATGAAGATGATATTTTTTGTCCCCCAAGTTTTGATGAGAAAATTTATTATGATGAAAGCATGCCTCCTATTTATGATGATTATACTTATGAAAGTCGATTTGGAGAGGTCATGACTTTATTTAGTGATGAATCCACTATTTCGGAAGAGGTTCCAATTGATTATGAGAACGAAGTTGCTATCTATGATGATTATTGTGATGACATGTGTGCTGTACAGAATAATGATAACCATGAAACTTGTCATCATGATTTTAGTTTTCAATTGGATTATGCCTCACATGATAGTTATTTTGTTGAGTTTGCTCCCACTATTATGAATGAGAAGAATTTTGCTTATGTGGTGAGTAGTAAATTTTCTATGCTTGTAGATCATGAAAAGAATGCTGTATGTGATAGTTATATTGTTGAATTCATTCATGATGCTACTGAAAATTATTATGAGGGAGGAATATATGCTTGTAGGAATTGCAATAATATCAAGTTTCCTCTCTATGTGCTTAAAATCTTGAAGTTGTGCTTGTTTTGCTTTCCTATGCTAGTTGATTATTGTTCCCACAAGTTGTTTGCTCAAAAAATCCCTATGCATAGGAAGTGGGTTAGACCTAAATGTGCTAGTCATATTCTTCATGATGCTCTCTTTATATTTCAATTCTTATCTTTTATGTGAGCATCATTGAAATCATCATGCCTAGCTAGGGGCGTTAAACGATATTGCTTGTTGGGAGGCAAGCCAATTTTATTTTTGTTCCTTGCTTTTTGATTCTGTTTAGTAATAAATAATTCATCTATCCTTTGTTTAGATGTGGTTTTATGCTTATAATTAGTGTTTGTGCCAAGTAGAACCTTTGGGAAGACTTGCGGAAAGTCTTTGCGATCTTGCTGTAAAAAACAGAAACTTTAGCGCTCACGAAATTTGCTTCCTTTTTTACTGGAGAGTGCTATTTAATTAATTATTTTTGCATATGATTAATAGATAAATTCCTCACGTCCAGCAATTTATTTTAGAATTTTTGGGGTTCCAGAAGTTTGCGTTAGTTATAGATTACTACAAACTGTTCTGTTTTTGACAGATTCTGTTTTTCGTGTGTTGTTTGCTTATTTTGATGAATCTATGGCTAGTAAAAAAGTTTATAAACCATAGAGAAGTTGGAATAAAGTAGGTTTAGCACCAATATACATAAAGAATGAGTTCGTTACAGTACCTTGAAGTGGTGTTTTGTTTTCTTTCGCTAACGGAGCTCACGAAGATTTTCTTTTAAGTTTTGTGTTGTGAAGTTTTCAAGTTTTGGGTAAAGATTTGATGGATTATGGAACAAGGAGTGGTAAGAGCCTAAGCTTGGGGATGGCCAAGGCACCCCAAGGTAATATTCAAGGACAGCCAAGAGCCTAAGCTTGGGGATGCCCCGGAAGGCATCCCCTCTTTTGTCTTCGTTCATCGGTAACTTTACTTGGAGCTATATTTTTATTCACCACATGATATGTGTTTTGCTTGGAGCGTCATTTTATTTTATTTTGTTTTGCTTGCTGTTTGAACTAAATACCAAGATCTGAAATTATTAAATGTTAGAGAGTTTTCACATAGTTGCATAATTATTCAACTACTCATTGATCTTCACTTATATCTTTTGGAGTAGTTTGTCTTTTGCTCTAGCGCTTCACTTATATCTTTTTAGAGCACGATGGTTGTTTATTCTGAAGAAATAGATGGACTCTAATGCTTCACTTATATCATTTTGAGAGTCTTCAGAACAGCATGGTAATTTGCTTTTAGGCATAATAAAAACTTTCATATAAGTGCATTGAATACTATGAGAAGTAAGATACTTGATAATTGTTTTGAGATATGGAGATGGTGATATTAGAGTCATGATAGTTGAGTAGTTGTGAATTTGAGAAATACTTGTGTTGAAGTTTGTGATTCCTGTAGCATGCACGTATGGTGAACCGTTATGTGATGAAGTCGGAGCATGATTTATTTATTGATTGCCTTCCTTATGAGTGGCAGTCGACGACGAGCGATGGTCTTTTCCTACCAATCTATCCCCCTAGGAGCATGCGCGTAGTACTTTGTTTCGATGACTAATAGATTTTTGCAATAAGTATGTTAGTTCTTTATGACTAATGTTGAGTCCATGGATTATACGCACTCTCACCCTTCCACCATTGCTAGCCTCTATAGTACCGCGCAACTTTCACCGGTACCATAAACCCACCATTTACCTTCCTCAAAACAGCCACCATACCTACCTATTATGGCATTTCCATAGCCATTCCGAGATATATTGCCATGCAACTTTCCACCGTTCCGATTATTATGACACGCTCCATCATTGTCATATTGCTTTGCATGATCATGTAGTTGACATCGTATTTGTGGCAAAGCCACCATTCATAATTCTTTCATACATGTCAGTCTTGATTCATCGCTCATCCCGGTACACTGCCGGAGGCATTCATATAGAGTCATATTTTGTTCTATATCGAGTTGTAATTCTTGAGTTGTAAGTAAATAAAAGTGTGATGATCATCATTATTAGAGCATTGTCCCAGTGAGGAAAGGATGATGGAGACTATGATTCCCCGACAAGTCGGGATGAGACTCTAGACGAAAAAAATAAAAAATAAAAAGAAAAAAAGAGGCCATGAAAAAAAGGTCCACAAAACACAAAAAATGAGAGAAAAAGAGAGAAGGGGAAATGCTACTATCCTTTACCACACTTGTGCTTCAAAGTAGCACCATGATCTTCATGATAAAGAGTCTCCTATGTTGTCACTTTCATATACTAGTGGGAATCTTTCATTATAGAACTTGGCTTGTATATTCCAATGATGGGCTTCCCCAAAATGCTCTAGGTCTTCGTGAGCAAGCGAGTTGGATGCACACCCACTAGTTTCTTTTGTTGAGTTTTCATACACTTATAGCTCTAGTGCATCCGTTACATGGCAATCCCTACCCACTCACATTGATATCTATTGATGGGCATCTCCATAGCCCGTTGATACGCCTAGTTGATGTGAGACTATCTTCCTCCTTTTTGTCTTCTCCACAACCACCATTCTATTCCATCTATAGTGCTATATCCATGGCTCACGCTCATGTATTGCGTGAAGATTGAAAAGGTTTGAGAACATCAAAAGGATGAAACAATTGCTTGGCTTGTCATCGGGGTTGTGCATGATTTAAATATTTTGTGTGATGAAGATAGAGCATAGCCAGACTATATGATTTTGTAGGGATATCTTTCTTTGGCCATGTTATTTTGAGAAGACATGATTACTTTGTTAGTATGCTTGAAATATTATTATTTTTATGTCAATATTAAACGTTTGTCTTGAATCTTATGGATCTAAATATTCTTGCCACAATAGAGAAGATTACATTGATAAATATGTTAGGTAGCATTCCACATCAAAAATTCTATTTTTATCATTTACCTACTCGAGGACAAGCAGGAATTAAGCTTGGGGATGCTTGATACGTCTCCAATGTATCTATAATTTTTTATTGTTTCATGCTATTATATTATCTGTTTTGGATGTTTATGGGCTTTACTAAACACTTTTATATTGGGACTAACCTATTAACTGGAGGCCCAGCCCAAATTGTTGTTTTCTTGCCTATTTCAGTGTTTCGAAGAAAAGGAATATCAAACGGAGTCCAAACGTAATAAAACGTTTGGAAGAGTTATTTTTGGAACGAAAGCAATCAAGGAGACTTGGACTAGACGTCAGGGAAGCTTTGAGGTGGGCACGAGGCAGGGAGGCGCGCCTGCCCCCCTGGGCGCGCCCCCACCCTCATGGGCCCCTTGTGGCTCCCCTGATCGACTTCTTTCACGGGTATATGTCCATATACCCTAAAGACATCGGAGAGCACAATGGACTGGGAGTTCCGCCGCCAGAAGCCTCCGTAGCCACGGAAAACCAATCTAGACCCGTTCCGGCACCCTGCCGGAGGGGGGAATCCCTCTCCTGTGGCCATCTTCATCATCCCGGCGCTCTCCATGATGAGGAGAGAGTAGTTCACCCTCGGGGCTGAGGATATGTACCAGTAGCTATGTGTTTGATCTCTCTCTCTCTCTCGCGTGTTCTTGAGGTAGTAAGATCTTGATGTATCGCGAGCATTGCTATTATAGTTGGATCTTATGATGTTTCTCCCCCTCTACTCTCTTGTGATGAATTGAGTTTTCCCTTTGAAGTTATCTTATCGGATTGAGTCTTTAAGTATTTGAGAACCCTTGATGTATGTCTTGCATGTGCTTATCTGTGGTGACAATGGGATATCACGTGATCCACTTGATGTATGTTTTGGTGATCAACTTGCGAGTTTCGTGACCTCGTGAACTTATGCATAGGGGTTGTCAAACGTTTTCGTCTTGACTCTCCAATAAAAACTTTGGGGCACTCTTTGAAGTTCTATGTGTTGGTTGAATAGATGAATCTGAGATTGTGTGATGCATATCGTATAATCATACCCACGGATACTTGAGGTGACATTGGAGTATCTAGGTGACATTAGGGTTTTGGTTGATTTGTGTCTTAATGTGTTATTCTAGTACGGACTCTAAGATAGATTGAACGGAAAGAATAGCTTCATGTTATTTTACTACGGACTCTTGAATAGATCGATCAGAAAGGATAACTTTAAGGTGGTTTCGTACCCTACAATAATCTCTTCATTTGTTCTCCGCTATTAGTGACTTTGGAGTGACTCTTTGTTGCATGTTGAGGGATAGTTATATGATCCAATTATGTTATTATTGTTGAGAGAACTTGCACTAGTGAAAGGATGAACCCTAGGCCTTGTTTCAACGCATTGCAATACCGTTTGTGCTCACTTTAATCATTAGTTACCTTGCTGTTTTTATATTTTCAGATTACAAAAAACCTATATCTACCATCCATATTGCACTTGTATCACCATCTCTTCGCCGAACTAGTGCACCTATACAATTTACCATTGTATTAGGTGTGTTGGGGACACAAGAGACTCTTTGTTATTTGGTTGTAGGGTTGTTTGAGAGAGACCATATTCATCCTACGCCTCCCACGGATTGATAAACCTTAGGTCATCCACTTGAGGGAAATTTGCTACTGTCCTACAAACCTCTGCACTTGGAGGCCCAACAACGTCTACAAGAAGAAGGTTGTGTAGTAGACATCACATGCCGGATAGCGGTCGATGTGTGGAGCAATGGTAGTAGATGTAGGCAGGAGTGGGTCTACTAATCTCGGACGTGATGCCTATGTAATGATCATTGCCTGGATTTTGTCATAATTATTTGAGGTTCTATCAATTGCCCAATAGTTTTTTGTTTACCCACTATTTTCTATTTTTCTCGAGAGGAGCCACTAGTGAAACCTGCGGCCCATGGGTCTTCTTTCTCATATATTTGCCTTGCGATCTACTTTTCCTTTGCATTTTTATTCAGATCTATTAAACCAAAAAATACAAAAATACCTTGCTGTGTTTTATCTTTATTTATTTTATTTGGCGTTCGATCTATCAATCTACTACAATTTATCTCATGTCCGCTTGCCTATCTGGAGGCGCCGTACCCCGGAAGGGATTGACAACCCCTTTAACACGTCTGGTTGCGAGGTGTTGTTCTTTGTGTGCAGGTGTTGTTTACGTTGTGTTGCTTGGTTCTCCTACTGGTTCGATACCTTGGTTTCATAACTGAGGGAAATACCTACCATCACTGTGCTACATCATCCCTCCCTCTCCAGGGAATTACCGACATAGTTGCAGCTACCATCAAGGAGTATTTCTGGCACCGTTGCCGGGGAGGATCAAGTCAAGATAGTCTCCTGGACACACACCATTTTTGGCGCCGTTGCCGCAGAGGATCTTCAACATAACCAGGTTCCTAATCACAAATCTCATCTCCTTGCAATTTACATTATTCACCATTTGCCTCTCATTTTCCTCTCCCCCACTTCACAAAAATGTGCCATTTTATTAGCCTCTCTTTTTCCGTTCGCCGTTCTCTTGCTTTCTAGTCTCAATGGCTAGCATTCCTACTCCTCCTTTGTCACCAGATTTTGAAGTCTTGTACTTGAAGCAAAGACAAGGAGAAAATTTGAAAGATGCCTGGTATAGGCTTATGGAATCATATCGTATTTCCAACTTAAAGGGGGGCGCCAAGGTTTTGCTTCGTAATTTTTACATAGGGTTGGCTTTGCATCATAGACAACTTCTCGAGTTTGCCGCTAAAGGAAATTTTATTGAACTTGATGCCAATGTTGCCTATGAAATCTTTGAGGGAATTTTGGGAATTACACCTCAAAAGAAGGGGTTCCATTTTACCCCCAAGGGAGCCCAAATGCTAGACAAACTTAGTTATTTACATAAACATATGGTTGAAATATAGAAATATAATGAACCCCTCATACACCTCAATGTTAGTATCAGCCGCATGAATACTCTGATTACTCTTTGCAACAAGCGATTGGATATTTTGGATCTTAAGATGGTTTATTTTCCGGAGAATTTGGGTAAGCATAAAGAGCCCCCCGGGTTTGATAAAACCCTTACAAAAGTTGCCAAAATTTTGGAAGACAAAACTTAGATCCTTGCTATATGCCTAGCTAAGGGTGTAAAACTATGGCGCTTGTTGGGAGGCAACCCAATGAATAAAATTTATTTTTTCTTTTGGATTTCTGTTCTTGTGTGTTTACACAATTATGCTACTGTTATGATTGTGTTTTTTGTGTTTTAATTAGTGCTTGTGCCAAGTAAAGACTTTAGGATCTTCTCGGGAAATAGTTGTTTGATCTTGCTGAAAAAACAGAAACTTTTACGCTCACAGAATTAATTTTCATTTTTTACCAGAGAGCGGTAAAATACCCATTCTGATTGCATTAGATCGATATGCAAATTTCTCAGGTCATCCCAATTTTTCAGAGTTTTTTGAGTTACAAAAGTATTAGAAGTAGTCAGATTGTTACAGACTGATCTGTTTTGACAGATTCTGTTTTCTTTGTGTTGTGTGCTAATTTTGATGGCTCTATGGTTTTCTTTGATGAGTTTTTCCCATAAAAAGTTGGAATACGATAGATATAATACAAAAACAAAATATGAATTGGTTTGATACAACACTTATAGTTGTGATTTATTATTCTTATACTAACGGATCTCACGAAGGCTTTGTTGAGTTTTGTGTGATTGAAGTTTTCAAGTTTTGGGTTATCTTACGACGGATGAAGGAAGGATGTAATAGCCTAAGCTTGGGGATGCCCCGGCATCCCAAGCTATTATCCAAGAATGTGAAACCAACTAAGCTTGGGGATGCCCCCGAGTGGCATCCCTGCTTTCTTCCAACAACTATCGGTATTTTACTCGAGACAATATTTTTATTCGTCACATGATATGTGTTTTGCTTGGAGCTTATTTTATGATATGTGTCTTTGCTTGTTTTATTTTGTTTTTTAAGTCATCAATCTTGCTGGACACACCTTTTTGAGAGAGCCAAAATTATGTCATGACGTTAGAATTGCTCTCTATGCTTCACTTTAATCTTTTATGAGCTAGGACTTGCTCTAGTGCTTTACTTATATCTTTTTGAGCATGGTGTGCTTTGTTATTTTTGAAGAAATGCTCCCTTGATTCACTTAGATTTATTTGAGAGTTAGTAAAATTTTGAAGAAATTCTCTCTTGCTTCACTTAAATTATTTTGAGAGAAAGAAAATTTGTTATGCTCATGATCTTCACTTATATTTGTTTGAGCTTATGAAAAGCAACACATGAAAATTAGTCCCAAAGTGATAGATATCCAAGAAGGATAAAGAAAAAAATGTCATGAAGATCATTGGACAAAATAAACTTGATTCTTAGTAATAGTTTTGTGATATGATGGTGTGATATGTGAGTTATGTTGATGAGTAATTATGCTTTAGTAAGAATATTGGTGTTAAGGTTTATGAATCCCTATGCATGCACGAAAGTCAATAATCATGCAATGAAAATTATATCCTATTTGTGGTGCATTATTCGGTGTTAATTATGCTTAATGCTTGCTTATGAGATTATTCGTTTCTTGGTTGGCCGCTTCTCAATCTTTCTGCTAGCCTTCATTTTGCACTAAGTATGATCTCTACTTGTGCATCCAAAATCCTTTAAACCAGTTTGCCACATGAGTCCACTATATATACCTATATGTGGTATTCTTTTGTCGTTCTAAGCAAATTTGCATGTGCCATCTCTAATTTTCAAAATAAACTTCTATTTTGTGTGTTTGTTTCGCTCGCGGAACGGTGAGGGGTGGCTAATATTTTCAATGCTAGATGTGTTATTATCAAGATGAGTTTTATTCACTTGTCATTGCCCGAGAGTAAGGCCAAGGTATTAGGGATGCCTAGTCCCTAAATGCAAAAAAATATTTACCTTATGTTGTTAAATAATAAATTCCTTGGAAAGTGTTGGTATGGAGGGCACCCGTGGATACGATTAGCCATGGAAAGTGAAAGTTATGCTGGAAAAAGGAATAAACTTTATTTTCTGTTTGGGAACCGCCTATGGCATATCTAGCATGGAAAGTGTTCGGAACTCTAAGTCGGTTTTGTTGGTGGAATGGAGACACCTCCCAAAATGTTTTTATCTCAAATTTTTTGCTTTGAGCTCTGGCACCTCTACAAATCCCTACTTCCCTCTGCGAAGGGCCTTTATTTTACTTTATGCAATTTTTTATTTTGAAATTTGAGTCTCCATCTTCTCTCATAAAAGCACCAACTAGGAGGCAATATGATCGTGCTCAAGTATTGAGTGTAGTTAATATTCGAGTGTGTTTCATGAATGGATCAATGTTTGAGCATGATGGGTGTGACCTCTTGAGCTTGCGTTGGTTTTCCCTTGAAGAGGAAAGGGTGATGCAGCACAGTAGCGTTAGTATTTCCATCCGTTTTTGAGAACCAAGGTATCAATCCAGTAGGAGACTATACGCAAGTCCCTCGTACCTGCACAAACAAACAAGAACCTCGCAACCAACGCAATAAAGGGGTTGTCAATCCATTCATGGTCACTTACGAAAGTGAGATCTGATAAAGATAATAAGATAAATATTTTTGGTATTTTTATTGTATAGTTGGAAAATAAATATTGCAAAAATAAAAATAGCAAGTTGATAGGAAAATAATATGATGGAAGATAGACCCAGGGGCCATAGGTTTCACTAGTGGCTTCTCTCAAGATATCAAATTCTATGGTGGGTGAACAAATTACTGTCGAGCAATTGATAGAAAAGTGCATAGTTATGAGAATATATAGGAATGATCATGTATATAGGCATCACGTTCGTGACAAATAGACTGAAACGATTCTGCATCTACTACTATTACACCACACATCGACCGCTATCCAGCATGCAGCTAGAGTATTAAGTTCGTAAGAATAGAGTAACACGTTAGGCAAGATGACATGATGTAGAGGGATAAACTCAAGCAATATGATATAAACCCCATCTTTTTATCCTTGATGGCAACAATACAATACGTGCCTTGCTGCCCCTGCTGTCACTGGGAAAGGACACCACAAGATTGAACCCAAAGCTAAGCACTTCTCCCATTGCAAGAAAGATCAATCTAGTAGGCCAAACCAAATTGATAATTCGAAGAGACTTGCAAAGATATTTAAATCATGCATAAAAGATTTCAGAGAAGAATCAAATATTATTCATAGATAATCTTTATCATAAACCCACAATTCATCGGATCTCAACAAACGCACCGCAAAAAGAATTACATCGAATAGATCTCCAAGAGAATCAAGGAGAACTTTGTATTGAGATGCAAAGAGAGAGAAGAAGCCATCTAGCTCATAACTATGGACCCGAAGGTCTGTGGTAAACTACTCACACATCATTGGAGAGGCTATGGTGTTGATGTAGAAGCCCTCCATGATCGATTCCCCCTCCGGCAGAGCGCCGGAAAAGGCCCCAAGATGGGATCTCAGGGGTACAGAAGGTTGTGGCGGTGGAAATAGGGTTTCGTGGTGCTCCTGGATGTTTTCGGGGTATATGGGTATATATATATAGGAGGAAGAAGTACGTCGGTGGAGCTGCGAGGGGCACACGAGGGTGGGGGGCGCGCCTACTATCGGTGTCAAAACCGGCGGATCTCGGGTAGGGGGTCCCGAACTGTGCGTCTAAGTTCGATGGTAATAGGAGACAAGGGACACGATGTTTACCCAGGTTCGGGCCCTCTCTATGGAGATAATACCCTACGTCCTGCTTGATAGATATTGATGAATATGAGTGTTACAAGATTTGATCTACCTCGAGATCAGAATGGCTAAATCTTAGAGGTCTAGCTTGTATGGCTATGATAATGAGTTTCCTATCCGAACTAAGTCCTCCGGTTTATATAGACACTGGGAGGATCTAGGGTTACACAAGGTCGGTTACAAAGAAGGGAATCTACATATCCGGTCGTCAAGCTTGCCTTCCACGCCAAGGAGAGTCCCATCCGGACTCGGGTGCAGTCCTCGGTTTTCGTATCTTCACAGCCAATCAGTCTGGCCCATGGCTAACAGGCCGGACGCCCGAGGACCCCTTAGTTCAAGACTCCCTCTGCAGCCCCTCAACCTGGCTTCAATGACAAGGTATCCGGCGCGTAGTGTTGTCTTCGGCATTGCAAGGCAGGTTCCTCCTTCCGAACTCCAAAATAGTCTTCGTTTGAATTGATTGTGTCCGGACCTGTAACATACAGTCGTAGAACGTATATTATTCTATGAATCTAATCTGCTGACAACTTTTAGTAATGTGGTGTCATGCTTCTTGGTCATTATTTCGAACCGTTTCCCGTCCCGCCGTTCCACTTTTTGGGGCGTGGTTGTCATTGACATGTCTTGTCGAAGTAGAGATCGTGTCCCCTAATTGCGGGATTTTCATCAATACAAGCGTGGGTAACCCAACCGTCCTGTAGGAAAGATTCCTTAGGAATAGGCAGGTTTTAGGCTTGGGAGGAGGCGTTTAATACCCGCTGCCTTTATAAAGGAACCAAGGGCCGTCTTTTATGCCAAACCTTTCCTCAGCCTTCCCGACCTCGAGTTCTAGCACCCAAGGTTCGACTTCATCGTTTCAAGCCTCCCATCATGTCTGAACCCAGCTCCCAAGGCCGATGGGCGGCTTCCTCCGTCACGGAGGAGGATACCGCAAAGCTTCGGGTGGCCAGATATTTGACCGCGAAGGTGCACCACAGGCTTTCCTGCTCAAGGACAGGTTATTCCGACCCCCAGATCTGGCGAGAGGGTTGTATTCATCTCCCACTTCCTTCGGGTGCTAGGGTTTGCTCTTCACCCCTTCATCCGGGGACTAATGTTTTATTACGGACTAGATTTTCATGACCTAGCCCCGGACTCGATCCTCCACATCTTGGTGTTTATCATTACATGCGAGGCCTTCCTCCGAATCCCCCACACTTAGGCTTTTGGCTCAAGACCTCAGTGTGAAGCCGAAGGTAGTCGACGGGGAATAGGTGGAGTGCGCTGGTGCTACGATCAGCCAATTCATCAGCACTCCTTGGCCAAAAGGTTCTTTTACCGAAACTTCCAATCACTGGCCGTGGGAGTGGTTTTACATTACGGAGCCCCGCAGCCCCAAGTGGGTAGCTACACCCACATTCCGTCCTGGCCCACCGTTATAGCTTGCATCATGTGTCAACAAGGGGCTGGACTAGGGATCAGTCGACGAAGTGCAGACTTTCCAGAGCCGCATCCGAACCCTCCTCGAGAGAGACATCGATCTTGTCAACGTGATCCAAGTGATGTTAGTTCACCGAATCCTGCCGTGCCAGCGGAGGTATCGCCACATGTGGGAGTTTAATCCAGAAGGACCACAAACCCTCCAACACTTCTTCGGCGCCACTATAAAGGGATGTGGAAGTTATTTTTCGGGAAGCGGGAACATTGTCCGGACACCACCGAAGATGCTGGCCTT
Organism: Triticum urartu; assembly: GCF_003073215.2. Taxonomy (NCBI): domain Eukaryota; kingdom Viridiplantae; phylum Streptophyta; class Magnoliopsida; order Poales; family Poaceae; genus Triticum; species Triticum urartu. Next base: position 10,901,088 of record NC_053022.1, on the reverse strand, counting down.
AACTGCAACCGTCCGGATACCCCGGTAAGCACTTGGCTCCCGAACACTTTGTAATTATGCATATCGTAATATGGTACTAAGCAAGCTATCTTCTTCCAGGGTTGGAAAAGGAAGGCGGAACTAATTATGTGTTCGACCCCTTTGCCCGAGGGCCCAACGAATCCTGTTTTAACAAGGATGCTGGCCCTGGCACCATACCAGATGCCTGTGAAGGAGGGCGAGGCGGAGACTGAGAGGACCAAAGATGGCCCCTATTCGAAGGGTGCATCGGACATTGTGTCTGGAGGAATCAAAGTCCCCTCGTCCAAAGACAAAAGTGGGGGGGGGCAATGTCTCCCTTCCTCTTAGGAAGAGAAGGGCCGCCTCTGAAGACAGGGAGAAGCAGGCTTCTAAATGAGGCAATATGCCTCAGGTGGCTGGCTCGGGTTTGGAGGACGTCGAAGCGCAGTCTCATGACGAGGACAAACCTCAGAACAAATCATAAGTGAATCAAGGCTGTTTTAAACATGTCCCGTTCCTTTCTTATAATGCCTGGAATATATAGTCTTTGTTTTTGCAGTTCAGCACACAGTCCTCCTCAACAATCCTTTTCCTCGGGGGACCTTCTCCCAGAGATGATGGAAAGCGAAACGCCCCCACCGGATTCCCCGTCCAATAGGGCGGACGACTTGGACGTATCATTGCGGAGGGTCTCCCCCGACCAACAAGTGGTGCAAGGGATGATGAAGACATTGCCCGAAGGTGATACTTCAGTGGCCCAAGGTCCAGGGGATAAGAATGAGGGCCCCGGACAATCCGATATACAACCGGAGATGTATGAACGGATCCCTTCAAAGGGTGGCCGTACTCCTACGGCAGCCTCTGGAGACCCAGAGGCGCTGGATATCTTGACGAACATGCTGCGGCGGGTGTCCGTCTCAGGGGAACATCGTACCTTAATGAGTACGGTGGTTGGAAAGGTCTGGTCCGCGAAGAGCGGATTAGATGAGGCCTTTGCGAGCCTACTAAGAGGCTTCGAGGTTTGTACTGTAATATGTGCAATTGTGTTTTATTCGCAAAATACACCTGTGCATGGATAGTAGCCCCTAAGACTCAGGTTGGCTTCCCATGGGAGGCGAACGGAGGATCAAGAAGAAACATTCAAGGACTAATCTGATTGACTTGAACACAGGCTGCTTCCCCCTGGCTACTTCCCAGACTACGGATATTGCCGACCTGCAACGGAAGCTTGATATGGCCGGGGATGACATTGCGTTAATCAATGTGCGTCTTGACGAATCGCAAGGTATGTGTTCGGGGCAGACCCTTCAGATACATGTTTGTGATAGAAGCATAATGCTGAAATTTATATATTGTAATATGTATGGCTGCAGATGGTGCTGCCGCCATTGAAATTCTTCGGGCGGATCTGGCCCGGGCCAAGGAGCAGGCCCGGTGTAGTAATGCGCCTGCCGAAAAGGCATTGGCTGAGTTAAAGGCCGAACGAGCTGCTCGGCGTCAAGGTGAGGATAAGATATCCACGATGGCGCTCGAACTAAAAAATGCTGCTAGCCGCTGTGACCTCCTTGAGAAGGAGAATGAAGCCAAAACGGCTGAAGTTGACAAGGCCTTATGAGTGGCGAGGGAAGCGCGGTCTGAATCCAGAGCTGCCCATGAGGAGATCCGGCAAGCTAGGGAGATTGCGGCTGGTGAGCCATTTTTGCTACATACTAAGTTCGGCGATCCGAAGTATGCTTAGCTTAACCAATTATGGAGTTCTCCGGACGAGTTTTTAGACTTGCCGAAGAGTTCTTCCGATGCGGTGCAGTTTTACCAGGCGCGAGAGGGGTATGCAACGGAGAAGCTTTTCTGGTCACAATTCAGCGCGTCGAAGCGCCCCCTGTTGCTAAATGAGCAGATGTCCCAGTGGGCCGAACTTCATAGGATATCCAGTGCTGCCATGAAGAATGTCATAACTCGGTTATGGCCAACTAAGCCTATTCCAAATAGCTACTTCGGCTTGGTGTAACGGCTTGTTGACGCGGTGCCACGTATTGACGCTGTGAAGTGGTCGGTGTGCTGATACGTCTCCAACGTATCTATAATTTTTGATTGCTCCATGCTATATTATCTATTGTTTTGGACATTATTGGGCTTTATTATCCACTTTTATATTATTTTTGGGACTAACCTATTAATCGGAGGCCTAGCCCAGAATTGCTGTTTTTTTGCCTGTTTTAGGGTTTCGAAGAAAAGGAATATCAAACGGGATCCAAACGGAATGAAACCTTCAGGAACGTGATTTTCTCAACGAATAAGACCAGGGAGACTTGGACCCTACGTCAAGAAATAAAACAGGAGGCCACGAGGTAGGGGGGCGCGCCTACCCCCACCAGGCGCGCCCTCCACCCTCGTGGGCCCCCTGTTGCTCCACCGACGTACTCCTTCCTCCTATATAAACCTACGTACCCCCAAACGATCAGATATAGAGCCAAAACCCTAATTCCACCGCCGTAACTTTCTGTATCCACGAGATCCCATCTCGGGGCCTGTTCCGGAGCTCCGCCGGAGGGGGCATCGATCACGGAGGGCTTCTACATCAACACCATAGCCCCTCCGATGAAGTGTGAGTAGTTTACCTCAGACCTACGGGTCCATAGTTAGTAGCTAGATGTCTTCTTCTCTCTTTTTGGATATCAATACAATGTTCTCCCCCTCTCTTGTGGAGAACTATTCGATGTAATCTTCTTTTTGCAGTGTGTTTGTTGAGACAGATGAATTGTGGGTTTATGATCAAGTCTATCTATGAATAATATTTGAATCTTCTCTGAATTCTTTTATGTATGATTGGTTATCTTTGCAAGTCTCTTTGAATTATCAGTTTGGTTTGGCCTACTAGATTGATCTTTCTTGCAATAGGAGAAGTGCTTAGATTTGGGTTCAATCTTGCAGTGTCCTTTCCCGATGACAGTAAGGGCAGCAAGGCACGTATTGTATTGTTGCCATCGAGGATAACAAGATGGGGTTTTCTTCATATTGCATGAGTCTATCCCTCTACATCATGTCATCTTGCTTAAGGCGTTACTCTACTTTTAACTTAATACTCTAGATGCATGCTGGATAACGGTTGATGAGTGGAGTAATAGTAGTAGATGCAGGCAGGAGTCGGTCTACTTGTCTCGGACGTGATGCCTATATACATGATCATACCTAGATATTCTCATAACTATGCTCAATTCTGTTAATTGCTCAACAGTAATTTGTTCACCCACCGTAGAATACTTATGCTCTCGAGAGAAGCCACTAGTGAAACCTATGGCCCCCGGGTCTATCTTTATCATATTAATCTCCTACTACTTAGTTCTTACCTTTGCTGTTTACTTTGCCTTTATTTTACTTTGCATCTTTATCATAAAAATACCAAAAATATTATCTTATCATATCTATCAGATCTCACTCTCGTAAGTGGCCTTGTAGGGATTGACAACCCCTATTTGCATTGGTTGCGAGGATTTATTTGTCTTGTGCAGGTACGAGGGACTCGCGCGTAGCCTCCTACTAGATTGATACCTTGGTTCTCAAAAACCGAGGGAAATACTTACGCTACTTTGCTGCATCATCCCTTCCTCTTCGGGGAAAACCAACGCAGTGCTCAAGAGGCAGCAAGAAGGATTTCTGGCGCCGTTGCCGGGGAGGTCTACGCAAAAGTCAAACATACCAAGTACCCATCACATACCCTTATCTCCCGCATTACATTATTTGTCATTTGCCTCTCGTTTTCCTCTCCCCCACTTCACCCTTGCCGTTTTATTCGCCCTCTCTCTCCATCCTCCCTCTCTTTCTCTATTTGCCTCTTTTTGCCCGTTTCTTGTTTGCTCCTATGGTTGGAATAGTCGTTTATTTATTACTAAACATAGAACCTAAGATTTATGGATCCTCATCCGCTTGCTAATCTTTTTAAGAGATCCAGTTATGTTGAACCAATTTCTAGTGAGTTTTGTGCACTAGATTATCTTTATGAAGTTTTGTTTGAAATTCGTGAATCTGAAAATTGCGATGAAGTATTTTTTGAAGTGATTCATGATAGATCTTTGAATAAAAAGTGAGGGAGTCCTGGATTTGGGGGTCTCCGGACAGCCGGACTATATCCTTTGGCCGGACTGTTCGACTATGAAGATACAAGATTGAAGACTTCGTCCCGTGTCCGGATGGGACTCTACTTGGCATGGAAAGCAAGCTAGGCAATACGGATATGTATATCTCCTCCTTTGTAACCGACCTTGGGTAACCCTAGCCTCCTCCGGTGTCTATATAAACCGGAGGGTTTTAGTTGGTAGGACAACATACAATCATACCATAGGCTAGCTTCTAGGGTTTAACCTCTCTAATATCGTGGTGGATCTACTCTTGTAATGCTCATATCATCAAGAACAATCAACCAGGACGTAGGGTATTACCTCCATCGAGAGGGCCCGAACCTGGGTAAAACATCGTGTCCGCTGCATCCTGTTACCATCCGCCTTAGATGCACAGTTCGGGACCCCCTACCTGAGATCCGCCGGTTTTGACACCGGCATTGGTGCTTTCATTGAGAGTTCCACTATGTCGCTACCATAAGGCTCGATGGCTCCTTCGATCATCGCTAGCGATGCGGTCCAGGGTGAGGCTTTCCTCCCTGGACAGATCTTCATATTCGGCGGCTTTGCACCGCGGGCCAATTCGCATGGCCATCTGGAGCAGATTAAGAGCTATGCCCCTGGCCATCAGGTTAGATTTGGAAACTTGTACTATACGACCGATATCCGCGGAGACTTGATCTTCGACGGATTCGAGCCCATGCCGGACGCGCCGCGCAGTCACGACGAGCAAGACGTAACTCTACCGTCGGACAGTATTCGGGAGATCGCATCCGCAGCTATTCCGTCCATCAATCCGGAGCAAGTCGCGCCATCCGAGAGCGGAGGGATGGACCACACCATGGAGGCCGCACTCTTAGCGGCAATAGAGCCGGATACTGACCTCACCGCTCACGAGAGCCGTGTTGCCGAACCACTGGATTCATCTTCGGTCATGGACTCCGAGCCGCTCGTATCCGCACCCGTCGAGTCCGACTGGGCGCCGATCATGGAGTTCACCTCCGCGGATATCTTTCAGCACTCACCTTTTGGAGATGTGCTACATTCATTAATGTCTCTCTCCCTGTCAGGAGAACCTTGGCCGAACTATGTCCGGCTAGAATGGGATGCGGACGACGAAGAAATTCTTCGCCCACCCACCACCCACTTAGTAGCCATTGTCAATGACTTAACCGACATGCTCGACTTCTGCTCCGAGGACTTCGACGGTATGGACGACGAAGCCGGAGACGAATCGGAACCGCCGCCCGCAGGGCGCTGGACTGCTACTTCATCACATGATGTGTACATGGCGGACACCCCCAACGAAGCCAATGGCGACGAGAAAGCGGAGGATAACCCCTCCAAGAAGCAACCCAAGTGCCGACGTCAGCGGTGCCGCCCTAAGTCCCGCCATATTAAAAATAGTGATAACAATAGTCCACACGACTCCGGAAAAGATGACAACTGCACCACCCCGGTGGCATAAAATGATCAAGATGCAAATAGCAAACATAGTACGGATCCGACGTCCGAACACGATGACGCCGAAGATAAGCATCATCAATCCCCATCTAGGGAAGAAAATAGTCCGGATGATAATACACCCATCATCCCGGAAACACACTTGGAGCAAGAGAACCTCTGCAGGAGGCTTACTGCCACAATGAGAAGCCTGAAGAAACAGAAGCAAAGGCTCAAGGTCGCACAAGATACGCTCAACAGCCAGTGGAACAAAGTAACAAAGTATGGTAGAAGCTACCGCCCAAATAGCTATCCAAAGCGCAAGCTATTATCGGAATTCGACGATGAGGCCTTAGAGCCCATACAACCGATAAGTGATACGGCCAACCGGCCGGATCCACCGCCCTATGAACGCGATAGAGCGGCTAGCAAAGACACGCATAAGTCAACACACATTCTACGTGAGAACTTGCGTCAAAAATCGAGCGCGACCAGATCCATCTATGGATCTAGAAAGCACGCTACGGTACACAACCGTTCGAACACTATGGCGCATCGCAATACAGGGGTGCTGCACACCCACTATGTTTCACTGATGAGGTGCTGGATCACGAATTCCCAGAAGGATTCAAACCAGTAAACATAGAGGCGTACGACGGAACCACAGACCCTGGAGTTTGGATAGAGGACTTCATCCTCCATATTCATATGGCTCGTGGAGACGATCTCCATGCCATTAAATACTTGCCCCTCAAGCTTAAATGGCCAGTTAGGCACTGGCTAAAAAGCCTCCCCGAAAACTCAATTGGAAGTTGGGAGGAGCTCGAGGACGCTTTTCGGATGCAGACAATTTAAGTCATATAATCCAACAATCCGGAGAGTCCGCCCGAAAACTTTGGAACATGTTCCTCACCAAGAAGAACCAAATAGTCGACTGTCCGGATGCCGAAGCCTTAGCAGCTTTTAAACACAGCGTCCGAGACGAATGGCTCGCCAGACACCTCGGTCAAGAAAAAACAGAGAACAATGGCAGCCCTAACAAGCCTCATGACCCGCTTTTGTGCGGGCGAGGACAGCTGGTTGGCCCGTAGCAGCACCAGCGACCCAGGCACATCCGAAGTAAGGGATGGCAATGGTAAATCACGACGCAACAAAAACAAGCGTCGAAATAAAGAAGGTAGCTCAGATAATACGGTGGTAAGCGCCGGATTTAGGGGCTCCCGACCAGGTCAGCGGAAAAAGCCTTTCAAAGGCAGCAGAGAAGGACAATCTGGCCTAAACAAAATTCTTGACAAACTCTGTCAGATCTACGGCACCCCAGACAAACCTGCAAATCATACCCACAGAGAATGTTGGGTCTTCAATCAGGTCGGTAAGCTAAACGCCGAACACAAAGGGGAAGAGACACCAAGCAAAGACGAGGATGAACCTCGCCAGCTATGCGCCGGAGGACAGAAAAAGTTCCCACCGGAGGTTAAAGCAGTATACGTGATCCATGTGACAAGGAGGAGAAGCAATCACGCACTCCGGTACACACGTGCCATAGAGCCCGTCACCCCTAGGTCCAACCCCTGGTTGGCCTACCCGATCACTTTTGATCGTAGGGATCACGATACACATATCTGGTGCGAAGGACTGACGGCCTTGGTGTTAGACCCAATAATAAATGGGTACCATTTCACAAGGGTCCTCATGGATGGCGACAATGATCTCAATCTGATATATCAAGACACAGTCCGCAAAATGGGGATAGACCCGACACAAATAAGCCACAGTAATACTACCTCCAAGGGAGTAATACCAGGCCAAGAGGCCCACTGTACGGGCTCTCTACTACTAGAGGTGGTATTCGGTTCTCCCGATAACTTCCGAAGTGAAACGTTAACTTTTCACATCGCTCCATTCCGAAGTGATTTTCAAGCACTACTCGGAAGGGCGGCTTTCCCTCGTTTTAATGCAATACCGCATTATGCTTTTCTCAAGCTCAAGATGCCCGGTCCACGAGGCATCATTACAGTTAGCGGAAATACCAACCGTCCTTCACGTACGGAAGAGGACGCGGCGGCTCTAACAGCCGCACACTAGGCGGCCTCACCAACCAGAAAAATGGCAGGTCGTCAAGACCACGGACATGGTTAGACGAGTCCGGCATTCCATCATACATGCATGAGATTGGTTTTTGAATCCTCAGAAAATGATACCAGGGGCTTCCCGCGTATAATCAGGGCCAGCCTGGCTCAACTAGGCTTCTCTGGAATTCTAATAACTCATTCTTCTTTTCGGCACCTAAATTCTTTCCTTTTGCAGGTTGCAATCGTGCTACACCCATCCAGGACACGGCGCAACGGAGACACAGGCGCAGACGTGCAGCAGGGACACACCCGAAGGTTTCTTTTTAGACTAAGGCCCTGCGTAAACATTTTTTACTGTCTCTTGTTGCTCACATCCTCCGAATACTCCATACAACCGAGAAGGATTCTGGCGTTATTGACACATGGGGTTTCTTATAAAGGGCATTGTTTAGCCCGGTATCTGTTATAAAGACCAAACACCTTAGGTAGTGTTCGGTGTCGCGAGTTTGGCCGTATATGCATCAGCTCCGAATCATGTCTTTGGATAAATGTTGGGTTTGCCCGGCTCCCACATTTTTCTACCTTACGTTCCGTTATATCGGCTAAGGTAGCACTGGGAGAACTACTGCAATTGTGCCCTGGTTCATCCGGATGAGCACCTCAGTAGAGAAAGCCGAAAACTAACTGTCATGATATAGCGAGAGACTCGTCAACCACTCGATGACTAATCGGAATCTTCAGGATTCCTCCGCATTAATGAAGGGCTGTTTCCCAGTCATGTACGTACGCGCACCGTATCAGGACGAGCGCAGAAGTACCAGGGGCTATATAGTAGCCCCACTATCAAACTCCTATGGCTAAGTGAAAGTGTTAAAGCAATATAGTATGATTGCCTTGTTCGCTACACTATCACCTCCTTAACGGACCAAGACGTTGGATCAAGTGTGGATATGCATCTTTTGTGAACACCCCCGCATTATATGCGTGGGGGCGGAAACCGACGACTGCAAACTTTCAGGTTATATACATATATACACAAACGGCCGCACAGGAGGCATCATAGTACTTTCGGGCAAAAGTATAAATACAGCCTTGATTAATTCAGAAAAACATTGTTTGTACAATGGGACTACATGTCACTGGAAAATAATATTCTTCGAGCACTGAGCCTCTATGTAGCGAGCGCCTTCAAGGACTTCTTCAAAGTAGTGCTCGACAGCCACTCGGCCTATGGCCGAACCCTGTGCCGCAACAGTGGTGTCCTCATATCCGCCCAGTATGTTTTGAGACGGGCTAGGGCCATCCGCGCACCTTCTATGCATGCTGATCTCTTTACAACATCGATGCGTGGCACAGCTTCAAGGAATTGTTGCACTAAGCTAAAGTAGCTCCTCGGCCTTGGCCCTCCCGGCCACAGGTGATCCACATGATCACACCTTAGTACTCTTTGGGTGTTAATCACATAAATGATCTGAGCTAGATTATTGCCTCTAGTAAACCCTTTGGGTATTGGTCACATGACGATGTGAACTATGGGTGTTAATCACATGGTGATGTGAACTCTTAGTGTTGAATCACATGGTGATGTGAACTAGATTATTGACTCTAGTGCAAGTGGGAGACTGAAGGAAATATGCCCTAGAGGCAATAATAAAGTTACTATTTATTTCCTTATATCTTGATAAATGTTTATTATTCATGCTAGAATTGTATTAACCGGAAACATAATACATGTGTGAATACATAGACAAACAGAGTGTCACTAGTATGCCTCTACTTGACTAGCTCGTTAATCGAAGATGGTTATGTTTCCTAACCATAAACAAAAGAGTTGTTATTTGATTAACGGGATCACATCATTAGGATAATGATGTGATTGACATGACCCATTCCATTAGCTTAGCACCCGATCTTTTAGTATGTTGCTATTGCTTTCTTCATGACTTATACATGTTCCTATGACTATGAGATTATGCAACTCCCGTTTGCCGGAGGAACACTTTGTGTGCTACCAAACGTCACAACGTAACTAGGTGATTATAAAGGAGCTCTACATGTGTCTCCAAAGGTACATGTTGGGTTGGCGTATTTCGAGATTAGGATTTGTCACTCCGATTGTCGGAGAGGTATCTCTGGGCCCTCTCGGTAATGCACATCACATAAGCCTTGCAAGCATTGCAACTAATGAGTTAGTTGCGAGATGATGTATTACGAAACGAGTAAAGAGACTTGCCGGTAACGAGATTGAACTAGGTATTGAGATACCGACGATCGAATCTCAGGCAAGTAACATACCTATGACAAAGGGAACAACGTATGTTGTTATGCGGTCTGACCGATAAAGATCTTCGTAGAATATGTGGGAGCCAATATGAGCATCCAGGTTCCGCTATTGGTTATTGACCTGAGACGTGTCTCGGTCATGTCTGCATTGTTCTCGAACCCGTAGGGTCCGCACACTTAAGGTTTCGATGACAGTTATATTATGAGTTTATGAGTTTTGATGTACCGAAGGAGTTTGGAGTCCCGGATGAGATCGGGGACATGACGAGGAGTCTCAAAATGGCCGAGACGTAAAGATCGATATATTGGACGACTATATTCGGACATCGGAAAGGTTCCGAGTGGTTCGGGTATTTTTCGGAGTACCGGGTAGTTACGGGAATACGGGAGAAGAAGTATATGGGCCTTATTGGGCTTTAGGGGAGAGGGAGAGGCAGGCCGCGCCCCCCCAAGGCCTAGTCCGAATTGGACTAGGGGGAGGGGCTGCGCCCCCTCCTTCCTTCTCTTCCCTCTTCCCCTTCCTTGTCTCCTACTCCTACTACATGGAAGGACTCCTAGTTGGACTAGGAAAGGGGGAATCCTACTCCCGGTGGGAGTAGGACTCCCCTAGGGCGCGCCATAGAGAGGTCCGGCCCTCCCCTCCTCCACTCCTTTATATACGGGGGAAGGGGGCACCACATAGACACACAAGTTGATCCACGTGATCATATTCTTACCCGTGTGCGGTGCCCCCTTCCACCATAGTCCTCGATAATATTGTAGCGGTGCTTAGGTGAAGCCCTGCGACAGTAGTACATCAAGATCGTCACCACGCCATCGTGCTGACGGAACTCTTCCCCAACACTTTGCTGGATCGGAGTCCGGGGATCGTCATCGAGCTGAACGTGTGCTAGAACTCGGAGGTGCCGTAGTTTCGGTGCTTGATCGGTCGGGCCGTGGAGATGTACGACTACATCAACCAAGTTAACGCTTCCGTTGTCGATCTACAAGGGTATGTAGATCACACTCTCCCCCTCTTGTTGCTATGCATCACCATGATCTTGCGTGTGCGTAGGAATTTTTTTTGAAATTACTACGTTCCCCAACAGTGGCATCCGAGCCTATGTTTTATGTGTTGATGTTATATGCACGAGTAGAACACAAGTGAGTTGTGGGCGATATAAGTCATGCTGCTTACCAGCATGTCATACTTTGGTTCGGCGGTATTGTTGGACGAAGCGGCCCGGACCGACATTACGCATACGCTTACGCGAGACCGGTTCTCCCGACGTGATTTGCACAAAGGTGGCTAGCGGGTGACAGTTTCTCCAACTTTAGTTGAACCGAGTGTGGCTACGCCCGGTCCTTGCGAAGATTAAAATAGCACCAACTTGACAAACTATCGTTGTGGTTTTGATGCGTAGGTAAGATTGGTTCTTGCTTAAGCCTGTAGCAGCCACGTAAAACTTGCAACAACAAAGTAGAGGACGTCTAACTTGTTTTTGCAGGGCATGTTGTGATGTGATATGGTCAAGACATGATGCTAAATTTTATTGTATGAGATGATCATGTTTTGTAACCGAGTTATTGGCAACTGGCAGGAGCCATATGGTTGTCGCTTTCTTGTATGCAATGCAATCGCGCTGTAATGCTTTACTTTATCACTAAGCGGTAGCGATAGTCGTGGAAGCATAAGATTGGCGAGACGAAAACAATGCTACGATGGAGATCAAGGTGTCGCGCCGGTGACGATGGTGATCACGACGGTGCTTCGAAGATGGAGATCACAAGCACAAGATGATGATGGCCATATCATATCACTTATATTGATTGCATGTGATGTTTATCTTTTATGCATCTTATCTTGCTTTGATTGACGGTAGCATTATAAGATGATCTCTCACTAATTATCAAGAAGTGTTCTCCCTGAGTATGCACCGTTGCGAAAGTTCTTCATGCTGAGACACCACGTGATGATCGGGTGTGATAGGCTCTACGTTTAAATACAATGGGTGCAAAACAGTTGCACACGCGGAATACTCAGGTTATACTTGACTCAAAGACCGACCACGGCAGAAGATAGAAAGAGAATGAAAGTCATTCCCTATGCCTCAGCCATAGGTTCTATAAAGTATGCCATGATGTGTACCAGATCTATTGTATACCCTACACTGTGTTAAGCAAGGGAGTACAATAGTGATCTAAGAGTAGATCACTGGACATTGGTCAAAATTATCCTTAGTGAAATAAGGAAATATTTCTCGATTATGGAGGTGACAAAAGGTTCGTCGTAAAAAGTTACGTTGATGCAAGTTTTGACACAGATCTAGATGACTCTAAGTCTCGATCTAGATACATATTGAAAGTGGGAGCAATTAGCTAGAGTAGCTCCGTGCAGAGCATTGTAGACATAGAATTCGCAAAACACTTACGGATCTGTATGTGACAGACCCGTTGACTAAAATTATCTCACAAGCAAAACATGATCACACCTTAGTACTCTTTGGGTGTTAATCACATAAATGATGTGAACTAGATTATTGCCTCTAGTAAACCCTTTGGGTATAGGTCACATGACGATGTGAACTGTGGGTGTTAATCACATGGTGATGTGAACTCTTAGTGTTGAATCATATGGCGATGTGAACTAGATTATTGACTCTAGTGCAAGTGGGAGACTGAAGGAAATATGCCCTAGAGGCAATAATAAAGTTATTATTTATTTCCTTATATCATGATAAGTGTTTATTATTCATGCTAGAATTGTATTAACCGGAAACATAATACATGTGTGAATACATAGACAAACAGAGTGTCACTAGTATGCCTCTACTTGACTAGCTCGTTAATCGAAGATGGTTATGTTTCCTAACCATAAACAAAATAGTTGTTATTTGATTAACGGGATGACATCATTAGGAGAATGATGTGATTGACATGACCCATTCCATTAGCTTAGCACCCGATCGTTTAGTATGTTGCTATTGCTTTCTTCATGACTTATACATGTTCCTATGACTATGAGATTATGCAACTCCCGTTTGCCGGAGGAACACTTTGTGTGCTACCAAACGTCACAACGTAAGTGGGTGATTATAAAGGAGCTCTACATGTGTCTTCAAAGGTACATGTTGGGTTGGCGTATTTCGAGATTAGGATTTGTCACTCCGATTGTCGGAGAGGTATCTCTGGGCCCTCTCGGTAATGCACATCACATAAGCCTTGCAAGCATTGCAACTAATGAGTTAGTTGCGAGATGATGTATTACGAAACGAGTAAAGAGACTTGCCGGTAACGAGATTGAACTAGGTATTGAGATACCGATGATCGAATCTCGGGCAAGTAACATACCGATGACAAAGGGAACAACGTATGTTGTTATGCGGTCTGACCGATAAAGATCTTCGTAGAATATGTGGGAGCCAATATGAGCATCCAGGTTCCGCTATTGGTTATTGACCGGAGACGTGTCTCGGTCATGTCTTCATTGTTCTCGAACCCGTAGGGTCCGCACGCTTAAGGTTTCGATGACAGTTATATTATGAGTTTATGCGTGTTGATGTACCGAAGGTGTTCGGAGTCCCGGATGAGATCGGGGACATGACGAGGAGTCTCGAAATGGTTGAGACGTAAAGATCGATATATTGGACGACTATATTCGGACATCGGAAAGATTCCGAGTGGTTCGGGTATTTTTCGGAGTACCGGGGAGTTACGGGAATACGGGAGAAGAAGTATATGGGCATTATTGGGCTTTAGGGGAGCGGGAGAGGTAGGCCGCGCGCCCCCCAAGGCCTAGTCCGAATTGGACTAGGGGGAGGGGCTGCGCCCCCTCCTTCCTTCTCTTCCCTCTTCCCCTTCCTTGTCTCCTACTCCTACTACATGGAAGGACTCCTAGTTGGACGAGGAAAGGGGGAATCCTACTCTCGGTGGGAGTACGACTCCCCTAGGGCGCGCCATAGAGAGGGCCGGCCCTCCCCTCCTCCACTCCTTTATATACGGGGGCAGGCGGCACCCCATAGACACACAAGTTGATCCACGTGATCATATTCTTACACGTGTGCGGTGCCCCCTTCCACCATAGTCCTCGATAATATTGTAGCGGTGCTTAGGCGAAGCCCTGCGACAGTAGTACATCAAGGTCGTCACCACGCCGTCGTGCTGACGGAACTCTTCCCCGACACTTTGCTGGATTGGAGTCCGGGGTGTTGGGGAACGTAGCAGAAATTCAAAATTTTCCTACGTGTCACCAAGATCTATCTATGGAGAGACCAGCAACGAGGGGAAGGAGAGTGCATCTACATACCCTTGTAGATCGCTAAGCGGAAGCGTTCAAGAGAACGGGGTTGATGGAGTCGTACTCGTCGTGATCCAAATCACCGATGATCCTAGTGCCGAACGGACGGCACCTCCGCGTTCAACACACGTACAGCCCGGTGACGTCTCCCATGCCTTGATCCAGCAAGGGGAGAGGGAGAGGTTGAGGAAGACTCCATCCAACAGCAGCACAATGGCGTGGTGGTGATGGAGGAGCGTGGTGATCCAGCAGGGCTTCGCCAAGCACCGCAGAAGAGGAGGAAGAGGTGTTGGCGAGGGAGAAGGAGGCAACCAAAGGCACAGATGAAAAGCCCTCCTTCCCCCACTATATATAGGAGGGCCAAGGGGGGGGGGCGCCGGCCCTAGGAGATCCAATCTCCTAGGGGGGGGGGGCGGCCAGGGAGGTTTCCCTTCCCCCCAAGGCACCTAGGAGGTGCCTTCCACTATTGGGACTCTTCCCTTTTGTGAAACCCTAGGCGCATGGGCCCCTTGGGGCTGGTGCCCTTGGCCCATGTAGGCCAAGGCGCACCCCCTATAGCCCATGTGGCCCCCGGGGCAGGTGGCCCCACCCGGTGGGCCCCCGGGACCCTTCCGGTGGTCCCGGTACAATACCGATAACCCCGAAACTTGTCCCGATGGTCGAAATAGCACTTTCTATAGATAATTCTTTACCTCCGGACCATTCCGGAACTCCTCGTGACGTCCGGGATCTCATTCGGGACTCCGAAAAACATTCGGTAACCACATACAAACTTCCTTTATAACCCTAGCGTCATCGAACCTTAAGTGTGTAGACCCTACGGGTTCGGGAGACATGCAGACATGACTGAGACGTTCTCCGGTCAATAACCAACAGCGGGATCTGGATACCCATGTTGGCTCCCACATGTTCCATGATGATCTCATCGGATGAACCACGATGTCAAGGACTTAATCAATCCCGTATACAATTCCCTTTGTCTATCGGTACGACACTTGCCCGAGATTCGATCGTCGGTATACCTATACCTTGTTCAATCTCGTTACCGGCAAGTCTCTTTACTCGTTTCGTAACACATCATCCTGTGATCAACTCCTTGATCACATTGTGCACATTATGATGATGTCCTACCGAGTGGGCCCAGAGATACCTCTCCGCTTACACGGAGTGACAAATCCCAGTCTCGATTCGTGCCAACCCAACAGACACTTTCGGAGATACCCTTAGTGTACCTTTATTGCCACCCAGTTACGTTGTGACGTTTGGCACACCCAAAGCACTCCTACGGTATCCGGGAGTTGCACAATCTCATGGTCTAAGGAAATGATACTTGACATTAGAAAAGCTTTAGCATACGAACTACACGATCTTTGTGCTAGGCTTAGGATTGGGTCTTGTCCATCACATCATTCTCCTAATGATGTGATCCCGTTATCAATGACATCCAATGTCCATGGTCAGGAAACCGTGACCATCTATTGATCAACGAGCTAGTCTACTAGAGGCTTACTAGGGACATGGTGTTGTCTATGTATCCACACATGTATCTGAGTTTCCTATCAATACAATTATAGCATGGATAATAAACGATTATCATGAACAAGGAAATATAATAATAACTAATTTATTATTGCCTCTAGGGCATATTTCCAACACGGGGATTGTCATCGAGGTGAACGTGTGCTAGAACTCGGAGGTGCCATAGTTTCGGTGCTTGAACGGTCAGGCCGTGGAGACGTACGACTACATCAACCAAGTTAACGCTTCCATTGTCGATCTACAAGGGTACGTAGATCACACTCTCCCCCTATCGTTGCTATGCATCACCATGATCTTGCGTGTGCGTAGGAAATTTTTTGAAATTACTACGTTCCCCAACACCACAATGGACCTCATGGCAAGTACGGACAACCTATGGAGCTCGGCCCAACCGGTTAATCGCTCATTCAGCAGCAGCGGACGGACTGGAGCGTGAAACTGTGAACAGGACAGATTCTCCACTTCAGGACCTTTCTGATCCTTGAAGTACTTGGCCGCATCAGCAGCACTTGCAGCCAAATCCATGTACTCGTCCGCAGAACTCCATAGCCGGTCCAGAGGAGCATATTTCGGATCTCCGAACTTAGTCCGCAACAAGAAGGGCTTCCCATAAACGATATCCGCAGCTTGATTCAACTCCTCCTTCGTCGCTCTAATTTTGGAGCGAGCTTCCTTGGCAGCCACCCAGGCCTTCTCCAGGTCCGTCGCCTTTGCCCGGTTTTCTGCTTCAAGAAGCCGGTAACGGTCAGCAGCATCTTTTAACTCCATGGCCATCTTGGCTATTTTTTCTTTGCTCTCGCAATGCGCGGCCTGTTCGGCCCTTAACTCCTCGGCCGCCTTTAAAGCGGCCGCATTGCTACTCCTTGCTTGCTCCTTGGCTCGGGCAAGCTCCGCCCGAAGGGTCTCCACGGTGGCAGCTCCATCTGAAGTCACAACATATTAAAGATACTGGTATCATGCTACTCTTACTATGTGACGATCACCAGAAAAATCACTCACCCTGTGCCTCGTCAAGACGCTTGTTGACAAGCACAATGTCGGCATCTGCCGCATCCAACTGCCGCTTTAGTTCGGCAAACCCATCAGTCCGGCTAGCCACCGGAGCTTCAACCACCTGCACATAAAGGCGGTCTGGTTATTACGTGGGACTATGATCCTCTGTTTGCCGCCGTTCTCGACGACAACCAGAGTCTCAGGGGCTACTATCTACATGGTCATACCTAACGTATGCGGTACTGTTAAAAGCATACATTATTTCACGTACCTCGAAGCCTTTCAGCAGACTCATAAAAGCTTCATGCAACCCGCTTTTAGCAGATGAAATCCTCCCAATTACCGTACCCATTAGCGTACGATGCGCTTCCGAGACGGAAACTTGCCTCAAAAGATCCTTCAGTGTGTCCGACCGCACACTATGCAGACCCTCGCTGTCACTCTCCTTAGGAGCCGAATACTTGGGATTCCGGGCAGCCAAAGGGTTATCCTCTGGACCTAGTGGATACGGAGATGCCCTTGGCGGCGACACTTCAAGGTCGCCCGCTTCTTGAGTTGGGGAGTCCGGGGGAGGCGTTTCATTCTCCATCATCTCCGGAAGAAGATCCCCCAATGATGAACTCTGTTGAGAAGGGCTGCGATCCAGACTACAATATAAGCATCGATTATTGTCTTCGGAAGTAAGATAGGATATCTTCACTAGTAAGTACTTTTTGAGTACTTACAGCTCGGTAGAGGGTTGATCCCCGCGCAGACATTGTGCGGCCAGAATACCCTCCGAGGCAGGACCATCTGGCGGAGATTCCTTCTCCCGTTTGGAAACCTTAGGTTCCGGATCTTCAGAGGTTGACCTCTTCCTTCCTCAGGGAGAAAGAATGTTAGATTCTTCCCCTTGGTTATCCTCCCTCACGGAGGTGCTCATTCCCTCGATTGGAATAGATAGAGATGGAGGCCCGATTTTGTCCTCTTTATTCCCCCTTCATCTTCCTTGGAGGGCACTAGACAAGGTGCTGGCTCAAGCATCTTTTCCAGCACCGGATTGTCCAATCCCTCGGGAAGGGGAGTCGAACACCGAATCAGCCTAGCCTTTGTTATCCAGTCCTGGTCCAAGAGCGATTCTTCAGAATGATGTCATGATAATTAAAAGGACAGTGTGTTCGGCCATGGGATTACTTACTTGGGCAGCGGGGCGGTTGCAGCTTAGGCCCACGTCCTCGGTGGTGTCCGGACACTCTATTTGGGGTCCGAAGAACGATTTGTACATCTCCTCGTGCGTCATGCCGAGGAAATGCTGAATAGCATCCGGTCCTTCCGGGTTGAATTCCCACATACGGAGGGGTCGACGTTTGCAAGGCTGGACTCGACGAACCAGCATAACTTGCATTACCATAACCAGACTGAAATCTCCCTCGAAGAGATCTCGGATATGGCTCTGCAATATTGGCACGTCCTTGGCTGGACCCTAGCTCAGCCCCCTGCTGATCCATGACATCAGTTGTGGTGGGGGGCCCGAGCGAAAGGCGGGGGCAGCTACCCATTTGGCAGTTCGGGGAGCTGTGATGTAGAACCACTCCCGCTGCCACAATCCGGACACCTCTGGAAAGGAACCCTTTGGCCATGGAGCGTCAGCAATTTTTCTTATTAAAGCACCTCCGCACGCTGCGTACAACCCCTCGACCATCTTCAGCTTCACATCGAAGGTCTTGAGCCACAGACCGAAGTGAGGGGCAATGCGGAGGAAGGCCTCACATACGATAATGAATGATGAGATGTGAAGAAGGGAATCCGCGGCCAGATCTTGAAAATCCAGCCTGTAATAGTACATAAGACCCCTAACAAAGGGATCCAGAGCGAGGCCTAGCCCTCGGAGGAAGTGAGAGATGAACACGATGCTCTCGTTGGGTTCAGGAGTAGGGACGACCTGCCCTCGGGCGGGCAGCCTATGCGAAATTTTGGTGGTCAGATATCTGGCCTCCCTCAACTTCTTGATGTCCTCCTCTATGACGGAGGAAGGCATCCACCGGCCTTGAAGGCTGGATCCGGACATGATTGAAGGTTCGAAGCGCCTGACCTGAGCTTTGGGTGTTAGAAATCGAGGCGGGGGAAGGATTCGATTGAGCGCGGGAGGGAAAAAAGAAAAAGCCCTGTCCCTTTATAAAGAGGGTGAATATCAGGCGTCCCCCTCGTGGCCGTCTGAGACTTACCTAAGATCTAGGTGTCATACCAATAGGCACGGTTGGGTTACCCACGTTGATATTGATGAGAATCCCGTGATAAGGGGAACATGATCTCTGCTTTGGCAAGACGTGTCAAGAAACCGTCTCGCATTATGTGTGGGGCTGGTTAAAGAAAAACGGTTCTAATAATTACCGGGCCATGGCATGATGTCATGCTGCCAAAACGCGTCAGCAGATTAGATTTGTGGAAATATTATTCTCTCTACGGTGGTATGTGGAACTTATTTTGCAGGGTCGGACACTATCCTTGTATTCAAACTCTTCTGTGGTGTATTCGGAGGAAGAACCTGCCTTGCAATGTCGAAGACAACACTGCGCGCCGGACTCATCGTCATTGAAGCCTGGTTCAGGGGCTACTGAGGGAGTCCTGGATTAGGGGGTCTCCGGACAGCCGGACTATATCCTTTGGCCGGACTGTTGGACAATGAAGATACAAGATTGAAGACTTCGTCCCGTGTCCGGATGGGACTCTACTTGGCGTGGAAGGCAAGCTAGGCAATACGGATATGTATATCTCCTCCGTTGTAACCGACCTTGGGTAACCCTAGCCTCCTCCGGTGTCTATATAAACTGGAGGGTTTTAATCCGTAGGACAACATACAATCATACCATAGGCTAGCTTCTAGAGTTTAGCCTCTCTGATCTCATGGTAGATCTACCCTTGTAATACTCATATCATCAAGAACAATCAAGCAGGACGTAGGGTATTACCTCCATCGAGAGGGCCCGAACTTGGGTAAAACATCGTGTCCCCTGCCTCCTGTTACCATCCGCCTTAGATGCACAGTTCGGGACCCCCTACCCGAGATCCGCTGGTTTTGACACTGACAAAAAGCATGATTGCAATGATGTTATTATAAATTCTATTAATGTCAATTATGCTAATAATATGCAAAACCCTAAGCTTGGGGATGCTAGTTTCGCTATGTCCTCTATTGTTGCAATGATCATGATTGGGGTGATTCTTCTTATGATCTTAAAATTTTATTTAAGCCCCATGATGAATATGAGATTGATAATAGTGTTTGCAATATTATTGAAAGTGGGTTTGGAGAAGACATGACTTTAGTTAATGTTAATCCAACTATTTTGGGAGAGTGTCAACTTTGCATGCATGTGGATCATGTTGAAAATATTTTATGTGATAGCTATTTTGTTGAATTTGCTTATGATCCTACATGTAATTACTATGAGAGAGGAAAATATGGTTGTAGAAATTTTCATGTTACTAAATTACCTCTCGTTATGTTGAGATTGCTATTGTTTCCTTCCTCTTCCTTGCGTATGCTAGTTTCTGCTTGCCTTGATAATTTGTTTGTCTATGAGATTCATATGCATAGGAAGTATGTTAGACTTAGATGTGTTTGTCACATGCTTTATGATGCTCGTTTTGTGCTTCAATTCTTGTCTTTCATGTGAGCATCATTAAAATTATCATTGCCTAGCTATAAGGCTTTAAAGAAAAGCACTTCTTGGGAGACAACCCAATATTTTTCCTTCCAGTTATTCAATAAATAATTTATCGAGCCTCTGTTTTGGTTGTGTTTTTTGTGTTTAATTACTGTTTGTGCCAAGTAGAACCGTTGGGAAGACTTGGGGAAAGTCTTGTTGAACTTGCTGTAAAAAACAGAAACTTTAGCACTCACGAGAACTGCTGTCATTTTTATTTGGAGAGTGCTATTTAGTTAATTCTTTTTGCAGATGATTAATAGATAAATTCCTCACGTCCAGCAGTTTATTTTAGAATTTTTGGGGATCCAGATCTTGCGCTAGCTATAGATTACTATAGACTATTCTGTTTTTGACAGATTCTGTTTTTCGTGTGTTGTTTGCTTATTTTGATGAATCTGTGGCTAGTAAAATAGTTTATAAACCATAGAGAAGTTGGAATACAGTAGGTATACACTACTAGGAAAATGCTTACCAGTAGTGCTGGTTTTTGAGCTACCAGTAGCGCGGGCACCAGTGCTACTGCTAGGGCGCTACAGCTATTATTTAGCAGTAGCACGTTTCTAAACAAGCGCTGTAGCTAAAATACTTAGTAGTAGCATCTCTTTCTCTACCAACGCTACTACTATGATCACATAGTAGTAGCGCCCTATTTTCTCCCCGCGCTACAACTAGGTAAATAGAGATAAAAAATAAAAAAGAGGCAGAGGCAATATTCATTTAAATCAAGACAAGTCCAGTGCAAATAAACTAAGTTCACAGAACCATCTCACAAGCATTAACGACAAATACCACATTTAATATAACCACACAATCTCACAAACTCATATATAGTAGTCAACAATGCATGGATAGATCATAGTTGATAAGTCTACTAGGTAGTCATACTAGCATATATATGGTTCAGCATCCACACACATGCATGGATAGATCTCACAAGCATATGTAGTTCTAGACGATATCGATGATGACCATCATCCTCAAGCCTGGGCGGTGGGTGTTCCTGATAGTAATTAGGATTGCCTGTCCAACATGAAGATTCTTGCCAACGAGGAAGCTCTTCCACCCAACCGAGCTGAACTGTGTGTGACCGTCCATGTCCACGCCGTACGCACAAGTGGTGATGGAGCCCCTCGCGGTAAGGCGCATTCCAGCAGAACCTTCTTCATCAGGCTTGATACCAAAACTCTCAGATAGGCTCTTTGGCAATTTCTGAATAAGAAAAACATATCAATTAATAAGTAGCCTCACACATTCTTGTAAGTGCATCTAGTGCCACCCCTAGTTGGTTTTGGAGTATTGGCGACAAACCTGGTTGAGGGACTAATGTGTTTGTGAGAATTGCAGGATAACACAGGTAGAAGTCCCTCATTGATTCGGTTTTCCTACCAGAGATGACCCCCAAAAATGTATGAAGACATTGAAGTCAAAGGTGGTATGTGAAGACATTCACATTGAGGACTATGACAAGAGAGGACATCGCGTGAAGACTATGGAGCGCGAAGACTTAGCAGTTTCGTCATTCTGTGTTTTTCTTTGTTGAGTCATAGGAACCACCGTACTGTTAAGTGGGGTCCAAGAGAACCAGTCAGAATGACTGAAGTGATGCTTAACCAAAATCATATGTCTTCGAGTGAAGACAATGAGAGCAAATCTTATCCAGAGTTGGATAAGTCAGCTTTGCTTGTAGCCCAAGTGAAGTTGCCGTGTGTGTTTGAAATCTGACCGGTGGAACACGTGTCAGTTCCTTAGTGACCAAGGGTCATTTCGGACAAATCAGGTCGGGTTGCCTAGTGGCTATAAATAGCCCACCCCCTACAACCATAAACGGTTGGCTGCTTAGAGTTAGTGTACGGCTTTTGTCGTTTGAGAGCAACCCACCTCGAAGCCTTTGAGAGAGAATTCCTTGCGAGGATAAAGCCCTAACCACCAGAGCCAGAGAGAATTTGGCATCACTTAAGTCTTCTTGTCTGTGTGATCTGAAGACTTATTACACTTGAGGACTGTGAATCCTACAGCCGGTTAGGCGTCGCGTTCTGAGCATCCAAGAGTCATTGTGGATCGCCGGTGAACGATGTCTGTGAAGGTTTGGGAGTCTACCTTGAAGACTTACCAAAGTGATTGGGCGAGGACTGGGTGTCCTTAGCTCAAGGGGAATAAGGTGAAGACGCAGTCTTCTAAGTTGAATCTCAGGCGGGACACGAATGGCACCCCGACGAAGTCAGCACGTGGTGGAATGATGTCGCATAGGTTGCACACCTCCTCCTCGCTCAACTTCATTCTTTGAGCTACGATGGCATCACCGAGTGGGTCATCATCATCCTCATAATCTTCTACTTTGTTGACATAAATCACGACCAGCTTGGGTCTTTCAGCTCTGAAGGAGAAGCTGATCAACTCACCACCGGTGATACGCATGTGGTCGATGAAACGGACCCATCCATCTCCTCCCACCCGCATCATCTTTCATCCTTTCTCGATCTCCATAGTGTAGGGGGCCTCAAAGGTCACAGAGTCTCCAGTCAGATTGTTGAATTCTGACCTCACATTGCATGGGATGATCTATGTACAAAAAGCAAAATGATATATACATGATGCATTAATGCCAATAACACTAAAAACAAAATAGTAGTTACTAGTTTCATATAATTTATGACCGCCGCATGAAGAAAACTAGACTCGAAGTAGATGCCAAACACTGTGCCAGTTGCAAGGTTGCTGGCGCACCTTGACTTGCACCATCGACATGGTGGTGGTGGTGGTGGTGGCGCCATTTCCCTAAAGCAACATGATTAAAGGATTAATGATCCAAAAAGTAAACATAAAGTTTTCATAGCTAGAGTTCACATGGCGAACAAAATAACAACTAAAAAGTAAACATAAAGTTCAGTCCAGGGGAACACTTTATCTATTCCCACATCCAAAAGTTGAACCAGCTTAGAATCTTCCAGAACACAATAAGTAAACATCCATTCCACTTTTGGCATCAGATGCACAATAATTAAAACTATAAAAGGCAAACACCCCTGTCGGTGTCAAAACCGGCGGATCTCGGGTAGGGGGTCCCGAACTGTGCGTCTAGGCCGGATGGTAACAGGAGGCAAGGGACACGAAGTTTTACCCAGGTTGGGCCCTCTTGATGGAGGTAAAACCCTACGTCCTGCTTGATTAATATTGATAATATGGGTAGTACAGGAGTAGATCTACCACGAGATCAGAGAGGCTAAACCCTAGAAGCTAGCCTATGGTATGATTGTTGTTCTATATGTTGTCCTACGGAGTAAAATCCTCCGGTTTATATAGACACCGGAGAGGGTTAGTGAGGGAGTCCTGGATTAGGGGGTGTTCGGATAGCCGGACTATACCTTCAGCCGGACTCCTGGACTATGAAGATACAAGATTGAAGACTTCGTCCTGTGTCCAGAAGGGACTTTCCTTGGCATGGAAGGTGTCGGAGTAAATAACCATGGGTAGCCTAGCCGGCTCCCCCTGGCCCTTCTGAAAAAATTACGAGCCAATTCGGCCCTCAAGAATCCAAGACACGGGGCCGCCTTCCCCTTGCCGGCTGTCTCCCAGGCCGGCTATCGGAAGGAAGCCCAACTTCAGCCCTCATGAAGAAAGCCGCAGGAGGGCCGGCTCTGAGAAGCCGGCTGCGAGAAGGCCGACTCCTAGAAGCCGGCTCCCACAAAGCGGTCAAGATCGTACCCTCGAAGTCTGCATCCACATAACGACGATGAGACAGGGCGTGGCTATAGTAAAGCCTGCCTCCCCCGAATCTCGGAGCACGCCTGGCATAGTGCGCCGTACGGGTGGCCATGACCCGTCCGGCGCGGTACTATTGCCACGTTGACCCTGATGTCATCCACGACGGGCGGCCAGCGTGGCCCACGGGCGGTGAGCCCCTTCGGGCAGAGAGACACCTGAAGGCGGCCAGGCCTCCCCCAGTCGGCCCAAGATAGAGCCGGCTCCCCATAGCCGGCTTGCCACCTCCCTCGAAGGAGACGCCCCATTAAGGAGACAAGACGCGGTGAGGCCACAGCGATCACCCACCGGACGGCGGCACTGTAGCCACGCCCACCTCGGCGAAGCCCTCATCACCAAGATTGAGCAACAGTAACCAGCCGCCGACATGGCCCTGGACAGTGGGGCCTGCCTGTCGACCAAGGAGCCGGCAGCCGGCGGGACCCACCAGCCGGCGGGCCCCAGCAGTCGGTGCAGAAGCCGGAGAGTGTAGACACAGACGGCTGGGCCCCACGCCCAGCCGGATTACCATTGTACCCCCGGGGGGTAGGCCTATATAAACCCCCTGGGACACCCATGCAAATGGTGGATCCCTGCTAGTTTTAGACACCACATAGGGAGGAGAAGAGAGCGAGCCGTGCCCTTCTTCCTCCTCTCGCCCAAACAGCTCAAGGAGCGTCGTGTAGCTACTTGTTCATCTAGTGATCATGCGGAGACCCCGCAGAGCAGCAGTAGGGGTGTTATCTCCACGGAGAGCCCCGAAGCTGGGTAAGATTCGCCGGCGTGCATGTCTTCGCCTCATCCCGTTTCCAGGCACCGGCGACGTCTTACTGTCTCCCACAATGATAAGCAACCCATTGGCATATGTCGTACCTACCACCCAACATTTGGCGCCCACTGTGGGGCCAGGTGCACCGTCGTCCAGAGACCTGTTCTGGACGGGAACCCTCTTCCTCCCCCGCGAGCGTAGCCAGCCCGGCACGCTCGATGGCGCTTGCCACGACGCGCTGCAAGGCGTCACCAACGTCTGTGCGGCGAGCGGCCTCGCCGATCTCCATGACAAGACCCTCATCTCCGACGAGCTCGCCTCCGACGCGGGCACCGACCACCTCGTCAACCTCCTCGGCCAGCTCCACGTCTCCGGCGAGCCTGCTGTGGACTTGGAGTCGGTTGGCTCCACCGATCCGATGCCTGTCGACTCCGACACGGCCTCACTCGACACTTTCCCCACCGACGTCGCAATCTACAACGACCGTCTTCCCCGGGCCGATGGCTGCGACGCTGTCACCACCGAGGTGATGGTCATTGGCCACGGCGGCGCTTCTGACGAGAGCGCCCACGACGCCCCGCACGCGGCGATCCACGACTTGTCCATCCCCCTCCCGGCCGATGCTGACGCTGAAGCACTGGAGGCTCGCCGCCTCGCCCTCCTCGCGGAGGGCCGGAAGTTGGTTTCGATGAGACGCCTCGCCGAGGCCCACCGACGCGAGGCCGACCGCGCCGCCTTTGGCACGCCGCCCCCAGGCGGGCCCAGCCGGGCCGGCATTGTCAGACAGCGCGGCGCTGTCGTCACGGATACGCTAGGAGTCGACCGCCCAGTCTAAGCCACTCCACTCGAGAACCTGTGCGCCGCCCAGGCGGCCTTAGACGAGCTAGATGGACTGGGGGCCGAAGAACTCCCCCACATGACCCGACGCATCCAGCAGCTAATCGATGCAGCCGCGCAGCGGCACGAAGCCGACGCCCGCGCGGAAAGCCCTTCCCCGCGCCGAGATCACGGCGCGACGTCCCAGACGCCGACTACGGGTAAAACCAGCGCGCGGCGCGAGAAAGAGCCGGCTGCCAGCCGAAGTCGAACCCGAATCTCCATCAAGCGAGACGCAGAAGGCCACCCCCAGGCCGTGGAGTGGCGGGGCAACCCGCCTCCGCCTCGGCCCCGGGAGAGACATATCCCACCCCACCGCCTGTTGCGCATCCGACTCTCAGTGGCTGGCTAGGTCGCCGCGAAGGAGTCAGCGAGAACGACGCCCGCCATCGGATCGACCGCCTGGCGCGATCCCTGGCACTGGAAGAAGAAGACGATGTCGGCCCGCCTTGCTTCGGCCCCCGCATCCGCGACGAGCCTTTCCCCAAAGGGTTCTCGCTCCCAAGAGACACGCCCAAGTACAACGGCTCCGTGAAGCCGGAAGATTGGTTGATCGACTACTCCACGGCGGTTAGCATAGCAAACGGCAACAGGAGCGTTGCCGTGAAGTACGTGCCCCTCATGCTGCATGGCACGGCGCGGACCTGGCTCAACAGCCTCAAGCCATACAGCATCAACAGCTGGCTAGACTTCACAGAAGCCTTCGTCCGCAACTTCACTAGCACCTACAAGCAGGCTCCCAAGCCCAGACAGCTCTCCTTGTGCGTACAAGGCCCCGCCGAGTCCACTCGCGACTACCTCACGCGTTGGGCCGAGCTCCGCAACTCTTGCGAAGGGGTGCACGAGGTGCAAGCCATAGAATACTTCACTGCCGGGTGCCGAGAAGGCACCCTCCTCAAGCACAAGCTCCTCTACGACGAGCCGACTACCCTCGACGAGCTTCTGGTCGTAGCGGACAAGTACGCCACCGCCGACTCCTCAATGAAGACCGAACTCCGGGTAGACGCGTCCGGGAAGGTACTCAACCCGGCGCCCAAGACGCCGGCTGGGGACTCCAGCCGACGCCCACACCAGAACGACCACAAGCGCAAGGGCCCTGTGCCGCCCTGCACCAGTCGGCAGGTGGCCACGGTCGAAGACGAACAGCCCGAAGGGCGGCCCGCACCCAAGAAGCAGAGGGGCGGCAAGTCGGCTTGGCAGCCGGCCTTCTCCTACGAGCAGACTCTCGACGCCCCATGCAAGTTCCACAGCGGCGCGAATCCGTCCAACAACACGACCCGGAAGTGCCACTAGCTCACCCGAATCTCCAAAGGCGAAGGGCTCGCGCCGCCTCCGCCTGCCGGTCCGCCGCCTCCGGCTCCGCAGCCGCCCATTGCTCGGCCCGCAGTCGGAGCCGTGCACGATGAGTTCCCCGACGAGCATGCCGCCTATTTCATCTTTACAAGCCAGCCCGAAGACCGGCGCAGCAAACGCCGAGAGCACCAAGAAGTCAGCATGGTCGCTGCCAACCCCGCCGAGCACATGCACTGGTCAGAAAAACCTATCAGCTGGAGCCGGGTCAACCACCCAGAGGCGATGCCGTCTCCCGGATCTTATGCGTTGGTTTTTGATGCCACCCTTGCAACGGATAGACGCGCCGCCCGTTTCTCCCGCGTGCTGATAGACGGCGGGAGCAGCATCAACATCCTGTACCTTGACACCCAGGAGAAGCTGAATGTCAAGACGAAGCAACTCATGCCTACTCGGACTGTGTTCCATGGCATCGTACTCGGCCTGTCCTGCGCCCCCATTGGCAAGATCAAGATTGATGTACTTTTTGGGGACAAGGAGCATTTCCGCCGGGAAGCGATCTGGTTTGAAGTGGTGGACCTGGAGAGCCCCTACCATGCATTGCTTTGCCGACCTGCCTTGGCCAGGTTCATGGCAGTTCCCCACTATGCATACCTCAAGATGAAGATGCCGAGCACCAAGGGCATCATCATCATAGCTGGCGATTACAAGAAGTCCTCCGAGTGCGTAGCAGCCAGCAGCCGGCTGGCCGAGTCCCTTGTGATTGCCGAAGAAAAGAAGATGTTGGACCGAGTCATGGCCATGGCCGGCAAACAGTCGGCCTTGTCCCCCGATCCCAAGGAACATGATGCTCAAGGATCTTTCCAGTCGGCCAAGGAGACGAAGAAGATACCTCTTGACCCCGAGCACCCAGAGAGGTTTTCCGTCATTGGGGCAAACCTAAACAGCAAATAGGAAGGCGAGCTCGCCGATTTCCTCCGTGAGAATCGGGACATCTTTGCATGGTCCCCCAAGGACATGCCGGGTGTTCCGAAGGAATTCGCCGAGCACAAACTACACGTCCAAGAAGACGCAAAACCAGTCAAACAACCCCTCCACCGACTGTCGGAGGAAAAGAGAAGGATTGTAGGAGAGGGGATAGCCCGGCTTCTGGCAGCCGGCTTCATTATGGAAGTTTTCTTTCTAGAGTGGCTCGCCAACCCGGTCCTCGTGCTAAAGAAGAACAACAAGTGGCGCATGTGCATAGACTACACGAGCCTCAACAAGGCCTGCCCCAAAGATCCCTTTGCCCTGCCAAGGATTGACCAAGTGATAGACTCCACGGCCGGATGCGAGCTGTTGAGTTTCTTGGATGCTTACTCAGGATACCACCAGATAAAGTTAGATCCGGCAGACCGCCTGAAGACCGCCTTCATCACGCCATTCGGAGCCTTCTGCTACCTGACTATGACATTCGGCTTGAGAAATGCCGGTGCCACTTTTCAGCGTTGCATGCAGAAGTGCCTCCTCAAGCAGCTCGGCAGAAATGCCCACATCTACGTAGACGACATTGTGGTGAAGACGGAGAAGCGCGGCACCTTGCTGGAAGACCTCAAGGAAACATTTGAGAAACTATGCCGGTTCCAAATCAAGCTCAACCCCGAGAATGCGTGTTTGGAGTGCCAGCCGGCCAGCTCCTAGGCTTCCTGGTCTACGAACGCGGCATCGAATGCAACCCAGTAAAGATCAAGGCCATTGAGAGAATGGCGATTCCCACCAAACTTCGAGACGTCCAGAAGTTTACCGGATGCTTGGCCTCCCTGAACCGCTTCATCAGCCGGCTCGGAGAGAAAGCTCTTCCCCTCTACCGCCTCATGAAGAAGACCAACCACTTCGAGTGGAATGACCAAGCCGACCAAGCTTTTCACGAGCTGAAGAAGATGCTGGCCACGCCGCCTGTCCTGGCGGCGCCGACTGAGAAAGAGCCCATGCTCCTCTACATTGCCGCAACCACCCGGGTGGTCAGCACCGTCATCGTAGTCCAACGCCCAGAAGAGGGCCGAGCCCAGCCGGTCCAGAGGCCGGTGTACTATTTGAGCGAGGTGTTGTCTACCTCGAAGCAGAACTACCCGCACTACCAGAAGATGTGCTACGCGTGTACTTCGCCGCCAAGAAGCTGAAGCCCTACTTCCAAGAGCATCCCATCACGGTCGTATGCACCGCCCCGCTGGCCGAGATCATAGGCAGCCGGGATGCATCCGGCAGGGTGGCGAAATGGGCCGTCGAGCTGGCCCCCTACACGATCTTCTACCAGCCTTGCACCGCCATCAAGTCCCAAGCATTGTCCGACTTTCTCGTCGACTGGGCCGAGACCCAGTACCTACCGCCAGCTCCCGACTCCACTCATTGGCGCATGCACTTCGATGGGTCCAAGATGCGCACCGGCTTGGGAGCCGGTGTCATCCTCACCTCTCCCAAAGGCGACAAGCTCAGATACATGCTGCAAATTCACTTTGTCGCCTCCAACAACATGGCCGAGTACGAGGCGCTCATACACGGGCTCCGGCTTGCCAAAGAACTCGGCATTCGCCGGATCCTATGTTATGGCGACTCGGACTTGGTGGTCCAGCAATCATCCGGCTACTAGGATGCCAAGGACGCAAATATGGCAAGCTACCGCTTCCTCGTTCAGCAGATCAGTGGGTATTTTGAAGGATGCGAGTTCCTCCATGTACCGCGAGCCGACAACGAGCCAGCTGATGCCCTGGCTCGAATAGGCTCCACTCGGCAAGCAATACCAACCGGTGTCTCTCTACAACGCCTCCTCAAGCCGTCTATCAAGTCGTCTCCAGAGTCCGATTCCATCTTCGTGCCGCCTGACCCCGACGCGGCCGGCTCGAAGAACCAAGCAGGTGACCCAGGGACTTTGATAGTCGGCCAGGGGACATCAGCAGGCGGCTCGGGGACTTCCGTAGTTACACCCGACCCAGGGACTGCCACACACGGCTCGGGGACTGCGATAGTCGGCCCGGAGACTGCACCAACACAACAGGCGGCGGCCGACTCCAGCATTTCACCACCCAGCCCGCCCGCCCTGGTCGCAGTAGTCGCATTGGCAATAGAAGAAGTCGCAGCTCCATCATGGGCTCAGTCCATCCTCAACTTCCTAATAAACCAAGATCTGCCGGCTGACGAAGTAGAGGCAAGACAAGTCCAACGCCGAGCTGGAGCATATACAATCGTCAACAGAGAGCTCGTTAAGCGCAGTGTCACTGGAGTCCTCCAGCGATGCGTTGAGCAAGAGAAGGGCATTGCAATCCTCAGAGACATCCACCAAGGAGAATGCGGCCACCATGCGGCCTCAAGATCACTCGTCGCCAAAGCCTTCCGCCATGGTTTCTTTTGGCCGACTGCTTTGGATGACGCCAAGGGGTTAGTTAAACATTGCAAAGGATGCCAACTCTTCAGCTCCAAGCAACACATGCCGGCTTCAGCACTCAAGACCATTCCCCTCACTTGGCGCTTCACAGTTTGGGGACTGGACATGGTGGGCCCATTCAAGACGGCGCGCGGCGGCATGACACATCTGCTTGTCGCCGTGGAGAAATTCACCAAATGGATTGAGGCAAAGCCGATCAAGAAGCTGAATGGGCCGACTGCCGTGACATTTATCGCAGATATAACAACTCGGTACGGCGTGCCACACAGCATCATCACCGACAATGGCACGAATTTTGCCAAGGGAGCCTTGGCACGTTTCTGCGTGACACAAGGCATCCGGTTGGACTTAGCGTCCGTTGCCCACCTGTAGTCAAACGGCCAGGTCGAGAGAGCCAACGGCCTCATCCTTTCCGGCATCAAGCCCCGACTGGCCGTACCACTGGAGCGTTCAGCCGGCTGTTTGCTCGATGAGCTGCCGGCCGACCTCTGGAGTTTGCGCACTACACCAAACAAGTCAACCGGCTTCACTCCTTTCTTCCGCGTGTATGGTGCCGAGGTGGTCATCCCAACTGACATCGAGTTTGACTCGCCTCGGGTAACCATGTACACGGAAGCGGAGGCCAAGGAAGCACGAGAAGACGGCGTCGACCTGCTGGAAGAAGGCCGGCTGTTAGCCCTCAGCCGGTCCGCCATCTATCAGCAGGGCCTGCGTCGCTACCACAGCCGGAAGGTCAAGCCAAGATCCTTCCAAGAGGGCGATCTTGTGCTCCGGCTGATCCAGCGAACAGCCGGCCAGCACAAGCTCTCGACCCCTTGGGAGGGCCCCTTCGTCATCAGCAGAGCCTTAGGCAACGACTCCTACTGCCCGATCGACGCGCAGAAGCCGAAGGCACGAAAGAGAGACGACTCCGGCAAGGAGTCGGAACGACCATGGAACGCCAACCTCCTCCGAAGATTTTACAGTTGAAATGCAGTATGTATCACGCTAACTTTTGTACTAAGTACGGGACAATAGGCCCACCGAGGAGAGCTTGGGGACTGCCATCTTTTATCTATGGATGAAAAGTATGATGCTTATGACCTTGTCATTACATTCACTTTCTCCGTTCGGCACCGGGTTCGACTAGTCGGCCCGGGGACTGGCCACCTGGAGTTATATTAGAAGTCCTACCCGCAGTCAGACAAGTAGTGTGCCGGCTCCCAAGCCTTCTCTTGCCAAAAGTCGCAGTTCGAAGAACCGGCTGTCTGGCTGGCAAGAGTTAAAGGTAGGAAGGGGCGCCCACACGAAAAAACGGCTAGGGACTAACGGACTAATATAACAAAAGCCGGTTTTTCTCCCACCACCGACCGACTACCAGAGTAGCCGGCCGGCCGGCTTCCATTCACCTCTCTTCAATCTAAGAAAGCTCGAGTACTTGCCTTCCCAAAAGGGGAAGGCGGCAAAGGAAACGGCCTAAGGATAAAAAGCATACACGAATGGAAACCAAACACACAATAATATTTACATAAAAGACCTGCAAAAGGCCAGCATTCAACATAGTTCGAATACACCCCCAGTGGGTGGAACTGCGCAAGTTTAATAAAATTGTTCAAAAGGCAACAAGCAGGAAAAAAAAGGACGGCAGATTAAGCCAAGGGAGCGACTGGCGAGTCGGGCAGGTCGGTGGAGACGGCAGTGCCGGCTGGAGGAGTGGCCGGCTGGCGAACCTCGGCATGATCACCGCCTCCGGCAGAGGGCGCGCAAGCACGCGCCTTGTTGCCGGAAGCACGATCAGGCTGAGGCTGGCTGGAGGCGATCTCCTCTGCCGAGTCTTCACCCGCTGCCGGGTCCAGCCCGAACCACACCTCTGGCTGGGCAACGCCGTCGTCATTAATTTCAGGAGCGAAGACGCTGATGTTAGTACACTCAGCGATCATCGAAGCGCGCTGAGCGATAGCCGGCCGCACCTCCTCCATCTCTTCGTCGGCCTCCAGCCGCCAGGTGCGCAGCTGGTCCAGGTTCAACCCCGGATACCAGGCTCGGACGAACTCTAGCGCCCGCCCAGCTCCAAGCCGAGCTATCGACGCCTTCCAGGCCTCGAAGCGGCCAACCGCAACCTCCAGCCAGTCGGCAGTCCGACTCGGGGTGCGGGGAATCATCTCGCTTGGCCAGAGGGCGGCCAACACCTACGCTCCGGCGCGCTGGAGGCGGCGGAGCATACGGTGAGCCGACTGCAGCCGGGCTTGGACCGCCAAGAGTTGCTCCTCAAGCGTCCGGCTCGCGTCCGGCGCGATTTCAGCCCCCGCCTGCCGGCGCGCCTCGCGATGGGCCTCGATGGATTGGGTGGCGAAGACGGAGTAGCCGAGAAAGTAGTCTGCACAGAGAACAAAAAGAAGCACAAGTCAGAACACAAATCAGGGATCAAGGGGCAAGCAGGGAGTGAAGAAGGCGGCTTACCGTCGATCAGATCCTCGATACGACTGAAGCCCTCGCTCAACGCCTGCTTCGCTTCAGCCCAGCCCGCCGCTTCGGTCTTGAACTCGGCCTTCAGGGCGTCCTCGCTGTCCTACGCCTTCTTCAGGGCCGCCTTGTGGCTCTCCTCCTGGTCGGCTAACTTCTTGGCCAGGCGGTCACGCTCCAGGACCAAGGCGTTGTACTCGGCTTCCTGCGCGAAGGGCGGCCTGGGCCCCGCTGAGATGCCCCCTCAAGTCGGCATTGGCTCCTGCAAGCATGAAGACAAAGGAAAAAATTAATAAGGAAGAAGTCATCAAGGAAGATCCAACCCGGCTGCTCAGCAGTCGGCCCGAATCTCGGGGACTACACCCAGTGGGTGCGCTGACGCGCCCCCGCAGGAGATGAACGAGACAAGCACGCACTCCGGCTGCTGGTCAGGTCCTCGGTGAATGAAATATGCCCTAGAGGAAATAATAAAGTTATTATTTATTTCCTTATATCATGATAAATGTTTATTATTCATGGTAGAATTGTATTAACCGGAAACATAATACATGTGTGAATACATAGACAAACAGAGTGTCACTAGTATGCCTCTACTTGACTAGCTCGTTAATCAAAGATGGTTATGTTTCCTAACCATGGACAAAGAGTTGTTATTTGATTAACGGGATCACATCATTAGTTGAATGATCTGATTGACATGACCCATTTCATTAGCTTAGCACCCGATCGTTTAGTATGTTGCTATTGCTTTCTTCATGACTTATACATGTTCTTATGACTATGAGATTATGCAACTCCCGTTTGCCGGAGGAACACTTTGTGTGCTACCAAACGTCACAACGTAACTGGGTGATTATAAAGGAGCTCTACAGGTGTCTCCAAAGGTACATGTAGGGTTGGCGTATTTTGAGATTAGGATTTGTCACTCCGAATATCGGAGAGGTATCTCTGGGCCCTCTCGGTAAGGCACATCACTAAAGCCTTGCAAGCATTGCAACTAATGAGTTAGTTGCGGGATGATGTATTACGGAACGAGTAAACAGACTTGCCGGTAATTAACGAGATTGAACTAGGTATTGGATACCGACGATCGAATCTCGGGCAAGTAACATACCGATGACAAAGGGAACAACATATGTTGTTATGCGGTCTGACCGATAAAGATCTTCATAGAATATGTAGGAGCCAATATGGGCATCCAGGTCCCGCTATTGGTTATTGACCGAAGACGTGTCTCAATCATGTCTACATTGTTCTCGAACCGTAGGATCCACACGCTTAAGGTTTCGATGACAGTTATATTATGAGTTTATGAGTTTTGATGTACCGAAGGAGTTCGGAGTCCCGGATGAGATCGAGGACGTGACGAGGAGTCTCGAAATGGTCGAGACGTAAAGATCGATATATTGGACGACTATATTCGGACATCGGAAAGGTTGCGAGTGATTCGGGCATTTTTCGGAGTACCGGGTAGTTACGGGAGAAGCAATGGGCCTTGATGGGCTTTAGTGGGAAGAGGAGAAAGGGCCAAGGGGCTGTTGCGCCCCCCCCCCCTCCCCTCTAGTCCGAATTGGACTAGGGAAAAGGGGGCCGGCCACCTTTCCTTCTCCTCCACTTCCTTCTCCCTTCCTCCCCTCTTGGTGGACTCCTACTAGGACTTGGAGTCCTAGTAGGACTCCACATCCTGGCCGCACCAAGCCTTGGCCGGCCTCCTCCTCCTCCATCCTTTATATATTGAGGCAAGGGGCACCCCATGAACACACAAGTTGATCTTCATGATCGTTCCTTAGCCGTGTGCGGTGCCCTCCTCCACCATATTCCACCTTGGTCATATTGTAGCGGTGCTTAGGCGAAGCCCTGCGACGGTAGAACATCAAGATCGTCACCACGCCGTCGTGCTGACGGAACTCCTCCTCGACGCTTTGCTGGATCGGAGCCCGGGGATCGTCATCGAGCTGAACGTGTGCCAAGAACTCGGAGGTGCCGGAGTAACGGTGCTTGCATCGGTCGGACCGTGAAGACGTACGACTACATCAACCTAACGCTTCCATTGTCGATCTACAAGGGTACGTAGATCACACTCTCCCCTCTCGTTGCTATGCATCACCATGATCTTGCGTGAGCGTAGGAATTTTTTTGAAATTACTACGTTCCCCAACAGTGGTATCAGAGCCTAGGTTTTATATGTTGATGTTATATGCACGAGTAGAACACAAGTGAGTTGTGGGCGATATAAGTCATACTGCTTACCAGCATGACATACTTTGGTTCGGCGGTATTGTTGGACGAAGCGGCCTGGACCGACATTACGCGTACGCTTACGCGAGACCGGTTCTCCCGACGTGCTTTGCACATAGGTGGCTTGCGGGTGACAGTTTCTCCAACTTTAGTTGAACCAAGTGTGGCTACGCCCGGTCCTTGCGAAGGTTAAAACAGAACCAACTTGACAAACTATCGTTGTGGTTTTGATGCGTAGGTAAGATTGGTTCTTGCTTAAGCCCGTAGCAGCCACGTAAAACTTGCAACAACAAAGTAGAGGACGTCTAACTTGTTTTTGCAGGGCATGTTGTGATGTGATATGGTCAAGACGTGATGAGATATAAGTTGTTGTATGAGATGATCATGTTTTGTTGAAGTTATCAGCAACTGGCAAAATCCTTATGGTTGTCTCTCTATTGCATGAGATGCAAGCGTCCAATAATTGCTTTACTTTATCGCTATGCGATAGCAATAGTTGCAAGAGCAATTGTTGGCGAGACGACCACGCGACGACACATTGATATAGATCAAGATGATGGAGATCATGGTGTCATGCTGGTGACGATATAGATCATAACAGTACTTTGGAAATGGAGATCAAAGAAGCAAGATGATGATGGCCATATCATGTCACATATTTTGATTGCATATGATGTTTATCTTTTATACATCTTATTTTTTGCTTAGTTTGACGGTAGCATTTTAAGATGATCTCTCACTAATTATCAAGAAGTGTTCTCCCTGAGTATGCACCGTTGCGAAAGTTCTTCGTGCTGAGACACCACGTGATGATCGGGTGTGATAGGCTCTACGTTCAAATACAACGGGTGCAAAACAGTTGCACACGCGGAATACTCAGGTTATACTTGACGAGCCAAGCATATACAGATATGGCCTCGGAAGACGGAGACCTAAAGGTCGAGCGTGAATCATATAGTAGATATGATCAACATAGTGATGTTCACCAATGAAACTACTCCATCTCACGTGATGATCGGACATGGTTTAGTTGATTTGGATCACGTGGTCACTTAGAGGATTAGAGGGATGTCTATCTAAGTGGGAGTTCTTAAGTAATATGATTAATTGAACTTAAATTTATCATGAACTTAGTCCTGGTAGTATTTTGCAAATTATGTTGTAGATCAATAGCTCGCGTTGTTGCTTCTCTGTGTTTATTTTTATATGTTCCTAGAGAAAATTGTGTTGAAAGATGTTAGTAGCAATGATGCAGATTGGATCCGTGATTTGAGGTTTATCCTCATTGCTGCACAGAAGAATTATGTCCTTGATGCACCGCTAGGTGACAGACCTATTGCAGGAGTAGATGCAGACGTTATGAACGTTTGGCTAGCTCCATATGATGACTACTTGATAGTTTAGTGCACCATGCTTAATGGCTTAGAATCGGGACTTCAAATACGTTTTGAACATCATGGACCATATGAGATGTTCCAGGAGTTAAAGTTAAAATTTCAAGCAAATACCCGAGTTGAGAGATATGAAGTCCCCAACAAGTTCTATAGCTAAAAGATGGAGGAGAATCGCTCAACTAGTGAGCATCTGCTCAGATTGTCTGGGTACTACAATCGCTTGAATCAAGTGGGAGTTAATCTTCCAGATAAGATAGTGATTGACAGAATTCTCTAGTCACCATCACCAAGTTAGTAGAACTTCGTGATGAACTATAATATGCAAGGGATAACGGAAACGATTCCCAAGCTCTTCGTAATGCGGAAATTGACGAAGGTAGAAATCGAGAAAAACATCAAGTGTTGATGGTAGACAAGACCACTAGTTTCAAGAAAAGGGCAGAGGGAAGAAGGGGAACTTCAAGAAGAATAGCAAGCAAGTTGTTGCTCAAGTGAAGAAGCCCAAGTCTGGTCCTAAGCCTGAGACTAAGTGTTTCTAATGCAAAGGGACTGGTCACTGGAAGCGGAACTACCCGAAGTGATTGGCGGATAAGAAGGATGGCAAAGTGAACATAAGTATATTTGATATACATGTTATTGATGTGTACTTTACTAGTGTTTATAGCAACCCCTCAGTATTTGATACTGGATCAGTTGCTAAGATTAGTAACTCGAAACGGGAGTTGCAGAATAAATAGAGACTAGTTAAGGGTAAAGTGACGATGTGGGTTGGAAGTGGTTCCAAGATTGATATGATCATCATCGCACACTCCCTATACTTTCGGGATTAGTGTTGAACCTGAATAAGTGTTATTTGGTGTTTGCGTTAAGCATGAATATGATTTGATCATGTTTATTGTAATACGGTTATTCATTTAAGAGAATAAATTGTTGTTCTGTTTACATGAATAAAACCTTATATGGTTACACACCCAATGAAAATAGTTCGTTGGATCTCGATCGTAGTGATACACATAATCATAATATTGAAACCAAAAGATGCAAAGTTAATAATGATAGTGCAACTTATTTGTAGCACTACCTTTTAGGTCATGTTGGTGTAAAGCGCATGAAGAAAATCCATGCTGATGGGATTTTGGAATCACTTGATTATGAATCACTTGATGCTTGCGAACCATGCCTCTTGGGCAAGATGACTAAGACTCAGTTCTCCGGAACAATGAAGCAAGCAACAGATTTGTTGGAAATCATACATACTGATGTATGTGGTCCGATGAATATTAAGGCTTACAGCAGGTATCATTATTTTCTGACCTTCACAGATGATTTGAGCAGATATGGGGATATCTACTTGATGAAACATAAGTCTGAAACATTTGAACAGTTCAAAGAATTTCAGAGTGAAGTGGAAAATCATCGTGACAAGAAAATAAAAGTTTCTACGATATGATCGCAGAGGTAAAATATTTGAGTTACGAGTTTGGCCTTCAATTAAAACAATGTGAAATAGTTTCACTACTCACGCCACCTGGAACACCATAGTGTAATGGTGTGTCCGAACGTCATAACCGTACTTTATTAGATATAGTGCGATCTATGATGTCTCTTACCGATCTACCACTATCGTTTTGGGGTTATGCATTAGAGACAGCTGCATTCACGTTAAATAGGGCACCATCTAAATCCGTTGAGACGACACCGTGTGAACTATGGTTTGGCAAGAAACCTAAGCTGTCGTTTCTTAAAGTTTGGAGTTGCGATGCTTATGTGAAAAAGTTTCATCTTGATAAGCTCAAACTCAAATCGGAGAAATATGTCTTCATAGGATACCCAAAGGAGACAGTTGGGTACACCTTCTATCACAGATCCGAAGGCAAGACATTCGTTGCTAAGAATGGATCCTTTCTAGAGAAGGAGTTTCTCTCGAAAGAAGTGAGTGGGAGGAAAATAGAAAACTTGATAAGGTAATTGTACCTTCTCCTTTATTGGAAAATAGTTCATCACAGAAATCTGTTCCTGTGACTACTACACCAATTAGTGAGGAAGCTAATGATGATGATCATGTAACTTCAGATCAAGTTACTACCGAATCTCGTAGGTAAACCAGAGTGAGATCCGCACCAGAGTGGTACGGTAATCCTATTCTGGAGGTCATGTTACTTGACCATGACGAACCTACGAACTATGAGGAAGCGATGATGAGCCCAGATTCCGCAAAATGGCTTGAGGCCATGAAATCTGAGATGGGATCCATGTATGAGAACAAAGTATGGACTTTGGTTGGCTTGCCCGATGATCGGCAATCCATAGAAAATAAATGGATATTCAAGAGGAAGACGGACGCTGATAGTAGTGTTACTATCTACAAAGCTAGAATTGTCGCAAAAGGGTTTCGACAAGTTCAAGGTGTTGACTACGATGAGAGTTTCTCACTCGAATCTATGCTTAAATCTGTCCTAATCATGTTAGCAATTGCCGCATTTTATGAAATCTGGCAAATGGGTAACAAAACTGCAATCCTTAATGGATTTCTTCAAAAAGAGTTGTATATGATGCAACCAGAAGTTTTTGTCAATCCTAAAGGTGTTAACAAAATGTGCAAACTCCAGCGATCCATCTATGGACTGGTGTAAGCATCTCGGAGTTGGAATATACGCTTTGATAAGATGATCAAAGCATATAGTTTTATACAGACTTGCGGTGAAGCATGTATTTACAAGAAAGTGAGTGGGAGCACTACAGCATTTCTAATAAGTATATGTGAATGACATATTGTTGATCGGAAATAATGTAGAATTATTCTGCAAAGCATAAAGGAGTGTTTGAAAGGAGTTTTTTCAAAGAAATACCTCGAAGAAGCTGCTTACATATTGAGCATCAAGATCTATAGAGATAGATCAAGACGCTTGATAAGTTTTTTCAATGAGTACATACCTTGACAAGATTTTGAAGTAGTTCAAAATGGAACAGTCAAAGAAAGAGTTCTTGCCTGTGTCATAAGGTGTGAAATTGAGTAAGACTCAAAGCCCGACCACGGCAGAAGATAGAAAGAGAATGAAAGTCATTCCCTATGCCTCAGCCATAGGTTCTATAAAGTATGCCATGTTGTGTACCAGATCTATTGTATACCCTACACTGATTGGCATGGGAGTACAATAGTGATCTAGGAGTAGATCAATGGACAACGGTCAAAATTATCCTTACTGGAATAAGGACATGTTTCTCGATTACGGATGTGACAAAAGGTTCATCATAAAGGGTTACGTCGATGCAAGTTTTGACACTGATCTAGATGATTCTAAGTCACAATTTGGATACATATTGAAAGTGGGAGCAATTAGCTGGAGTTGCTCCATGCAAAGCATTGTTGACATAGAAATTTGCAAAATACATGCGGATCTGAATGTGATAGACCCATTGACTAAACTTCTCTCACAAGCAAAACATGATCACTTTTTGGGTCTTAATCACATAGCGATGTGAACTAGATTATTGAATCTAGTAAACCCTTTGGGTGTTAGTCACATGGAGATGTGAACCAATCACATAAAGATGTGAACTATTGATGTTAAATCACATGGCGATGTGATCTAGATTATTGACTCTAGTGCAAGTGGGAGACTGAAGGAAATATGCCCTAGAGGCAATAATAAAGTTATTATTTATTTCTTTATATCATGATAAATGTTTATTATTCATGCTAGAATTGTATTAACCGGAAACATAATACATGTGTGAATACATAGACAAACAGAGTGTCACTAGTATGCCTCTACTTGACTAGCTCGTTAATCAAAGATGGTTATGTTTCCTAACCATGGACAAAGAGTTGTTATTTGATTAACGGGATCACATCATTAGTTGAATGATCTGATTGACATGACCCATTTCATTAGCTTAGCACCTGATCGTTTAGTATGTTGCTATTGCTTTCTTCATGACTTATACATGTTCCTATGACAATGAGATTATGCAACTCCCGTTTGCCGGAGGAACACTTTGTGTGCTACCAAACGTCACAACGTAACTGGGTGATTATAAAGGTGCTCTACAGGTGTCTCCAAAGGTACATGTTGGGTTGGCGTATTTCAAGATTAGGATTTGTCACTCCGAATGTCGGAGAGGTATCTCTGGGCCCTCTCGGTAATGCACATCACTTAAGCCTTGCAAGCATTGCAACTAATGAGTTAGTTGCGGGATGATGTATTACGGAACGAGTAAAGAGACTTGATGGTAATTAACGAGATTGAACTAGGTATTGGATACCGACGATCGAATCTCGGGCAAGTAACATACCGATGACAAAGGGAACAACGTATGTTGTTATGCGGTCTGACCGATAAAGATCTTCGTAGAATATGTAGGAGCCAATATGAGCATCCAGGTCCCGCTATTGGTTATTGACCGGAGACGTGTCTCGGTCATGTCTACATTGTTCTCGAACCGTAGGGTCCAAACACTTAAGGTTTCGATGACAGTTATATTATGAGTTTATGAGTTTTGATGTACCGAAGGAGTTCGGAGTCCCGGATGAGATCGAGGACATGACGAGGAGTCTCAAAATGGTCGAGACGTAAAGATCGATATATTGGACGACTATATTCGGACATCGGAAAGGTTCCGAGTGATTCGGGTATTTTTCGGAGTACCGGGTAGTTACGGGAATACGGGAGAAGAAGTATATGGGCCTTATTGGGCTTTAGGGGAGAGGGAGAGGCAGGCCGCGCCCCCCCAAGGCCTAGTCCGAATTGGACTAGGGGGAGGGGCTGCGCCCCCTCCTTCCTTCTCTTCCCTCTTCCCCTTCCTTGTCTCCTACTCCTACTACATGGAAGGACTCCTAGTTGGACTAGGAAAGGGGGAATCCTACTCCCGGTGGGAGTAGGACTCCCCTAGGGCGCGCCATAGAGAGGTCCGGCCCTCCCCTCCTCCACTCCTTTATATACGGGGGAAGGGGGCACCCCATAGACACACAAATTGATCCACGTGATCATATTCTTACCCGTGTGCGGTGCCCCCTTCCACCATAGTCCTCGATAATATTGTAGCGGTGCTTAGGTGAAGCCCTGCGACAGTAGTACATCAAGATCGTCACCATGCCATCGTGCTGACGGAACTCTTCCCCAACACTTTGCTGGATCGGAGTCCGGGGATCGTCATCGAGCTGAACGTGTGCTAGAACTCGGAGGTGCCGTAGTTTCGGTGCTTGATCGGTCGGGCCGTGGAGATGTACGACTACATCAACCAAGTTAATGCTTCCGTTGTCGGTCTACGAGGGTACGTAGACAACACTCTCCCGTCTCGTTGCTATGCATCACCATGATCTTGCGTGTGCGTAGGAATTTTTTTGAAATTACTACGTTCCCCAACACTTTCAACAACAAGCCTATGTTTTATGTGTTGATGTTATATGCACGAGTAGAACACAAGTGAGTTGTGGGCGATATAAGTCATGCTGCTTACCAGCATGTCATACTTTGGTTCGGCGGTATTGTTGGACGAAGCGGCCCGGACCGACATTACGCATACGCTTACGCGAGACCGGTTCTCCCGACGTGCTTTGCACAAAGGTGGCTAGCGGGTGACAGTTTCTCCAACTTTAGTTGAACCGAGTGTGGCTACGCCCGGTCCTTGCGAAGATTAAAACAGCACCAACTTGACAAACTATCGTTGTGGTTTTGATGCGTAGGTAAGATTGGTTCTTGCTTAAGCCTGTAGCAGCCACGTAAAACTTGCAACAACAAAGTAGAGGACGTCTAACTTGTTTTTGCAGGGCATGTTGTGATGTGATATGGTCAAGACATGATGCTGAATTTTATTGTATGAGATGATCATGTTTTGTAACCGAGTTATTGGCAACTGGCAGGAGCCATATGGTTGTCGCTTTATTGTATGCAATGCAATCGCGCTGTAATGCTTTACTTTATCACTAAGCGGTAGCGATAGTCGTGGAAGCATAAGATTGGCGAGACGAAAACAATGCTACGATGGAGATCAAGGTGTCGCGCCGGTGACGATGGTGATCACGACGGTGCTTCGAAGATGGAGATCACAAGCACAAGATGATGATGGCCATATCATATCACTTATATTGATTGCATGTGATGTTTATCTTTTATGCATCTTATCTTGCTTTGATTGACGGTAGCATTATAAGATGATCTCTCACTAATTATCAAGAAGTGTTCTCCCTGAGTATGCACCGTTGCGAAAGTTCTTCATGCTGAGACACCACGTGATGATCGGGTGTGATAGGCTCTACGTTTAAATACAATGGGTGCAAAACAGTTGCACACGCGGAATACTCAGGTTATACTTGACTCAAAGACCGACCACGGCAGAAGATAGAAAGAGAATGAAAGTCATTCCCTATGCCTCAGCCATAGGTTCTATAAAGTATGCCATGCTGTGTACCAGATCTATTGTATACCCTACACTGTGTTAAGCAAGGGAGTACAATAGTGATCTAAGAGTAGATCACTGGACATTGGTCAAAATTATCCTTAGTGAAATAAGGAAATATTTCTCGATTATGGAGGTGACAAAAGGTTCGTCGTAAAAAGTTACGTTGATGCAAGTTTTGACACAGATCTAGATGACTCTAAGTCTCGATCTAGATACATATTGAAAGTGGGAGCAATTAGCTAGAGTAGCTCCGTGCAGAGCATTGTAGACATAGAATTCGCAAAACACTTACGGATCTGTATGTGACAGACCCGTTGACTAAAATTATCTCACAAGCAAAACATGATCACACCTTAGTACTCTTTGGGTGTTAATCACATAAAATGATGTGAACTAGATTATTGACTCTAGTAAACCCTTTGGGTATAGGTCACATGACGATGTGAACTATGGGTGTTAATCACATGGTGATGTGAACTCTTAGTGTTGAATCACATGGCGATGTGAACTAGATTATTGACTCTAGTGCAAGTGGGAGACTGAAGGAAATATGCCTAGAGGCAATAATAAAGTTATTATTTATTTCCTTATATCATGATAAATGTTTATTATTCATGCTAGAATTGTATTAACCGGAAACATAATACATGTGTGAATACATAGACAAACAGAGTGTCACTAGTATGCCTCTACTTGACTAGCTCGTTAATCAAAGATGGTTATGTTTCCTAACCATAAACAAAATAGTTGTTATTTGATTAACGGGATCACATCATTAGGAGAATGATGTGATTGACATGACCCATTCCATTAGCTTAGCACCCGATCGTTTAGTATGTTGCTATTGCTTTCTTCATGACTTATACATGTTCCTATGACTATGAGATTATGCAACTCCCGTTTGCCGGAGGAACACTTTGTGTGCTACCAAACGTCACAACGTAACTGGGTGATTATAAAGGAGCTCTACAGGTGTCTCCAAAGGTACATGTTGGGTTGGCGTATTTCGAGATTAGGATTTGTCACTCCGATTGTCGAAGAGGTATCTCTGGGCCCTCTCGGTAATGCACATCACATAAGCCTTGCAAGCATTGCAACTAATGAGTTAGTTGCGAGATGATGTATTACGAAACGAGTAAAGAGAC
This sequence comes from Triticum urartu, assembly GCF_003073215.2. Classification (NCBI taxonomy): domain Eukaryota; kingdom Viridiplantae; phylum Streptophyta; class Magnoliopsida; order Poales; family Poaceae; genus Triticum; species Triticum urartu. Next base: position 10,856,966 of record NC_053022.1, on the reverse strand, counting down.
TTGCCGGTAACGAGATTGAACTAGGTATTGAGATACCGACGATCGAATCTCGGGCAAGTAACATACCGATGACAAAGGGAACAACGTATGTTGTTATGCGGTCTGACCGATAAAGATCTTCGTAGAATATGTGGGAGCCAATATGAGCATCCAGGTTCCGCTATTGGTTATTGACCGGAGACGTGTCTCGGTCATGTCTACATTGTTCTCGAACCCGTAGGGTCCGCACGCTTAAGGTTTCGATGACAGTTATATTATGAGTTTATGAGTTTTGATGTACCGAAGGAGTTCGGAGTCCCGGATGAGATCGGGGACATGACGAGGAGTCTCGAAATGGTCGAGACGTAAAGATCGATATATTGGACGACTATATTCGGACATCAGAAAGGTTCTGAGTGGTTCGGGTATTTTTCGGAGTACCGGGGAGTTACGGGAATACGGGGGAAGAATATATGGGCTTATTGGGCTTTAGGGGAAAGGGAGAGGTAGGCCGCGCGCCCCCCCCATTGACTAGTCCGAATTGGACTAGGGGGAGGGGCGGCGCCCCCTCCTTCCTTCTCTTCCCTCTTCCCCTTCCTTGTCTCCTACTCCTACTACATGGAAGGACTCCTAGTTGGACTAGGAAAGGGGGAATCCTACTCCCGGTGGGAGTAGGACTCCCCTAGGGCGCGCCATAGAGAGGGCCGGCCCTCCCCTCCTCCACTCCTTTATATACGGGGGCAGGGGGCACCCCATAGACACACAAGTTGATCCACGTGATCATATTCTTAGCCGTGTGCGGTGCCCCCTTCCACCATAATCCTCGATAATATTGTAGCGGTGCTTAGGCGAAGCCCTGCGACGGTAGTACATCAAGATCGTCACCACGCCGTCGTGCTGACGGAACTCTTCCCCGACACTTTGCTAGATTGGAGTCCGGGGTGTTGGGGAACGTAGCAGAAATTCAAATTTTTCCTACGTGTCACCAAGATCTATCTATGGAGAGACCAGCAACGAGGGAAAGGAGAGTGCATCTACATACCCTTGTAGATCGCTAAGCGGAAGCGTTCAAGAGAACGGGGTTGATGGAGTCGTACTCGTCGTGATCCAAATCACCGGAGATCCTAGTGCCGAACGGACGGCACCTCCGCGTTCAACACACGTACAGCCCGGGGACGTCTCCCATGCCTTGATCCAGCAAGGAGAGAGGGAGAGGTTGAGGAAGACTCCATCCAGCAGCAGCACAACGGCGTGGTGGTGATGGAGGAGCGTGGCAATCCTGCAGGGCTTCGCCAAGCCCGCAGAAGAGGAGGAAGAGGTGTTGGAGAGGGAGAAGGAGGCAACCAAAGGCATCAATGAAAAGCCCTCCTTCTCCCACTATATATAGGAGGGCCAAGGAGGGGGCGCCGTCCCTAGGAAATCCAATCTCCTAGGGGGGGCGGCGGCCAGGGAGGTTTCCCTTCCCCCCAAGGCACCTAGGAGGTGCCTTCTACTATTGGGACTCTTCCCTTTTGTGAAACCCTAGGCGCATGGGCCCCTTGGGGCTGGTGCCCTTGGCCCATGTAGGCCAAGGCGCACCCCCTATAGCCCATGTGGCCCCCCGGGGCAGGTGGCCCCACCCGGTGGACCCCCGGGACCCTTCCGGTGGTCCCGGTACAATACGATGACCCCGAAACTTGTCCCGATGGCCGAAATAGCACTTCCTATATATAATTCTTTACCTCCGGACCATTCCGGAACTCCTCGTGACGTCCGGGATCTCATCTGGGACTCCGAACAACTTTCGGGTTACCGCATACTAATATCTCTATAACCCTAGCGTCACCGAACCTTAAGTGTGTAGACCCTACGGGTTCGGGAGACATGCAGACATGACCGAGATGACTCTCCGGTCAATAACCAACAGCGGGATCTGGATACCCATGTTGGCTCCCACATGTTCCATGATGATCTCATCGGATGAACCACGATGTCAAGGACTTAATCAATCCCGTATACAATTCCCTTTGTCTATCGGTACGACACTTGCCCGAGATTCGATCGTCGGTATACCTATACCTTGTTCAATCTCGTTACCGGCAAGTCTCTTTACTCGTTTCGTAACACATCATCCTGTGATCAACTCCTTGATCACATTGTGCACATTATGATGATGTCCTACCGAGTGGGCCCAGAGATACCTCTCCGCTTACACGGAGTGACAAATCCCAGTCTCGATTCGTGCCAACCCAACAGACACTTTCGGAGATACCCTTAGTGTACCTTTATTGCCACCCAGTTACGTTGTGACGTTTGGCACACCCAAAGCACTCCTACGGTATCCGGGAGTTGCACAATCTCATGGTCTAAGGAAATGATACTTGACATTAGAAAAGCTTTAGCATACGAACTACACGATCTTTGTGCTAGGCTTAGGATTGGGTCTTGTCCATCACATCATTCTCCTAATGATGTGATCCCGTTATCAATGACATCCAATGTCCATGGTCAGGAAACCGTGACCATCTATTGATCAACGAGCTAGTCTACTAGAGGCTTACTAGGGACATGGTGTTGTCTATGTATCCACACATGTATCTGAGTTTCCTATCAATACAATTATAGCATGGATAATAAACGATTATCATGAACAAGGAAATATAATAATAACTAATTTATTATTGCCTCTAGGGCATATTTCCAACACGGGGATTGTCATCGAGGTGAACGTGTGCTAGAACTCGGAGGTGCCATAGTTTCGGTGCTTGAACGGTCAGGCCGTGGAGACGTACGACTACATCAACCAAGTTAACGCTTCCATTGTCGATCTACAAGGGTACGTAGATCACACTCTCCCCCTATCGTTGCTATGCATCACCATGATCTTGCGTGTGCGTAGGAAATTTTTTGAAATTACTACGTTCCCCAACACCACAATGGACCTCATGGCAAGTACGGACAACCTATGGAGCTCGGCCCAACCGGTTAATCGCTCATTCAGCAGCAGCGGACGGACTGGAGCGTGAAACTGTGAACAGGACAGATTCTCCACTTCAGGACCTTTCTGATCCTTGAAGTACTTGGCCGCATCAGCAGCACTTGCAGCCAAATCCATGTACTCGTCCGCAGAACTCCATAGCCGGTCCAGAGGAGCATATTTCGGATCTCCGAACTTAGTCCGCAACAAGAAGGGCTTCCCATAAACGATATCCGCAGCTTGATTCAACTCCTCCTTCGTCGCTCTAATTTTGGAGCGAGCTTCCTTGGCAGCCACCCAGGCCTTCTCCAGGTCCGTCGCCTTTGCCCGGTTTTCTGCTTCAAGAAGCCGGTAACGGTCAGCAGCATCTTTTAACTCCATGGCCATCTTGGCTATTTTTTCTTTGCTCTCGCAATGCGCGGCCTGTTCGGCCCTTAACTCCTCGGCCGCCTTTAAAGCGGCCGCATTGCTACTCCTTGCTTGCTCCTTGGCTCGGGCAAGCTCCGCCCGAAGGGTCTCCACGGTGGCAGCTCCATCTGAAGTCACAACATATTAAAGATACTGGTATCATGCTACTCTTACTATGTGACGATCACCAGAAAAATCACTCACCCTGTGCCTCGTCAAGACGCTTGTTGACAAGCACAATGTCGGCATCTGCCGCATCCAACTGCCGCTTTAGTTCGGCAAACCCATCAGTCCGGCTAGCCACCGGAGCTTCAACCACCTGCACATAAAGGCGGTCTGGTTATTATGTGGGACTATGATCCTCTGTTTGCCGCCGTTCTCGATGACAACCAGAGTCTCAGGGGCTACTATCTACATGGTCATACCTAACGTATGCGGTACTGTTAAAAGCATACATTATTTCACGTACCTCGAAGCCTTTCAGCAGACTCATAAAAGCTTCATGCAACCCGCTTTTAGCAGATGAAATCCTCCCAATTACCGTACCCATTAGCGTACGATGCGCTTCCGAGACGGAAACTTGCCTCAAAAGATCCTTCAGTGTGTCCGACCGCACACTATGCAGACCCTCGCTGTCACTCTCCTTAGGAGCCGAATACTTGGGATTCCGGGCAGCCAAAGGGTTATCCTCTGGACCTAGTGGATACGGAGATGCCCTTGGCGGCGACACTTCAAGGTCGCCCGCTTCTTGAGTTGGGGAGTCCGGGGGAGGCGTTTCGTTCTCCATCATCTCCGGAAGAAGATCCCCCAATGATGAACTCTGTTGAGAAGGGCTGCGATCCAGACTACAATATAAGCATCGATTATTGTCTTCGGAAGTAAGATAGGATATCTTCACTAGTAAGTACTTTTTGAGTACTTACAGCTCGGTAGAGGGTTGATCCCCGCGCAGACATTGTGCGGCCAGAATACCCTCTGAGGCAGGACCATCTGGCGGAGATTCCTTCTCCCGTTTGGAAACCTTAGGTTCCGGATCTTCAGAGGTTGACCTCTTCCTTCCTCAGGGAGAAAGAATGTTAGATTCTTCCCCTTGGTTATCCTCCCTCACGGAGGTGCTCATTCCCTCGATTGGAATAGATAGAGATGGAGGCCCGATTTTGTCCTCTTTATTCCCCCTTCATCTTCCTTGGAGGGCACTAGACAAGGTGCTGGCTCAAGCATCTTTTCCAGCACCGGATTGTCCAATCCCTCGGGAAGGGGAGTCGAACACCGAATCAGCCTAGCCTTTGTTATCCAGTCCTGGTCCAAGAGCGATTCTTCAGAATGATGTCATGATAATTAAAAGGACAGTGTGTTCGGCCATGGGATTACTTACTTGGGCAGCGGGGCGGTTGCAGCTTAGGCCCACGTCCTCGGTGGTGTCCGGACACTCTATTTGGGGTCCGAAGAACGATTTGTACATCTCCTCGTGCGTCATGCCGAGGAAATGCTGAATAGCATGCGGTCCTTCCGGGTTGAATTCCCACATACGGAGGGGTCGACGTTTGCAAGGCTGGACTCGACGAACCAGCATAACTTGCATTACCATAACCAGACTGAAATCTCCCTCGAAGAGATCTCGGATATGGCTCTGCAATATTGGCACGTCCTTGGCTGGACCCTAGCTCAGCCCCCTGCTGATCCATGACATCAGTTGTGGTGGGGGGCCCGAGCAAAAGGCGGGGGCAGCTACCCATTTGGCAGTTCGGGGAGCTGTGATGTAGAACCACTCCCGCTGCCACAATCCGGACACCTCTGGAAAGGAACCCTTTGGCCATGGAGCGTCAGCAATTTTTCTTATTAAAGCACCTCCGCACGCTGCGTACAACCCCTCGACCATCTTCAGCTTCACATCGAAGGTCTTGAGCCACAGACCGAAGTGAGGGGCAATGCGGAGGAAGGCCTCACATACGATAATGAATGATGAGATGTGAAGAAGGGAATCCGCGGCCAGATCTTGAAAATCCAGCCTGTAATAGTACATAAGACCCCTAACAAAGGGATCCAGAGCGAGGCCTAGCCCTCGGAGGAAGTGAGAGATGAACACGATGCTCTCGTTGGGTTCAGGAGTAGGGACGACCTGCCCTCGGGCGGGCAGCCTATGCGAAATTTTGGTGGTCAGATATCTGGCCTCCCTCAACTTCTTGATGTCCTCCTCTATGACGGAGGAAGGCATCCACCGGCCTTGAAGGCTGGATCCGGACATGATTGAAGGTTCGAAGCGCCTGACCTGAGCTTTGGGTGTTAGAAATCGAGGCGGGGGAAGGATTCGATTGAGCGCGGGAGGGAAAAAAGAAAAAGCCCTGTCCCTTTATAAAGAGGGTGAATATCAGGCGTCCCCCTCGTGGCCGTCTGAGACTTACCTAAGATCTAGGAGTCATACCAATAGGCACGGTTGGGTTACCCACGTTGATATTGATGAGAATCCCGTGATAAGGGGAACATGATCTCTGCTTTGGCAAGACGTGTCAAGAAACCGTCTCGCATTATGTGTGGGGCTGGTTAAAGAAAAACGGTTCTAATAATTACCGGGCCATGGCATGATGTCATGCTGCCAAAACGCGTCAGCAGATTAGATTTGTGGAAATATTATTCTCTCTACGGTGGTATGTGGAACTTATTTTGCAGGGTCGGACACTATCCTTGTATTCAAACTCTTCTGTGGTGTATTCGGAGGAAGAACCTGCCTTGCAATGTCGAAGACAACACTGCGCGCCGGACTCATCGTCATTGAAACCTGGTTCAGGGGCTACTGAGGGAGTCCTGGATTAGGGGGTCTCCGGACAGCCAGACTATATCCTTTGGCCGGACTGTTGGACTATGAAGATACAAGATTGAAGACTTCGTCCCGTGTCCGGATGGGACTCTACTTGGCGTGGAAGGCAAGCTAGGCAATACGGATATGTATATCTCCTCCGTTGTAACCGACCTTGGGTAACCCTAGCCTCCTCCGGTGTCTATATAAACTGGAGGGTTTTAATCCGTAGGACAACATACAATCATACCATAGGCTAGCTTCTAGAGTTTAGCCTCTCTGATCTCATGGTAGATCTACCCTTGTAATACTCATATCATCAAGAACAATCAAGCAGGACGTAGGGTATTACCTCCATCGAGAGGGCCCGAACTTGGGTAAAACATCGTGTCCCCTGCCTCCTGTTACCATCCGCCTTAGATGCACAGTTCGGGACCCCCTACCCGAGATCCGCTGGTTTTGACACTGACAAAAAGCATGATTGCAATGATGTTATTATAAATTCTATTAATGTCAATTATGCTAATAATATGCAAAACCCTAAGCTTGGGGATGCTAGTTTCGCTATGTCCTCTATTGTTGCAATGATCATGATTGGGGTGATTCTTCTTATGATCTTAAAATTTTATTTAAGCCCCATGATGAATATGAGATTGATAATAGTGTTTGCAATATTATTGAAAGTGGGTTTGGAGAAGACATGACTTTAGTTAATGGTAATCCAACTATTTTGGGAGAGTGTCAACTTTGCATGCATGTGGATCATGTTGAAAATATTTTATGTGATAGCTATTTTGTTGAATTTGCTTATGATCCTACATGTAATTACTATGAGAGAGGAAAATATGGTTGTAGAAATTTTCATGTTACTAAATTACCTCTCGTTATGTTGAGATTGCTATTGTTTCTTTCCTCTTCCTTGCGTATGCTAGTTTCTGCTTGCCTTGATAATTTGTTTGTCTATGAGATTCATATGCATAGGAAGTATGTTAGACTTAGATGTGTTTGTCACATGCTTTATGATGCTCGTTTTGTGCTTCAATTCTTGTCTTTCATGTGAGCATCATTAAAATTATCATTGCCTAGCTATAAGGCTTTAAAGAAAAGCACTTCTTGGGAGACAACCCAATATTTTTCCTTCCAGTTATTCAATAAATAATTTATCTAGCCTCTGTTTTGGTTGTGTTTTTTGTGTTTAATTACTGTTTGTGCCAAGTAGAACCGTTGGGAAGACTTGGGGAAAGTCTTGTTGAACTTGCTGTAAAAAACAGAAACTTTAGCACTCACGAGAACTGCTGTCATTTTTATTTGGAGAGTGCTATTTAGTTAATTCTTTTTGCAGATGATTAATAGATAAATTCCTCACGTCCAGCAGTTTATTTTAGAATTTTTGGGGATCCAGATCTTGCGCTAGCTATAGATTACTATAGACTATTCTGTTTTTGACAGATTCTGTTTTTCGTGTGTTGTTTGCTTATTTTGATGAATCTGTGGCTAGTAAAATAGTTTATAAACCATAGAGAAGTTGGAATACAGTAGGTATACACTACTAGGAAAATGCTTACCAGTAGTGCTGGTTTTTGAGCTACCAGTAGCGCGGGCACTAGCGCTACTGCTAGGGCGCTACAGCTATTATTTAGCAGTAGCACGTTTCTAAACAAGCGCTGTAGCTAAAATACTTAGTAGTAGCATCTCTTTCTCTACCAACGCTACTACTATGATCACATAGTAGTAGCGCCCTATTTTCTCCCCGCGCTACAACTAGGTAAATAGAGATAAAAAATAAAAAAGAGGCAGAGGCAATATTCATTTAAATCAAGACAAGTCCAGTGCAAATAAACTAAGTTCACAGAACCATCTCACAAGCATTAACGACAAATACCACATTTAATATAACCACACAATCTCACAAACTCATATATAGTAGTCAACAATGCATGGATAGATCATAGTTGATAAGTCTACTAGGTAGTCATACTAGCATATATATGGTTCAGCATCCACACACATGCATGGATAGATCTCACAAGCATATGTAGTTCTAGACGATATCGATGATGACCATCATCCTCAAGCCTGGGCGGTGGGTGTTCCTGATAGTAATTAGGATTGCCTGTCCAACATGAAGATTCTTGCCAAAGATGAAGCTCTTCCACCCAACCGAGCTGAACTGTGTGCGACCGTCCATGTCCACGCCGTACGCACAAGTGGTGATGGAGCCCCTCGCGGTAAGGCGCATTCCAGCAGAACCTTCTTCATCAGGCTTGATACCAAAACTCTCAGATAGGCTCTTTGGCAATTTCTGAATAAGAAAAACATATCAATTAATAAGTAGCCTCACACATTCTTGTAAGTGCATCTAGTGCCACCCCTAGTTGGTTTTGGAGTATTGGCGACAAACCTAGTTGAGGGACTAATGTGTTTGTGAGAATTGCAGGATAACACAGGTAGAAGTCCCTCATTGATTCGGTTTTCCTACCAGAGATGACCCCCAAAAATGTATGAAGACATTGAAGTCAAAGGTGGTATGTGAGGACATTCACATTGAGGACTATGACAAGAGAGGACATCGCGTGAAGACTATGGAGCGCGAAGACTTAGCAGTTTCGTCATTCTGTGTTTTTCTTTGTTGAGTCATAGGAACCACTGTACTTTTAAGTGGGGTCCAAGAGAACCAGTCAGAATGACTGAAGTGATGCTTAACCAAAATCCTATATCTTCGAGTGAAGACAATGAGAGCAAATCTTATTCAGAGTTGGATAAGTCAGCTTTGCTTGTAGCCCAAGTAAAGTTGTCATGTGTGTTTGAAATCTGACCATTGGAACATGTGTCAGTTCCTTAATGACCAAGGGTCATTTTGGATAAATCAGGTCAGGTTGCCTAGTGGCTATAAATAGCCCACCCCCTACAACCATAAACGGTTGGCTGCTCAGAGTTAGTGTATGGCTTTTGTCGTTTGAGAGCAACCCACCTCGAAGCCTTTGAGAGAGAATTCCTTGCGAGGATAAATCCCTAACCACCCAGAGCCAAAGAGTGTTAGGCATCACTGAAGTCTTCCTGTCTGTGTGATCTGAAGACTTATTACACTTGAGGACTGTGAATCCTCCAGCCGGTTAGGCGTCGCGTTCTGAGCATCCAAGAGTCATTGTGGATCGCCGGTGAACGAAGTCTATGAAGGTTTGGGAGTCTACCTTGAAGACTTACCAGAGTGATTGGGCGAGGACTAGGTGTCCTTAGCTCAAGGGGAATAAGGTCAAGACGCAGTCTTCTGAGTTGAATCTCAGCCTCCCTAACCAGACATACAGTTGTCACAGCAACTGGAACTGGTCCAAAAAATCATTGTCTTCAATGAGTCACTGGTTTCATCCTTCCCTCTCCTTTACTTACGGTTGGCCCTGGTGAAGTCATTGTATGATTGCATTATCTTTTGTCTTCACTGAGTGACTGCTTATTCTGATTGGCTTCACACTATCTTCCTATCTGATCTAAACTGCCTAGCTGCTATTAGTCATTGTGCTTTCACTTCATTGAATATTTGACTATGGCTTGCTTAGTGTAGTCTACCTTCCGCTGCATGGTAATAGGTTTATTTCTATCGTTTGTCTTCAAAACTTCTATGTTTTGAAGACTTTCATAAAAATCGCCTATTCACCCCCCTCTAGTCGATCACTAGCACTTTCAATTGGTATCAGAGCAAGGTACTCCCTTGTTCTGTGTGATTCGGTTTAACCACCTGGAGTTTTAGCTATGTCGACTGCAGGGATAATCAAAGTCTCCGCTGCGTGCCCAGTCTTTGATGGAACTGAATATCCCTACTGGAAGAATAAGATGCGCATGCATCTTGAAGCCATTGATGTCGACCTATGGTATGTCGTCAAGAATGGCGTTCCCAAGGCTGGTGAAGGTGTCACCGCTGCTGATGTCAATAATTTCGTTCAACTGGACTCCACTGCCAAGAACATCATCTGTGGTCATCTGACCAAAGGACAGTATGGCCGTGTGAGTGCTTTGGAAACATCTAAGCTAGTCTGGGACTGGCTCTCCAAGGTCAACAAAGGCGTCTCAACCCAGAGAGATCAGAGAATCAGTGTCCTTCGCAACCTCTTCAACCACTTCAAGAGAAATGACAATGAGAATGTCCAGCTCACGTTTGATCGACTCACTGACATCACCAATGAGCTTCAACCCCTCGGCGCTACTGAGATCACCAAGCATGAAGTCATCAAGACACTCCTGAGATCACTTCACAACTCGTTTGACACCCTAGCCCTGATGATTCAAGAACGTCCTGACTTCAAGACACTCGATCCGTCTGACATACTTGAGAGGCTCAACACACATGAGTTTCAGCTTTTTGAGAAAAGAGACATCTACGGTCCCAACTATGGGCGAACTCGTGCCTTGAAGGCAAGAGCTGTCTCCTCATCCGAAGAAGAATCTGATAGCAGTTCTGATGATCCTGAAGACATTGGAAAGGAGCTTGCTATGCTTGTGAAGAAGTTCCAAAAATTCACCAAGAAGAAAGGCTTCAGAAAGTCCTCACGATCAAGCTCAAGGAATGATGAAGCTTCTGCTCGTGACTACAAGAAGAGAACATGCCACAAGTGCAAGAAACCTGGCCACTACATCTCTGAGTGTCCGTAGTGGGACAATGAGAACAAGAAGAAAAAGAAGAGCAAGGAGTATGATTCTGACGACAAGAAGAAGAAGAAATACTCAAAGTCTTCTTCCAAGTCTTCTTCAAAGTCTTCATCACACAAGAAGAACTCATCTGGCAAGGCTCGTGCGTTTGTTGGCAAGGAAATGGATTCAGAGGAGGAGTCCGCTTCTGAGGAGGCGGAGGTGGAGTCTGAGGAGGAGTCCGATTCTGGCGTGGCAACTCTGTCTACAGCCTACGTTGCCAAGTCCATCTTCAACACTAAAGACAATGACTCTGTCACCAACGCCCATGCTAATGACAAGGACAACACCACTCCTAGCTACTGCTTCATGGCACGTGGTGCCAAGGTAAACTCACGCGCCACTCACTATCAAACATCAAGTGAAGATGACTCTGATTGTTGTTCCAAACCCAGCTACAAAACACTTGCTAAAATTGCAACTGAACAACAGAAAGCTATGGAACATATTCAAAAACTATTAGATAAAAGCGATGACCTGTTAGACGCTGAAATGACTCGATCTCAGTCCTTAATTGAAGACATAAAAAATCTTCATGTTAAGTATGAGTAACTTGAAAGTCGTCATGAAACGCTCTCAACAACTCATGAAAAGCTTTCCTATGATTATCTTCAAAGGAAGCAAGATCTTGAGAAATTGAGAGCGGCTCATGAAGATCTTCAAAAGGAAAACGAGTCACTTCGCGCCAAACAGATTAGTTCCGCTCAGGAAGGATTTGAACCACCATGTCTTAAATGCCTTGAGCGTGATAACGCTACTTCTGTTGCTGAATGTTCTACTGCTGCTACTGTTGCAATATCTTCAACTGCTGATGTGGTAACTAACCCCTCTGCTGAGGATGCCACTGCTATTGCTGATGAGAATGCTAGGTTGAAGACATTGCTTGAAACAGGAATGTTCAAAAGTCTCAAAGGGCATCAGACATTATGTGATGTTCTCAAAAGGCAGATCCTGAACCGAAACCCTAGGAAAGAGGGTGTTGGGTTCGAAAGGAAAATGAATGCTGATGGCTCTTACTGGAAACCTGAGCAGTACCCCAAAATCACATGGGTTGCTGCAAAGGAACCTTCAGCGGATCCATCCACCCTATCTGGCTTCACTTGTGCTAATCCCATTGTTATTGATGAATCCTTTGGTGCAAACTATAAACTGTTTAAGAATCAGAATGGTGAAGTGTTTGCCAGGTATATTGGTACTAACTGCAGGAATGGGTCGCCTATGAAGAAAGTCTGGGTGCCGAAGAGATGTTTGGAGAATCTTCCTGTGAATGTCGTCATGACACCACACATGAAGAAGACAAACCCCAAACCAAAGGCTTCATACGGTCCAAAGGCTTCATACAGACAGAGGACTCACCTGAGTCCCAGTAACGCAAATGTTTTGCAGGGAAACCTCACTCAGGCCTATTAATATGAGCGCGTTTCATCAAACCGCCATGTTCATAAGACCAAGAACTACTCTGCTTATTCTTATGAGTACTATTGTCCACCTGCAAGACTTTTTGCTAGGGCTCCAAAGCCAAAGTTCTCAGATGCTGCACTTAGACTCATTGCTTCGAAGCCACCCTTGAAGATGTGGGTGGCTAAGAAAGCTTAACTCTCTTTTTGCAGGGAAAGGTCTCCAACCAAAAACCAAAATCGTCTGAAGCTATTGCTGGTGACCTTAAACATCTTGCAGGGTGCAAGATCAAATGCCCAAATGGTCTTATTATGTATTTTGTTCCTGAGTCGCTTGCTACTTGCCCTATCAGTCCTAACCTTGATCTAACCTTTCATAATCCACTTGCTCGTCAAATGTTTTTGCTTCACAATTCTCTTCGTGAAGCCTATCCCCCTAATTGCACCCTAGGGTACGACACCAGCTGCTTCAGAATGGATTATTGATAGTGGGTGTACTAATCACATGACTGGCAAGCGAAGTCTTCTTATGGACTCAACCTTACGTCCATCTGACAAAAGTCACATCACATTTGCTGACACTGGTAAAAGCAAGGTATTGGGTCTAGGTAGAGTTGCAATCTCAAGGGATCAACACATGGATAAAGTCATGCTTGTTGAATCCCTTGGTTTCAACTTAATGTCTGTCTCAATGCTTTGCGATTTAAACATGATTGTGATGTTTGGAAAATATCGTTTCCTTGTTCTAATGGAACCTGACAAGTCTCTAGTTTTTGAAGGGTATCGGAAAGATGATTTGTACATGGTAGATTTCTCAGCAGGACCATAACTTGCCATATGTCTTTTAGCAAAAGCTTCAGAATGCTGGCTCTGGCATCGAAGGCTAGGGCATGCTGGCATGAGGAACCTGCACACTCTTTCAAGAAAGAAGCATGTCATAGGCATCGAGGGCGTCAAGTTCAAGAAGGATCACTTATGCGATGCCTGTGAAGCAGGAAAGATGACGAGGGCCAAGCGTCCCTCGAAGACAATCATGACAACGACTCAATCCTTCGAACTGCTCCACATGGACCTTTTCGGTCCCACTCATTACTCAACTCTTACTACTACTGCTTGTCTCTATGGCTTTGTCATTGTTGATGATTATTCAAGATATACTTGGGTGCATATAATCCTCTACAAGACTGAAGTGCAAGATGTCTTCAGACGCTTTGCCAATCGAGCCATGAAAAACTATGTCATCAAGATAAAGCACATCAGAAGTGACAACGGCACTGAATTCAAGAACACTGGGCTAGATACATATCTTGATACTTTGGGCGTCACTCATGAATTCTCAGCTCCGTACACACCACAATAGAATGGCGTCGTCGAACGCAAGAACAGAACACTTATTGAGATGGCCCGGACGATGCTTGATGAATACAAGACTGCAAGAAAATTCTGGCCTGAAGCCATTGATACTGCATGCCATATCATCAACCGTGTTTATCTTCATAAGCTTCTCAACAAGACATCCTATGAGCTCCTTACTGGCAAGAAACAAAATGTCAGTTACTTCAGAGTATTTGGTGCCAGGTGCTGGATCAAGGATCCACATCACACTTCAAAATTTGCACCGAAAGCACATGAAGGTTTTATGTTTGGATATGGAAAGGATTCGCACTCCTACAGAGTCTTCAACCTCTTTCACTATAAAGTGGTTGAAACTGTGGATGTGCGGTTCGATGAGACTAACGGCTCGCAAAGAGAGCACCTGCCAAATGTGCTAGATGAAGTTCCATCCAGTGAATCAATCAAACTTATGGGAACTGGAGAAATCATACCATCTGAAGCTCAGCCTGAAGCGGAACTTATCATCTCCGCACCTGATCAACCTGAAGACAATGCTCAGCCTGAAGACAATCCTTCTAGCAATGACAATGATCAGCATGAGCAAAATCTTCGTCCTATACATCCTCGTGTTGCAAATGAAGTACAGATAGAGAGAATAATTGATAGCATCAATGCACCAGGTCCACTCACTCATTCAAGGGCAACACAGCTAGCAAATTTCGGTGGGCACTTCGCATTCGTCTCAATATCTGAACCCAAGAAAGTTGATGAAGCCTTCATGGAACCTGAATGGATTCAAGCTATGCAAGTAGAGCTTCAACAGTTTGAGCTGAATAATGTATGGGAACTGGTTAAGCGTCCTGATCCTCGTAAGCACAACATAATAGGCACTAAATGGATATATCGCAACAAACAAGATGAGCATGGTCAAGTTGTCAGAAACAAAGCTCGTCTCGTTGCTCAAGGATACACTCAAGTTGAAGGGATTGACTTTGATGAAACATTTGCTCCTGTGGCTAGGCTTGAAGCCATACGCATACTTCTGGCCTATGCAAATCATCATAACATTCTTCTGCATCAAATGGATGTGAAGAGCGCTTTTCTCAATGGCAAGATTGAAGAAGTGTATGTTGCACAACCACCTGGCTTTGAAGATCCAAAACATCTTGACATGGTGTACAAGCTCAACAAGGCACTGTATGGCCTCAAACAAGCCCCTCGGGCTTGGTATGACACACTCAAAGACTTCGTAAAGAGCAAAGGCTTCAAACCTGGTTCCTTCGACCCCACTCTCTTCACGAAGACATATGATGGTGAACTGTTTGTGTACCAAATATATGTGGATGACATTATCTTCGGCTGCACCAATCAGAAATACACTGACGAGTTTGGATACATTATGCAAGAGCAATATCAGATGTCCATGATGGGTGAGCTGAAGTTCTTCCTTGGTCTTCAAATACGTCAGCAACACAACGTCATCTTTATATCTCAAGAGAAATACCTCAAAGATTGCCTGAAGAAATTTGGGATGCAAGATTGCAAAGGCTTCACGACGCCAATGCCAGCTAAACATCATCTGGGTCCCGACGACAATGGTAAAGAGTTTGATCAAAAGTTATACCACTCCATGATTGGTTCTTTGTTTTATTTATGTGCATCTAGGCCAGATATCATGCTTAGTGTTTGCATGTGTGCCCGGTTCCAAGCGGCACCAAAGGAATCGCATCACTTAGCTGTGAAGCAAATTCTCAGATATCTGGCTCACACCCCAACACTAGGATTATGGTATCCAAAGGGCTTAGAGTTTGATCTAGTTGGATTCTCGGATGCTGATTATGCTGGTGACAAGGTGGATCGCAAGTCTACATCAGGCACATGTCATTTTCTGGGACGATCACTTGTATGTTGGTCTTCAAAGAAGCAGAACTGTGTATCTCTCTCCACTGCTGAATCTGAATACATTGCTGCTGGATCTTGCTGCGCCCAGCTTCTATGGATGAAGCAAACACTCAAATACTATGGCATTCATCTAAAGCAAGTGCCACTCTACTGCGACAACGAAAGCGCCATCAAGATTGCCAACAACCCAGTTCAGCACTCGAAGACAAAGCACATTGAAATTCGTCATCACTTTCTCAGACATCATGTAATGAAGGAAGATATTGATATCATACACATCAACACTGAAGAGCAATTGGCAGATATCTTCACCAAGCCCTTGGATGAGAAGAGGTTTTGCCAGTTACGGTGTGAGCTAAATATCTTGGAATCCTCAAATGTCCTGTGATCAGGCACACATCCTAACACTTAAGCATGTTGATAACATAGATGTGCAACACACGAAGTAAAGTATATCTTCAATCAATGAAGACTTACATTCTGAGTGTGAATACATTAACGTGGAACTTGACTTCAGAGCGCCACGATAATTGTGCGCCATGTCTGGGTCTAATACTTCCTATACGGTGGGTAACGCCACCACCAAATTCTTATGTTTGAAGTGTTTTACTCATGGCGTTACATCTGCTATGTCTTCACATTGGGATTGTCTTCAATTTCAACTTGTCTTCATGATTATCTTCACTATGCTGATTTGATTGTCTTCTGATATATACATATTTGTGTTCTGTCCTCTACAGCATTCACTTATAGCTATGTCTTCCTTGTTGAATTTGTTGAACTAAGTGAATGTGATCGGACCCTAATCTCTCTATGCTCTTTATCTCAACCTCTATAGTCCAAGTCATATGCATTCTATTGAAACTGTCGAATGTCTTCTCTGCGTCCTTGTCAGCAGAAGACACAGAGACAAACATTAATCCATTTTCAATGCTAAATCCTTTCACCTGAAACCCGGAGAAGTGGGAACGACCACCCGACAATCCAGGCGTGCGTGGGAACGTGGAACAACCTCCGATGTGTTGCATGATAGCCACGTGTCCTTCATATGTGAATCGCGAGGGGCACCTATGTAATAACACTGTGTCGTCCCTATACCTATAAATACATGCCTCACCACAGTCATTATCCTTTCTTCCACTCTCGCACAAAACCCTAGCGCCACCGCTAGCTCGCGACGACGCCGGCGACGAAGCGCTTAGCTGCCGCGACTTCACCGACGCTATCCTCACGCTGACCGCGGTCTTCGTCCTCTCCGCCGCCGCCGTGGGAGTCCTCCGTCGCCAAGTTAGGGCACGGTGGATTGAACTGCTCGGTCTCCTACTCTTCCCATCTAGCAGTTCATCGTGTGGTAAGTAAAACTCTCTTTTTACCATCTTGTTGAAATTAAGAGATTCATCCTGTTCACCGAAAGTGGTTTCTACCTACTCAATGTTAGATCTATCATCTCTGTATCTCATATAATGCCTAGTATATTCAGTTAAGCTTCATAACGAGTTAGATTCCTCACTTGTACCTATTCCTGAATTCGTACAAATCTGGAACCAACCCCAAACACATAAGTGAATGTCTTCGCACTATGAGGTCAATGTCTTCAAACTGATTTACCTTCAAAATCTTCTGAGAATGCATATGACCTCTCCCCTTCCCTCGCATCTCTAATATTGTCACGTGTACATGTCCGTGGGAGAATCCCTTGGTTCTCATAGTCTGCATTCGTTTGCAGAATTCTTACAACTTCACATTAACTCTCCCGAAGCCAGTTCCTGTTTGACCAGCAAGCGGAAGCCTTTGAAGCCTTTGAACGTGTTGACGCCATTCAATTTGAAGTTCATGGTTACAGAGAAATCAGCAAGGAAGGGTGGCAGACAGCGTCGAGGGGGAACATCAAGAGATCTGCCTGATGACCTCTCAGAGCTGTACAAGACAGACCCAAAAGAGGATTACAATCAGCGCAAGACATGAATCCAATGGATTCGAAGATATTGGGCCGAACAATGGTTTAAATACAAGTTTGTGGCCCAGTAGTATGCTGAGAAGAATGCCATCAAGATTCCTTGGGGTGACATTCTCTTCTGAAATCTTCAACCCAAGACCAGAGCTGAAGCCATTGCTCAGGGTTTCTATCCCTGTATGGTCCGTGGACCACAGACTGACAATGCCGACCCATCATCACTGCTCTGGTGTCGTGACGATAATCTCTTCATGCACAACTTCCAGCACGCAAAGGCATCGGCCAAGGAAAACAAGAAGTCTTTGGGACTAGACTTCAACCCTGGTCCTTCTGCTCCACGGGGTGACGGCACACGCGATGCTGAACCCAATATCACCGGACCTTTCTACAACCTTGATGGCCTTATCACTCACATTTTTGTTCAAGGTGCCAAAGTAGATCATTCTGATGATGATGCCGACACTGATGAAGCCCCAGCTCCAAAGCCGCAGAAGCCAAAGAAGGCTAGAGCTTCAAAGTCAACTGCTCCTCCAAAAGCTTCACGTGTGAAGCCACTAGCTCCTGCACCTCCTGAAGGCAGTGTGCAGTCTGAAGATCTATCACGTATCTCCAAGAAGACGGAGATGAAAAAGAATACTGATCAGGCATTGATTCCTGCTGCCATTTTGCAAGACGAACACATTGACCTGTCCAGTGATGAAGATCTTGCAGATGACGCTCTTGAGCAACTAATTAAGAGCAAGGAAGAAGCAAAAATCTTCAATGATTTGCCTCTCTTTGACGTGGCAATCATCCACAACTTCATTGATGAGTGGTTTGAAACCCCCAATCTCAGCTTTGACGATCTGCAACTTCCAATTGGCCTCAGCGTCTCTTTCAATGGCGCCATTGCTTCTGAGCTAGCTCTAGCTCAACGCATCATTGAACTGAAGCAAAAGATCGACCATGAGAAAGCTCAGTTCAAGAAGCACATGGCAAAGCTTAGCGTGCAAGATGTCAAAAACCTCAAGGGTATGCTGCACGAGCTCAAGGAAGCCATTCTCAAGAAACGAGAAGAAGCCAAAGGTTCTCGTGAGCGCATGAAGAGTCTGGCTGACAAGTGCGTGCAAGCCTATCAATGAAGCTGAGAAGCGCAAGGCTCTTGGGTGTCCTGGCATCGACCCCAGAATGGCTGCAAACAAGAAGAAGAAGCCATTGACTGACAAATCTGCACCTTCAAGGCAGGAAGAACCCCGCATTGTCTTCCCAAGCAGCATGTCCGGCTCGAAGCCAAAGGTCACGTCCACCGCTTCAGACCTGAAGAAGACAAGGGCTGCCGAGGCTGAAGCTAGAAAGAGGAAAAATCCTGACGCTTCTGATGTCGCTCCCTCCAAGAAGAAGCGCAAAACCAAGAAAGATCAGGCTGCTCCCACAGAGCCCCTTGTTGTCGAGCCCATCTCGGTTGCTCGTCCTAACTCTTCGCATCAAGAACGACAGATGATAGTTCATGAGCCTGCTTCCACAGAGGCTCCTGAAGCTGAAGACTTTCCAGCAGTTGACCCCACCGCTGCTGAAGACATTGGTCACCGTGACAATGTTGAATATGATGTAGTTCTTCCTCAAATCGAGCACAACTTGGTATCATCGCCTGTTCTCACGAACAGCGAACTCATCAGCATTGGTCATCCTCTGACGCCAATTGCTCAGGATGCATCATGGGCCGATCACCCACAACAACAAGAAACCCCTAGTACTTCCCGACAACAAGTCACCCCACCAGTGCAAGAAGAAGAGGATGACTTTGAGGCCCAGCCAACTCCATCTTCACAGGCGTCGCCGGTGTTACACAGGCTTCGCAAAGGACCAAGGCTCCAAGTCCCTCTTTCGAGAGTTTCAGAAGGAGAAGTGCACCACCAATCTGTTGCACGTCAGGTGTTCCCCGAAGCTACTCCTACTGTGAACGTCTCCGAGTCTGACGCTAAAGTTGCTGAAGACAATCCGGCTGCATCAGCCGAAGAGAAACAAGCAGAAGAACGTGTCCCTACTTCCCCCATCACTGAAGAAGTTGTTCCTGAAGTGAATGTGTCAGTGCCCGACCCTCCAGCTCCTCAAGTGGAGGTTGAGAATCCTGAGGCTGCCACCACTAACACCACTGAAGCCAATGACGTGGTCATGGCTGAAGACAGTGTGGAGCCTGCACCTAACACTGTGCCAGAAGCCAATGAAGCCAATGATGCACCTGCAACAGATGTGCAGCCTGACGCCTCTGTTGATGCCACAACTCCTGTTCCGCCACCAAGGCCACATACTATTGAGCAAGCATACAACTATGGCCAGTTCATCATTGTCAAATGGCCTCTTCTTGTTCCTCCACCTGCTGCTGGTCCCTAATTTGACTATCACGTCAAGCACAGGCCTCAGGTTCAGAAGCCAATGCCAAGGCTGCCTAGGTTTCCAAGCACTGCATCTGCACCCAGATCATTCAATATCAATGGCTTCAAAGCACACAACACCTTCTTCAATAGCGTCAAGAACCCCTACTCTAAGGCAACAATATCTTCTGATCGGTTCTGGAGGTATCAGCAGCGCAGTTATTACTCATGCATCGTGTACAATCAAGGTCGCATTTTTCCCCATATGCGTCTTGACACTGAAGCCATAACTGGTCTGCCCTGTTTGGAGGAAGCGCTGGATTGCTTCAGAGAATCTGGCTTGTTGCAGTTTGTCACTGACAAGGAGCACTGGAACAAAGAATTGCTGCTCCAATTCTATGCCACTCTTCATATTCGTGGCTACAACAGGGATCCGAAGACTTGGGTCCTTGAGTGGATGACAGGCAATGTTCATCACGAAGCCAAAGCCTTTGATATCATTGAGCTCACTGGCCTGCCCACTCTGGAAGATCTTTATGAACCTAGTTGTCAGCTTCACAGTGCTGCTATGGAAAGCATTTTTCACAAGCGTGAAACCAACATGAGTCAGATGCTTAGCATGATGAAGCCTTTGCCTCCAGATGCTGAATATCCTAAGGAGTTCTTTGTTGAAGACCTTGGGTATCTGCCACGCACTATCTATCACATCATAAGGCGAACTCTCTGGCCCATCAAAGGACATTCTCCACATGCAAAGCTGGAAGGTGCAATGATGACTTTGGTCTTCCATATTCTTCACGGCAAAAGATTCAATGCACAAGACTTCTTCATCTGCCAACTTGCTGCATCAGGATCTGATCTCTTTGGCTTGAAGTTTTACGCTCCATGGATTATGCGTCTGATCAAACTACACTCAGCTGTCACCTATCAGCCCTCTGCTCGCAATCATCGGATTTTTCTGCCTGACGTCGATATGTCAGTCGAAGCCATCTATCCAGAGCCTGCCAAGGAGCCCCTTAGTCTTCAGAATGCTGATAAGCAAAGTTTCTCTCAACACATTGAAGGCGACCCAGCAGTCACTCGTGTTTATCCTTTGGCTGGTACTACCCGTGCACCTCATCGTGCCCTCACTGAAGCCACTGAAAGCACCATTGCACAATGGCCCAAGAAGCAATCTCGTGTTCTCAATGACCGAGAGCTTCTGGTTGCCCTTCATCAGAAACAGGATAAGCATCATGACTGGCTGAAGCGCCAAATGCAAAGCCTCTTGTTGGACGTAAACAGGATTCACAACCTTGCCACCAAGAATGGCTTTGTCGCCCATGAAACTTGTCGGCGTACATGGAAAGGGCTGACGCTTATGTGTTCTTAAGATGATCTTCAAGATGATGGTTTCTCTGAACGCTTCAAGTTTGACTCAACACCTCCGAGAAGGACCTTGCTGCAGCATACTCCGTCTCTTGAAGACTCTGAGTTCTCCTCCTCTGCTGCAAGAGTGAATGCATGTGTTATCGATGATGAAGACGATGCTACTTCACCACCTTCGATGCGAATCACCACTGCATCGAGTTCGTCTGCACCGCCAACCAACTCCTACGACCCTGCTGCTTCAACAACTCCTCATGGGAACGAGTAGGTGCTCTATGTCTTCAAACCTTTTTGGTCCTTACTGACAAAAGGGGGAGAAGCATATGTGTAAGTGCATCTAGTGCCACCCCTAGTTGGTTTTGGAGTATTGACGACAAACCTAGTTGAGGGACTAATGTGTTTGTGAGAATTGCAGGATAACACAGGTAGAAGTCCCTCATTGATTCGGTTTTACTACCAGAGATGACCCCTAAAGCTTTATGAAGACATTGAAGTCAAAGGTGGTATATGAAGATATTCACATTGAAGACTATGACAAGAGAAGACACGATATGAAGCCTATGGAGCTCGAAGACTTAGATCTTTCATAGTTCTTTTTCTTTTGTGTTGAGTCATAGGAACCACCGTACTGCTAAGTGGGGTCCAAGAGAACCAGTCAGAATGACTGAAGTGATGCCTAAACCAAAAACCTATGTCTTCGAGTGAAGACTATGAGAGCGAATCTTGTCCAGAGTCGGACAAGTCAGCTTTGCTTGTAGCCCAAGTAAAGTTGTCGTGTGAGTTTGAAATCTGACCGTTGGGACACGTGTGAGTTCCTTAGTGACCCAGGGTCATTTCGGACAAATCAGGTCGGGTTGCCAAGTGGCTATAAATAGCCCACCCCCTACAACCATAAACGGTTGGCTGCTCAGATTGAAAGCACGGCTTTTGTCGTTTGAGAGCAACCCACCTCGAAGCCTTTGAGAGAGAATTCCTTGCGAGGATAAAGCCCTAACCACCAGAGCCAGAGAGAATTTGGCATCACTTAAGTCTTCTTGTCTGTGTGATCTGAAGACTTATTACACTTGAGGACTGTGCATCATCCAGCCGGTTAGGCATCGCGTTCTGAGCATCCAAGAGACATTTGAAGGAAATATGCCCTAGAGGCGATAATAAAGTTATTATTTATTTACTTATTTCATGATAAATGTTTATTATTCATGCTAGAATTGTATTAACCGGAAACATAACACATGTGTGAATACATAGACAAACAGAGTGTCACTAGTATGCCTCTACTTGACTAGCTCGTTAATCAAAGATGGTTATGTTTCCTGACCATAGACAAAGAGTTGTTATTTGATTAACACGGTCACATCATTAGTTGAATGATCTGAATGACATAACCCATTCCATTAGCTTAGCACCCGATCGTTTAGTATGTTGCCATTGCTTTCTTCATGACTTATACTTGTTCCTATGACTATGAGATTATGCAACTCCCGTTTGCCGGAGGAACACTTTGGGTGCTACCAAACATCACAACGTAACTGGGTGATTATAAAGGAGCATTACAGGTGTCTCCAAAGGTAGATGTTGGGTTGGCGTATTTCGAGATTAGGATTTGTCACTCCGATTGTCGGAGAGGTATCTCTGGGCCTTCTCGGTAACGCACATCACATAAGCCTTGCAAGCATTGTAACTAATATGTTAGTTGCGAGATGATGTATTACGAAACGAGTAAAGAGACTTTCTGGTAACGAGATTGAACTAGGTATTGGATACCGACGATCAAATCTCGGGCAAGTAACATACCGATGACAAAGGGAACAACGTATGTTGTTATGCGGTCTGACCGATAAAGATCTTCGTAGAATATGTAGGAGCCAATATGGGAATCCAGGTCCCGCTATTGGTTATTGACCGGAGACATGTCTCGGTCATGTCTACATTGTTCTCGAACCCGTAGGGTCCGCACGCTTAAGGTTACGATGACAGTTATATTATGAGTTTATGCATTTTGATGTACCGAAGGTTGTTCAGAGTCCGAGATGAGATCACGGACATGACGAGGAACTCCGGAATGGTCCGGAGATAAAGTTTGATATATATGATAATAGTGTTTGGTCACCGGAAGGGTTCCGAAAATCACCGGAAGGGGTTCCGGATGTTTCCCGAAATGTTTGGGTACGAGAACACTTTATTTGGGCCAAAGGGGAAAGCCCACAAGGTTTTTGGAAAGCGCAAAAGGAAGTTTTGCGGAGTCTAGGGGCCAGACGCCAGGGTCCCTAGCGTCTGGGTCCAGACGCCGGGATCCCTGGCGTCTGGCCCTGGAGTCCGAGAAGGACTCTTGCCTATCGGGTGAAACCGACTTTGTGGAGACTTTTACTCCAAGTTTCGACCCCAGGGCTCAAGATATAAATAGAGGGGCAGGGCTAGTACCAAAGACAGATCAAGAAACACAAGTTGATCCACGTGATCTATTCCTTAGCCGTGTGCGGCGCCCCCATCCACCATAGTCCTCGATAATACTGTAGCGGAGTTTAGGCGAAGCCCTGCTGCTATAGTACATCAAGATCGTCACCACGCCGTCGTGCTGATGGAACTCTTCCCCGACACTTTGCTGGATCGGAGTCCGGGGATCGTCATCGAGCTGAACGTGTGCTCGAACTCGGAGGTGCCGTAGTTTCGGTGCTTGATCGGTTGGGTCGTGAAGACGTACGACTACTTCCTCTACGTCGTGTCATCGCTTCCGCAGTCGGTCTGCGTGGGTACGTAGACAACACTCTCCCGTCTCGTTGCTATGCATCACCATGATCTTGCGTGTGCGTAGGAAATTTTTTGAAATTACTACGTTCCCCAACAACATTGTGGATTGCTGGTGAATGAAGTCTGTGAAGGTTTGGGAGTCTACCTTGAAGACTTACCAGAGTGATTGGGTGAGGTCTATGTGACCTTAGCTCAAGGAGAATACGGTGAGGACTGGGTGTCCTGAGCTGCGTGTCCATTAGCTTAGCACCCGATCGTTTAGTATGTTGCTATTGCTTTCTTCATGACTTATACATGTTCCTATGACTATGAGATTATGCAACTCCCGTTTGCCGGAGGAACACTTTGTGTGCTACCAAATGTCACAACGTAAGTGGGTGATTATAAAGGAGCTCTACAGGTGTCTTCAAAGGTACATGTTGGGTTGGCGTATTTCGAGATTAGGATTTGTCACTCTGATTGTCGGAGAGGTATCTCTGGGCCCTCTCGGTAATGCACATCACATAAGCCTTGCAAGCATTGCAACTAATGAGTTAGTTGCGAGATGATGTATTACGAAACGAGTAAAGAGACTTGCCGGTAACGAGATTGAACTAGGTATTGAGATACCGATGATCGAATCTCGGGCAAGTAACATACCGATGACAAAGGGAACAACGTATGTTGTTATGCGGTCTGACCGATAAAGATCTTCGTAGAATATGTGGGAGCCAATATGAGCATCCAGGTTCCGCTATTGGTTATTGACCGGAGACGTGTCTCGGTCATGTCTGCATTGTTCTCGAACCCGTAGGGTCCGCATGCTTAAGGTTTCGATGACAGTTATATTATGAGTTTATGCATTTTGATGTACCGAAGGTTGTTCGGAGTCCGAGATGAGATCGGGGACATGACGAGGAGTCTCGAAATGGTCGAGACGTAAAGATCGATATATTGGACGACTATATTCGGACATCGGAAAGATTCCGAGTGGTTCGGGTATTTTTCGGAGTACCGGGGAGTTACGGGAATACGGGAGAAGAAGTATATGGGCCTTATTGGGCTTTAGGGGAGCGGGAGAGGCAGGCCGCGCGCCCCCCAAGGCCTAGTCCGAATTGGACTAGGGGGAGGGGCTGCGCCCCCTCCTTCCTTCTCTTCCCTCTTCCCCTTCCTTGTCTCCTACTCCTACTACATGGAAGGACTCCTAGTTGGACTAGGAAAGGGGGAATCCTACTCTCGGTGGGAGTACGACTCCCCTAGGGCGCGCCATAGAGAGGGCCGGCCCTCCCCTCCTCCACTCCTTTATATACGGGGGCAGGCGGCACCCCATAGACACACAAGTTGATCCACGTGATCATATTCTTACACGTGTGCGGTGCCCCCTTCCACCATAGTCCTCGATAATATTGTAGCGGTGCTTAGGCGAAGCCCTGCGACAGTAGTACATCAAGGTCGTCACCACGCCGTCGTGCTGACGGAACTCTTCCCCGACACTTTGCTGGATTGGAGTCCGGGGTGTTGGGGAACGTAGCAGAAATTCAAAATTTTCCTACGTGTCACCAAGATCTATCTATGGAGAGACCAGCAACGAGGGGAAGGAGAGTGCATCTACATACCCTTGTAGATCGCTAAGCGGAAGCGTTCAAGAGAACGGGGTTGATGGAGTCGTACTCGTCGTGATCCAAATCACCGATGATCCTAGTGCCGAACGGACGGCACCTCCGCGTTCAACACACGTACAGCCCGGTGACGTCTCCCATGCCTTGATCCAGCAAGGGGAGAGGGAGAGGTTGAGGAAGACTCCATCCAACAGCAGCACAATGGCGTGGTGGTGATGGAGGAGCGTGGTGATCCAGCAGGGCTTCGCCAAGCACCGCAGAAGAGGAGGAAGAGGTGTTGGCGAGGGAGAAGGAGGCAACCAAAGGCACAGATGAAAAGCCCTCCTTCCCCCACTATATATAGGAGGGCCAAGGGGGGGGGGCGCCGGCCCTAGGAGATCCAATCTCCTAGGGGGGGGGGGCGGCCAGGGAGGTTTCCCTTCCCCCCAAGGCACCTAGGAGGTGCCTTCCACTATTGGGACTCTTCCCTTTTGTGAAACCCTAGGCGCATGGGCCCCTTGGGGCTGGTGCCCTTGGCCCATGTAGGCCAAGGCGCACCCCCTATAGCCCATGTGGCCCCCGGGGCAGGTGGCCCCACCCGGTGGGCCCCCGGGACCCTTCCGGTGGTCCCGGTACAATACCGATAACCCCGAAACTTGTCCCGATGGTCGAAATAGCACTTTCTATAGATAATTCTTTACCTCCGGACCATTCCGGAACTCCTCGTGACGTCCGGGATCTCATTCGGGACTCCGAAAAACATTCGGTAACCACATACAAACTTCCTTTATAACCCTAGCGTCATCGAACCTTAAGTGTGTAGACCCTACGGGTTCGGGAGACATGCAGACATGACTGAGACGTTCTCCGGTCAATAACCAACAGCGGGATCTGGATACCCATGTTGGCTCCCACATGTTCCATGATGATCTCATCGGATGAACCACGATGTCAAGGACTTAATCAATCCCGTATACAATTCCCTTTGTCTATCGGTACGACACTTGCCCGAGATTCGATCGTCGGTATACCTATACCTTGTTCAATCTCGTTACCGGCAAGTCTCTTTACTCGTTTCGTAACACATCATCCTGTGATCAACTCCTTGATCACATTGTGCACATTATGATGATGTCCTACCGAGTGGGCCCAGAGATACCTCTCCGCTTACACGGAGTGACAAATCCCAGTCTCGATTCGTGCCAACCCAACAGACACTTTCGGAGATACCCTTAGTGTACCTTTATTGCCACCCAGTTACGTTGTGACGTTTGGCACACCCAAAGCACTCCTACGGTATCCGGGAGTTGCACAATCTCATGGTCTAAGGAAATGATACTTGACATTAGAAAAGCTTTAGCATACGAACTACACGATCTTTGTGCTAGGCTTAGGATTGGGTCTTGTCCATCACATCATTCTCCTAATGATGTGATCCCGTTATCAATGACATCCAATGTCCATGGTCAGGAAACCGTGACCATCTATTGATCAACGAGCTAGTCTACTAGAGGCTTACTAGGGACATGGTGTTGTCTATGTATCCACACATGTATCTGAGTTTCCTATCAATACAATTATAGCATGGATAATAAACGATTATCATGAACAAGGAAATATAATAATAACTAATTTATTATTGCCTCTAGGGCATATTTCCAACACGGGGATTGTCATCGAGGTGAACGTGTGCTAGAACTCGGAGGTGCCATAGTTTCGGTGCTTGAACGGTCAGGCCGTGGAGACGTACGACTACATCAACCAAGTTAACGCTTCCATTGTCGATCTACAAGGGTACGTAGATCACACTCTCCCCCTATCGTTGCTATGCATCACCATGATCTTGCGTGTGCGTAGGAAATTTTTTGAAATTACTACGTTCCCCAACACCACAATGGACCTCATGGCAAGTACGGACAACCTATGGAGCTCGGCCCAACCGGTTAATCGCTCATTCAGCAGCAGCGGACGGACTGGAGCGTGAAACTGTGAACAGGACAGATTCTCCACTTCAGGACCTTTCTGATCCTTGAAGTACTTGGCCGCATCAGCAGCACTTGCAGCCAAATCCATGTACTCGTCCGCAGAACTCCATAGCCGGTCCAGAGGAGCATATTTCGGATCTCCGAACTTAGTCCGCAACAAGAAGGGCTTCCCATAAACGATATCCGCAGCTTGATTCAACTCCTCCTTCGTCGCTCTAATTTTGGAGCGAGCTTCCTTGGCAGCCACCCAGGCCTTCTCCAGGTCCGTCGCCTTTGCCCGGTTTTCTGCTTCAAGAAGCCGGTAACGGTCAGCAGCATCTTTTAACTCCATGGCCATCTTGGCTATTTTTTCTTTGCTCTCGCAATGCGCGGCCTGTTCGGCCCTTAACTCCTCGGCCGCCTTTAAAGCGGCCGCATTGCTACTCCTTGCTTGCTCCTTGGCTCGGGCAAGCTCCGCCCGAAGGGTCTCCACGGTGGCAGCTCCATCTGAAGTCACAACATATTAAAGATACTGGTATCATGCTACTCTTACTATGTGACGATCACCAGAAAAATCACTCACCCTGTGCCTCGTCAAGACGCTTGTTGACAAGCACAATGTCGGCATCTGCCGCATCCAGCTGCCGCTTTAGTTCGGCAAACCCATCAGTCCGGCTAGCCACCGGAGCTTCAACCACCTGCACATAAAGGCGGTCTGGTTATTATGTGGGACTATGATCCTCTGTTTGCCGCCGTTCTCGACGACAACCAGAGTCTCAGGGGCTACTATCTACATGGTCATACCTAACGTATGCGGTACTGTTAAAAGCATACATTATTTCACGTACCTCGAAGCCTTTCAGCAGACTCATAAAAGCTTCATGCAACCCGCTTTTAGCAGATGAAATCCTCCCAATTACCGTACCCATTAGCGTACGATGCGCTTCCGAGACGGAAACTTGCCTCAAAAGATCCTTCAGTGTGTCCGACCGCACACTATGCAGACCCTCGCTGTCACTCTCCTTAGGAGCCGAATACTTGGGATTCCGGGCAGCCAAAGGGTTATCCTCTGGACCTAGTGGATACGGAGATGCCCTTGGCGGCGACACTTCAAGGTCGCCCGCTTCTTGAGTTGGGGAGTCCGGGGGAGGCGTTTCATTCTCCATCATCTCCGGAAGAAGATCCCCCAATGATGAACTCTGTTGAGAAGGGCTGCGATCCAGACTACAATATAAGCATCGATTATTGTCTTCGGAAGTAAGATAGGATATCTTCACTAGTAAGTACTTTTTGAGTACTTACAGCTCGGTAGAGGGTTGATCCCCGCGCAGACATTGTGCGGCCAGAATACCCTCCGAGGCAGGACCATCTGGCGGAGATTCCTTCTCCCGTTTGGAAACCTTAGGTTCCGGATCTTCAGAGGTTGACCTCTTCCTTCCTCAGGGAGAAAGAATGTTAGATTCTTCCCCTTGGTTATCCTCCCTCACGGAGGTGCTCATTCCCTCGATTGGAATAGATAGAGATGGAGGCCCGATTTTGTCCTCTTTATTCCCCCTTCATCTTCCTTGGAGGGCACTAGACAAGGTGCTGGCTCAAGCATCTTTTCCAGCACCGGATTGTCCAATCCCTCGGGAAGGGGAGTCGAACACCGAATCAGCCTAGCCTTTGTTATCCAGTCCTGGTCCAAGAGCGATTCTTCAGAATGATGTCATGATAATTAAAAGGACAGTGTGTTCGGCCATGGGATTACTTACTTGGGCAGCGGGGCGGTTGCAGCTTAGGCCCACGTCCTCGGTGGTGTCCGGACACTCTATTTGGGGTCCGAAGAACGATTTGTACATCTCCTCGTGCGTCATGCCGAGGAAATGCTGAATAGCATCCGGTCCTTCCGGGTTGAATTCCCACATACGGAGGGGTCGACGTTTGCAAGGCTGGACTCGACGAACCAGCATAACTTGCATTACCATAACCAGACTGAAATCTCCCTCGAAGAGATCTCGGATATGGCTCTGCAATATTGGCACGTCCTTGGCTGGACCCTAGCTCAGCCCCCTGCTGATCCATGACATCAGTTGTGGTGGGGGGCCCGAGCAAAAGGCGGGGGCAGCTACCCATTTGGCAGTTCGGGGAGCTGTGATGTAGAACCACTCCCGCTGCCACAATCCGGACACCTCTGGAAAGGAACCCTTTGGCCATGGAGCGTCAGCAATTTTTCTTATTAAAGCACCTCCGCACGCTGCGTACAACCCCTCGACCATCTTCAGCTTCACATCGAAGGTCTTGAGCCACAGACCGAAGTGAGGGGCAATGCGGAGGAAGGCCTCACATACGATAATGAATGATGAGATGTGAAGAAGGGAATCCGCGGCCAGATCTTGAAAATCCAGCCTGTAATAGTACATAAGACCCCTAACAAAGGGATCCAGAGCGAGGCCTAGCCCTCGGAGGAAGTGAGAGATGAACACGATGCTCTCGTTGGGTTCAGGAGTAGGGACGACCTGCCCTCGGGCGGGCAGCCTATGCGAAATTTTGGTGGTCAGATATCTGGCCTCCCTCAACTTCTTGATGTCCTCCTCTATGACGGAGGAAGGCATCCACCGGCCTTGAAGGCTGGATCCGGACATGATTGAAGGTTCGAAGCGCCTGACCTGAGCTTTGGGTGTTAGAAATCGAGGCGGGGGAAGGATTCGATTGAGCGCGGGAGGGAAAAAAGAAAAAGCCCTGTCCCTTTATAAAGAGGGTGAATATCAGGCGTCCCCCTCGTGGCCGTCTGAGACTTACCTAAGATCTAGGAGTCATACCAATAGGCACGGTTGGGTTACCCACGTTGATATTGATGAGAATCCCGTGATAAGGGGAACATGATCTCTGCTTTGGCAAGACGTGTCAAGAAACCGTCTCGCATTATGTGTGGGGCTGGTTAAAGAAAAACGGTTCTAATAATTACCGGGCCATGGCATGATGTCATGCTGCCAAAACGCGTCAGCAGATTAGATTTGTGGAAATATTATTCTCTCTACGGTGGTATGTGGAACTTATTTTGCAGGGTCGGACACTATCCTTGTATTCAAACTCTTCTGTGGTGTATTCGGAGGAAGAACCTGCCTTGCAATGTCGAAGACAACACTGCGCGCCGGACTCATCGTCATTGAAACCTGGTTCAGGGGCTACTGAGGGAGTCCTGGATTAGGGGGTCTCCGGACAGCCAGACTATATCCTTTGGCCGGACTGTTGGACTATGAAGATACAAGATTGAAGACTTCGTCCCGTGTCCGGATGGGACTCTACTTGGCGTGGAAGGCAAGCTAGGCAATACGGATATGTATATCTCCTCCGTTGTAACCGACCTTGGGTAACCCTAGCCTCCTCCGGTGTCTATATAAACTGGAGGGTTTTAATCCGTAGGACAACATACAATCATACCATAGGCTAGCTTCTAGAGTTTAGCCTCTCTGATCTCATGGTAGATCTACCCTTGTAATACTCATATCATCAAGAACAATCAAGCAGGACGTAGGGTATTACCTCCATCGAGAGGGCCCGAACTTGGGTAAAACATCGTGTCCCCTGCCTCCTGTTACCATCCGCCTTAGATGCACAGTTCGGGACCCCCTACCCGAGATCCGCTGGTTTTGACACTGACAAAAAGCATGATTGCAATGATGTTATTATAAATTCTATTAATGTCAATTATGCTAATAATATGCAAAACCCTAAGCTTGGGGATGCTAGTTTCGCTATGTCCTCTATTGTT
Source organism: Triticum urartu (assembly GCF_003073215.2). Taxonomy (NCBI): domain Eukaryota; kingdom Viridiplantae; phylum Streptophyta; class Magnoliopsida; order Poales; family Poaceae; genus Triticum; species Triticum urartu. Next base: position 10,825,799 of record NC_053022.1, on the reverse strand, counting down.
GCAATGATCATGATTGGGGTGATTCTTCTTATGATCTTAAAATTTTATTTAAGCCCCATGATGAATATGAGATTGATAATAGTGTTTGCAATATTATTGAAAGTGGGTTTGGAGAAGACATGACTTTAGTTAATGTTAATCCAACTATTTTGGGAGAGTGTCAACTTTGCATGCATGTGGATCATGTTGAAAATATTTTATGTGATAGCTATTTTGTTGAATTTGCTTATGATCCTACATGTAATTACTATGAGAGAGGAAAATATGGTTGTAGAAATTTTCATGTTACTAAATTACCTCTCGTTATGTTGAGATTGCTATTGTTTCTTTCCTCTTCCTTGCGTATGCTAGTTTCTGCTTGCCTTGATAATTTGTTTGTCTATGAGATTCATATGCATAGGAAGTATGTTAGACTTAGATGTGTTTGTCACATGCTTTATGATGCTCGTTTTGTGCTTCAATTCTTGTCTTTCATGTGAGCATCATTAAAATTATCATTGCCTAGCTATAAGGCTTTAAAGAAAAGCACTTCTTGGGAGACAACCCAATATTTTTCCTTCCAGTTATTCAATAAATAATTTATCGAGCCTCTGTTTTGGTTGTGTTTTTTGTGTTTAATTACTGTTTGTGCCAAGTAGAACCGTTGGGAAGACTTGGGGAAAGTCTTGTTGAACTTGCTGTAAAAAACAGAAACTTTAGCACTCACGAGAACTGCTGTCATTTTTATTTGGAGAGTGCTATTTAGTTAATTCTTTTTGCAGATGATTAATAGATAAATTCCTCACGTCCAGCAGTTTATTTTAGAATTTTTGGGGATCCAGATCTTGCGCTAGCTATAGATTACTATAGACTATTCTGTTTTTGACAGATTCTGTTTTTCGTGTGTTGTTTGCTTATTTTGATGAATCTGTGGCTAGTAAAATAGTTTATAAACCATAGAGAAGTTGGAATACAGTAGGTATACACTACTAGGAAAATGCTTACCAGTAGTGCTGGTTTTTGAGCTACCAGTAGCGCGGGCACTAGCGCTACTGCTAGGGCGCTACAGCTATTATTTAGCAGTAGCACGTTTCTAAACAAGCGCTGTAGCTAAAATACTTAGTAGTAGCATCTCTTTCTCTACCAACGCTACTACTATGATCACATAGTAGTAGCGCCCTATTTTCTCCCCGCGCTACAACTAGGTAAATAGAGATAAAAAATAAAAAAGAGGCAGAGGCAATATTCATTTAAATCAAGACAAGTCCAGTGCAAATAAACTAAGTTCACAGAACCATCTCACAAGCATTAACGACAAATACCACATTTAATATAACCACACAATCTCACAAACTCATATATAGTAGTCAACAATGCATGGATAGATCATAGTTGATAAGTCTACTAGGTAGTCATACTAGCATATATATGGTTCAGCATCCACACACATGCATGGATAGATCTCACAAGCATATGTAGTTCTAGACGATATCGATGATGACCATCATCCTCAAGCCTGGGCGGTGGGTGTTCCTGATAGTAATTAGGATTGCCTGTCCAACATGAAGATTCTTGCCAAAGATGAAGCTCTTCCACCCAACCGAGCTGAACTGTGTGCGACCGTCCATGTCCACGCCGTACGCACAAGTGGTGATGGAGCCCCTCGCGGTAAGGCGCATTCCAGCAGAACCTTCTTCATCAGGCTTGATACCAAAACTCTCAGATAGGCTCTTTGGCAATTTCTGAATAAGAAAAACATATCAATTAATAAGTAGCCTCACACATTCTTGTAAGTGCATCTAGTGCCACCCCTAGTTGGTTTTGGAGTATTGGCGACAAACCTGGTTGAGGGACTAATGTGTTTGTGAGAATTGCAGGATAACACAGGTAGAAGTCCCTCATTGATTCGGTTTTCCTACCAGAGATGACCCCCAAAAATGTATGAAGACATTGAAGTCAAAGGTGGTATGTGAAGACATTCACATTGAGGACTATGACAAGAGAGGACATCGCGTGAAGACTATGGAGCGCGAAGACTTAGCAGTTTCGTCATTCTGTGTTTTTCTTTGTTGAGTCATAGGAACCACCGTACTGTTAAGTGGGGTCCAAGAGAACCAGTCAGAATGACTGAAGTGATGCTTAACCAAAATCCATATGTCTTCGAGTGAAGACAATGAGAGCAAATCTTATCCAGAGTTGGATAAGTCAGCTTTGCTTGTAGCCCAAGTGAAGTTGCCGTGTGTGTTTGAAATCTGACCGGTGGAACACGTGTCAGTTCCTTAGTGACCAAGGGTCATTTCGGACAAATCAGGTCGGGTTGCCTAGTGGCTATAAATAGCCCACCCCCTACAACCATAAACGGTTGGCTGCTTAGAGTTAGTGTACGGCTTTTGTCGTTTGAGAGCAACCCACCTCGAAGCCTTTGAGAGAGAATTCCTTGCGAGGATAAAGCCCTAACCACCAGAGCCAGAGAGAATTTGGCATCACTTAAGTCTTCTTGTCTGTGTGATCTGAAGACTTATTACACTTGAGGACTGTGAATCCTACAGCCGGTTAGGCGTCGCGTTCTGAGCATCCAAGAGTCATTGTGGATCGCCGGTGAACGATGTCTGTGAAGGTTTGGGAGTCTACCTTGAAGACTTACCAAAGTGATTGGGCGAGGACTGGGTGTCCTTAGCTCAAGGGGAATAAGGTGAAGACGCAGTCTTCTAAGTTGAATCTCAGGCGGGACACGAATGGCACCCCGACGAAGTCAGCACGTGGTGGAATGATGTCGCATAGGTTGCACACCTCCTCCTCGCTCAACTTCATTCTTTGAGCTACGATGGCATCACCGAGTGGGTCATCATCATCCTCATAATCTTCTACTTTGTTGACATAAATCACGACCAGCTTGGGTCTTTCAGCTCTGAAGGAGAAGCTGATCAACTCACCACCGGTGATACGCATGTGGTCGATGAAACGGACCCATCCATCTCCTCCCACCCGCATCATCTTTCATCCTTTCTCGATCTCCATAGTGTAGGGGGCCTCAAAGGTCACAGAGTCTCCAGTCAGATTGTTGAATTCTGACCTCACATTGCATGGGATGATCTATGTACAAAAAGCAAAATGATATATACATGATGCATTAATGCCAATAACACTAAAAACAAAATAGTAGTTACTAGTTTCATATAATTTATGACCGCCGCATGAAGAAAACTAGACTCGAAGTAGATGCCAAACACTGTGCCAGTTGCAAGGTTGCTGGCGCACCTTGACTTGCACCATCGACATGGTGGTGGTGGTGGTGGTGGCGCCATTTCCCTAAAGCAACATGATTAAAGGATTAATGATCCAAAAAGTAAACATAAAGTTTTCATAGCTAGAGTTCACATGGCGAACAAAATAACAACTAAAAAGTAAACATAAAGTTCAGTCCAGGGGAACACTTTATCTATTCCCACATCCAAAAGTTGAACCAGCTTAGAATCTTCCAGAACACAATAAGTAAACATCCATTCCCTTTGGCATCAGATGCACAATAATTAAAACTATAAAAGGCAAACACCCCTGTCGGTGTCAAAACCGGCGGATCTCGGGTAGGGGGTCCCGAACTGTGCGTCTAGGCCGGATGGTAACAGGAGGCAAGGGACACGAAGTTTTACCCAGGTTGGGCCCTCTTGATGGAGGTAAAACCCTACGTCCTGCTTGATTAATATTGATAATATGGGTAGTACAGGAGTAGATCTACCACGAGATCAGAGAGGCTAAACCCTAGAAGCTAGCCTATGGTATGATTGTTGTTCTATATGTTGTCCTACGGAGTAAAATCCTCCGGTTTATATAGACACCGGAGAGGGTTAGTGAGGGAGTCCTGGATTAGGGGGTGTTCGGATAGCCGGACTATACCTTCAGCCGGACTCCTGGACTATGAAGATACAAGATTGAAGACTTCGTCCTGTGTCCAGAAGGGACTTTCCTTGGCATGGAAGGTGTCGGAGTAAATAACCATGGGTAGCCTAGCCGGCTCCCCCTGGCCCTTCTGAAAAAATTACGAGCCAATTCGGCCCTCAAGAATCCAAGACACGGGGCCGCCTTCCCCTTGCCGGCTGTCTCCCAGGCCGGCTATCGGAAGGAAGCCCAACTTCAGCCCTCATGAAGAAAGCCGCAGGAGGGCCGGCTCTGAGAAGCCGGCTGCGAGAAGGCCGACTCCTAGAAGCCGGCTCCCACAAAGCGGTCAAGATCGTACCCTCGAAGTCTGCATCCACATAACGACGATGAGACAGGGCGTGGCTATAGTAAAGCCTGCCTCCCCCGAATCTCGGAGCACGCCTGGCATAGTGCGCCGTACGGGTGGCCATGACCCGTCCGGCGCGGTACTATTGCCACGTTGACCCTGATGTCATCCACGACGGGCGGCCAGCGTGGCCCACGGGCGGTGAGCCCCTTCGGGCAGAGAGACACCTGAAGGCGGCCAGGCCTCCCCCAGTCGGCCCAAGATAGAGCCGGCTCCCCATAGCCGGCTTGCCACCTCCCTCGAAGGAGACGCCCCATTAAGGAGACAAGACGCGGTGAGGCCACAGCGATCACCCACCGGACGGCGGCACTGTAGCCACGCCCACCTCGGCGAAGCCCTCATCACCAAGATTGAGCAACAGTAACCAGCCGCCGACATGGCCCTGGACAGTGGGGCCTGCCTGTCGACCAAGGAGCCGGCAGCCGGCGGGACCCACCAGCCGGCGGGCCCCAGCAGTCGGTGCAGAAGCCGGAGAGTGTAGACACAGACGGCTGGGCCCCACGCCCAGCCGGATTACCATTGTACCCCCGGGGGGTAGGCCTATATAAACCCCCTGGGACACCCATGCAAATGGTGGATCCCTGCTAGTTTTAGACACCACATAGGGAGGAGAAGAGAGCGAGCCGTGCCCTTCTTCCTCCTCTCGCCCAAACAGCTCAAGGAGCGTCGTGTAGCTACTTGTTCATCTAGTGATCATGCGGAGACCCCGCAGAGCAGCAGTAGGGGTGTTATCTCCACGGAGAGCCCCGAAGCTGGGTAAGATTCGCCGGCGTGCATGTCTTCGCCTCATCCCGTTTCCAGGCACCGGCGACGTCTTACTGTCTCCCACAATGATAAGCAACCCATTGGCATATGTCGTACCTACCACCCAACATTTGGCGCCCACTGTGGGGCCAGGTGCACCGTCGTCCAGAGACCTGTTCTGGACGGGAACCCTCTTCCTCCCCCGCGAGCGTAGCCAGCCCGGCACGCTCGATGGCGCTTGCCACGACGCGCTGCAAGGCGTCACCAACGTCTGTGCGGCGAGCGGCCTCGCCGATCTCCATGACAAGACCCTCATCTCCGACGAGCTCGCCTCCGACGCGGGCACCGACCACCTCGTCAACCTCCTCGGCCAGCTCCACGTCTCCGGCGAGCCTGCTGTGGACTTGGAGTCGGTTGGCTCCACCGATCCGATGCCTGTCGACTCCGACACGGCCTCACTCGACACTTTCCCCACCGACGTCGCAATCTACAACGACCGTCTTCCCCGGGCCGATGGCTGCGACGCTGTCACCACCGAGGTGATGGTCATTGGCCACGGCGGCGCTTCTGACGAGAGCGCCCACGACGCCCCGCACGCGGCGATCCACGACTTGTCCATCCCCCTCCCGGCCGATGCTGACGCTGAAGCACTGGAGGCTCGCCGCCTCGCCCTCCTCGCGGAGGGCCGGAAGTTGGTTTCGATGAGACGCCTCGCCGAGGCCCACCGACGCGAGGCCGACCGCGCCGCCTTTGGCACGCCGCCCCCAGGCGGGCCCAGCCGGGCCGGCATTGTCAGACAGCGCGGCGCTGTCGTCACGGATACGCTAGGAGTCGACCGCCCAGTCTAAGCCACTCCACTCGAGAACCTGTGCGCCGCCCAGGCGGCCTTAGACGAGCTAGATGGACTGGGGGCCGAAGAACTCCCCCACATGACCCGACGCATCCAGCAGCTAATCGATGCAGCCGCGCAGCGGCACGAAGCCGACGCCCGCGCGGAAAGCCCTTCCCCGCGCCGAGATCACGGCGCGACGTCCCAGACGCCGACTACGGGTAAAACCAGCGCGCGGCGCGAGAAAGAGCCGGCTGCCAGCCGAAGTCGAACCCGAATCTCCATCAAGCGAGACGCAGAAGGCCACCCCCAGGCCGTGGAGTGGCGGGGCAACCCGCCTCCGCCTCGGCCCCGGGAGAGACATATCCCACCCCACCGCCTGTTGCGCATCCGACTCTCAGTGGCTGGCTAGGTCGCCGCGAAGGAGTCAGCGAGAACGACGCCCGCCATCGGATCGACCGCCTGGCGCGATCCCTGGCACTGGAAGAAGAAGACGATGTCGGCCCGCCTTGCTTCGGCCCCCGCATCCGCGACGAGCCTTTCCCCAAAGGGTTCTCGCTCCCAAGAGACACGCCCAAGTACAACGGCTCCGTGAAGCCGGAAGATTGGTTGATCGACTACTCCACGGCGGTTAGCATAGCAAACGGCAACAGGAGCGTTGCCGTGAAGTACGTGCCCCTCATGCTGCATGGCACGGCGCGGACCTGGCTCAACAGCCTCAAGCCATACAGCATCAACAGCTGGCTAGACTTCACAGAAGCCTTCGTCCGCAACTTCACTAGCACCTACAAGCAGGCTCCCAAGCCCAGACAGCTCTCCTTGTGCGTACAAGGCCCCGCCGAGTCCACTCGCGACTACCTCACGCGTTGGGCCGAGCTCCGCAACTCTTGCGAAGGGGTGCACGAGGTGCAAGCCATAGAATACTTCACTGCCGGGTGCCGAGAAGGCACCCTCCTCAAGCACAAGCTCCTCTACGACGAGCCGACTACCCTCGACGAGCTTCTGGTCGTAGCGGACAAGTACGCCACCGCCGACTCCTCAATGAAGACCGAACTCCGGGTAGACGCGTCCGGGAAGGTACTCAACCCGGCGCCCAAGACGCCGGCTGGGGACTCCAGCCGACGCCCACACCAGAACGACCACAAGCGCAAGGGCCCTGTGCCGCCCTGCACCAGTCGGCAGGTGGCCACGGTCGAAGACGAACAGCCCGAAGGGCGGCCCGCACCCAAGAAGCAGAGGGGCGGCAAGTCGGCTTGGCAGCCGGCCTTCTCCTACGAGCAGACTCTCGACGCCCCATGCAAGTTCCACAGCGGCGCGAATCCGTCCAACAACACGACCCGGAAGTGCCACTAGCTCACCCGAATCTCCAAAGGCGAAGGGCTCGCGCCGCCTCCGCCTGCCGGTCCGCCGCCTCCGGCTCCGCAGCCGCCCATTGCTCGGCCCGCAGTCGGAGCCGTGCACGATGAGTTCCCCGACGAGCATGCCGCCTATTTCATCTTTACAAGCCAGCCCGAAGACCGGCGCAGCAAACGCCGAGAGCACCAAGAAGTCAGCATGGTCGCTGCCAACCCCGCCGAGCACATGCACTGGTCAGAAAAACCTATCAGCTGGAGCCGGGTCAACCACCCAGAGGCGATGCCGTCTCCCGGATCTTATGCGTTGGTTTTTGATGCCACCCTTGCAACGGATAGACGCGCGCCCGTTTCTCCCGCGTGCTGATAGACGGCGGGAGCAGCATCAACATCCTGTACCTTGACACCAGGAGAAGCTGAATGTCAAGACGAAGCAACTCATGCCTACTCGGACTGTGTTCCATGGCATCGTACTCCGGCCTGTCCTGCGCCCCCATTGGCAAGATCAAGATTGATGTACTTTTTGGGGACAAGGAGCATTTCCGCCGGGAAGCGATCTGGTTTGAAGTGGTGGACCTGGAGAGCCCCTACCATGCATTGCTTGGCCGACCTGCCTTGGCCAGGTTCATGGCAGTTCCCCACTATGCATACCTCAAGATGAAGAAGCCGAGCACCAAGGGCATCATCATCATAGCTGGCGATTACAAGAAGTCCTCCGAGTGCGTAGCAGCCAGCAGCCGGCTGGCCGAGTCCCTTGTGATTGCCGAAGAAAAGAAGATGTTGGACCGAGTCGTGGCCATAGCCGGCAAGCAGTCGGCTTGTGTCCCCCGACCCCAAGGAGCATGATGCTCAAGGATCTTTCCAGCCGGCCAAGGAGACGAAGAAGATACCTCTTGACCCCGAGCACCCAGAGAGGTTTGCCGTCATCGGGGCAAACCTAAACAGCAAATAGGAAGGCGAGCTCGCCGATTTCCTCCGTGAGAATCGGGACATCTTTGCATGGTCCCCCAAGGACATGCCGGGTGTTCCGAAGGAATTCGCCGAGCACAAACTACACGTCCGAGAAGACGCAAAACCAGTCAAACAACCCCTCCACCGACTGTCGGAGGAAAAGAGAAGGATTGTAGGAGAGGGATAGCCCGGCTTCTGGCAGCCGGCTTCATTATGGAAGTTTTCTTTCTAGAGTGGCTCGCCAACCCGGTCCTCGTGCTAAAGAAGAACAACAAGTGGCGCATGTGCATAGACTACACGAGCCTCAACAAGGCCTGCCCCAAAGATCCCTTTGCCCTGCCAAGGATTAGCAAGTGATAGACTCCACGGCCGGATGCGAGCTGTTGAGTTTCTTGGATGCTTACTCAGGATACCACCAGATAAAGTTAGATCCGGCAGACCGCCTGAAGACCGCCTTCATCACGCCATTCGGAGCCTTCTGCTACCTGACTATGACATTCGGCTTGAGAAATGCCGGTGCCACTTTTCAGCGTTGCATGCAGAAGTGCCTCCTCAAGCAGCTCGGCAGAAATGCCCACGTCTACGTAGACGACATTGTGGTGAAGACGGAGAAGCGCGGCACCTTGCTGGAAGACCTCAAGGAAACATTTGAGAACCTACGCCGTTCCAAATCAAGCTCAACCCCGAGAAATGCGTGTTCGGAGTGCCAGCCGGCCAGCTCCTAGGCTTCCTGGTCTCCGAACGCGGCATCGAATGCAACCCAGTAAAGATCAAGGCCATTGAGAGAATGGCGATTCCCACCAAACTTCGAGACGTCCAGAAGTTTACCGGATGCTTGGCCTCCCTGAACCGCTTCATCAGCCGGCTCGGAGAGAAAGCTCTTCCCCTCTACCGCCTCATGAAGAAGACCAACCACTTCGAGTGGAATGACCAAGCCGACCAAGCTTTTCACGAGCTGAAGAAGATGCTGGCCACGCCGCCTGTCCTGGCGGCGCCGACTGAGAAAGAGCCCATGCTCCTCTACATTGCCGCAACCAGCCGGGTGGTCAGCACCGTCATCGTAGTCCAACGCCCAGAAGAGGGCCGAGCCCAGCCGGTCCAGAGGCCGGTGTACTATTTGAGCGAGGTGCTGTCTACCTCGAAGCAGAACTACCCGCACTACCAGAAGATGTGCTATGGCGTGTACTTCGCCGCTAAGAAGCTGAAGCCCTACTTCCAAGAGCATCCCATCACGGTCGTATGCACCGCCCCGCTGGCCGAGATCATAGGCAGCCGGGATGCATCCGGCCGGGTGGCGAAATGGGCCATCGAGCTGGCCCCTTACACGATCTTCTACCAGCCTCGCACCGCCATCAAGTCCCAAGCATTGGCCGATTTCCTCGTCGACTGGGCCGAGACCCAGTACCTACCGCTAGCTCCCAACTCCACTCATTGGCACATGCACTTTGATGGGTCCAAGATGCGCACCGGCTTGGGAGCCGGCGTGATCCTCACCTCTCCCAAAGGCGACAAGCTCAGATACACACTGCAAATTCACTTTGCCGCCTCCAACAACGTGGCCGAGTACGAGGCGCTCATACCACGGGCTCCGGCTTGCCAAAGAACTCGGCATTCGCCGGATCCTATGTTATGGCGACTCGGACTTGGTGGTCCAGCAATCATCCGGCGACTGGGATGCCAAGGACGCAAATATGGCAAGCTACCGCTTCCTCGTTCAGCAGATCAGTGGGTATTTTGAAGGATGCGAGTTCCTCCACGTACCGAGCCGACAACGAGCCAGCTGATGCCCTGGCTCGAATAGGCTCCACTCGGCAAGCAATACCAACCGGTGTCTCTCTACAACGCCTCCTCAAGCCGTCTATCAAGCCGTCTCCAGAGTCCGATTCCATCTTCGTGCCGCCTGACCCCGACGCGGCCGGCTCGAAGAACCAAGCAGGTGACGGGGACTTCGATAGTCGGCCAGGACATCAGCAGGCGGCTCGGGGACTTCCGTAGTTACCCGACCCGGGGACTGCCACCCGGCTCGGGGACTGCGATAGTCGCCGGTCTCGGGGACTTCCGTAGTTACGCCCGACCCGGGGACTGCCTCACGCTCGGGGACTGCGGTAGTCGCCGGAGACTGACACCAACACAACAGGCGGCGGCCGACTCCAGCATTTCACCACGCCCAGCCCGCCCGCCCTGGTCGCAGTAGCATTGGCAATAGAAGAAGTCGCAGCTCCATCATGGGCTCAGTCCATCCTCAACTTCCTAATAAACCAAGATCTGCCGGCTGACGAAGTAGAGGCAAGACAAGTCCAACGCCGAGCTGGAGCATACACAATCGTCAACAGAGAGCTCGTCAAGCGCAGTGTCACTGGAGTCCTCCAGCGATGCGTTGAGCAAGAGAAGGGCATTGCAATCCTCAGAGACATCCACCAAGGAGAATGCGGCCACCATGCGGCCTCAAGATCACTCGTCGCCAAAGCCTTCCGCCATGGTTTCTTTTGGCCGACTGCTTTGGATGACGCCAAGGGGTTAGTTAAACATTGCAAAGGATGCCAACTCTTCAGCTCCAAGCAACACATGCCGGCTTCAGCACTCAAGACCATTCCCCTCACTTGGCGCTTCACAGTTTGGGGACTGGACATGGTGGGCCCATTCAAGACGGCGCGCGGCGGCATGACACATCTGCTTGTCGCCGTGGAGAAATTCACCAAATGGATTGAGGCAAAGCCGATCAAGAAGCTGAATGGGCCGACTGCCGTGACATTTATCGCAGATATAACAACTCGGTACGGCGTGCCACACAGCATCATCACCGACAATGGCACGAATTTTGCCAAGGGAGCCTTGGCACGTTTCTGCGTGACACAAGGCATCCGGTTGGACTTAGCGTCCGTTGCCCACCTGTAGTCAAACGGCCAGGTCGAGAGAGCCAACGGCCTCATCCTTTCCGGCATCAAGCCCCGACTGGCCGTACCACTGGAGCGTTCAGCCGGCTGTTTGCTCGATGAGCTGCCGGCCGACCTCTGGAGTTTGCGCACTACACCAAACAAGTCAACCGGCTTCACTCCTTTCTTCCGCGTGTATGGTGCCGAGGTGGTCATCCCAACTGACATCGAGTTTGACTCGCCTCGGGTAACCATGTACACGGAAGCGGAGGCCAAGGAAGCACGAGAAGACGGTGTCGACCTGCTGGAAGAAGGCCGGCTGTTAGCCCTCAGCCGGTCCGCCATCTATCAGCAGGGCCTGCGCCGCTACCACAGCCGGAAGGTCAAGCCAAGATCCTTCCAAGAGGGCGATCTTGTGCTCCGGCTGATCCAGCGAACAGCCGGCCAGCACAAGCTCTCGACCCCTTGGGAGGGCCCCTTCGTCATCAGCAGAGCCTTAGGCAACGACTCCTACTGCCCGATCGACGCGCAGAAGCCGAAGGCACGAAAGAGAGACGACTCCGGCAAGGAGTCGGAACGACCATGGAACGCCAACCTCCTCCGAAGATTTTACAGTTGAAATGCAGTATGTATCACGCTAACTTTTGTACTAAGTACGGGACAATAGGCCCACCGAGGAGAGCTTGGGGACTGCCATCTTTTATCTATGGATGAAAAGTATGATGCTTATGACCTTGTCATTACATTCACTTTCTCCGTTCGGCACCGGGTTCGACTAGTCGGCCCGGGGACTGGCCACCTGGAGTTATATTAGAAGTCCTACCCGCAGTCAGACAAGTAGTGTGCCGGCTCCCAAGCCTTCTCTTGCCAAAAGTCGCAGTTCGAAGAACCGGCTGTCTGGCTGGCAAGAGTTAAAGGTAGGAAGGGGCGCCCACACGAAAAAACGGCTAGGGACTAACGGACTAATATAACAAAAGCCGGTTTTTCTCCCACCACCGACCGACTACCAGAGTAGCCGGCCGGCCGGCTTCCATTCACCTCTCTTCAATCTAAGAAAGCTCGAGTACTTGCCTTCCCAAAAGGGGAAGGCGGCAAAGGAAACGGCCTAAGGATAAAAAGCATACACGAATGGAAACCAAACACACAATAATATTTACATAAAAGACCTGCAAAAGGCCAGCATTCAACATAGTTCGAATACACCCCCAGTGGGTGGAACTGCGCAAGTTTAATAAAATTGTTCAAAAGGCAACAAGCAGGAAAAAAAAGGACGGCAGATTAAGCCAAGGGAGCGACTGGCGAGTCGGGCAGGTCGGTGGAGACGGCAGTGCCGGCTGGAGGAGTGGCCGGCTGGCGAACCTCGGCATGATCACCGCCTCCGGCAGAGGGCGCGCAAGCACGCGCCTTGTTGCCGGAAGCACGATCAGGCTGAGGCTGGCTGGAGGCGATCTCCTCTGCCGAGTCTTCACCCGCTGCCGGGTCCAGCCCGAACCACACCTCTGGCTGGGCAACGCCGTCGTCATTAATTTCAGGAGCGAAGACGCTGATGTTAGTACACTCAGCGATCATCGAAGCGCGCTGAGCGATAGCCGGCCGCACCTCCTCCATCTCTTCGTCGGCCTCCAGCCGCCAGGTGCGCAGCTGGTCCAGGTTCAACCCCGGATACCAGGCTCGGACGAACTCTAGCGCCCGCCCAGCTCCAAGCCGAGCTATCGACGCCTTCCAGGCCTCGAAGCGGCCAACCGCAACCTCCAGCCAGTCGGCAGTCCGACTCGGGGTGCGGGGAATCATCTCGCTTGGCCAGAGGGCGGCCAACACCTACGCTCCGGCGCGCTGGAGGCGGCGGAGCATACGGTGAGCCGACTGCAGCCGGGCTTGGACCGCCAAGAGTTGCTCCTCAAGCGTCCGGCTCGCGTCCGGCGCGATTTCAGCCCCCGCCTGCCGGCGCGCCTCGCGATGGGCCTCGATGGATTGGGTGGCGAAGACGGAGTAGCCGAGAAAGTAGTCTGCACAGAGAACAAAAAGAAGCACAAGTCAGAACACAAATCAGGGATCAAGGGGCAAGCAGGGAGTGAAGAAGGCGGCTTACCGTCGATCAGATCCTCGATACGACTGAAGCCCTCGCTCAACGCCTGCTTCGCTTCAGCCCAGCCCGCCGCTTCGGTCTTGAACTCGGCCTTCAGGGCGTCCTCGCTGTCCTACGCCTTCTTCAGGGCCGCCTTGTGGCTCTCCTCCTGGTCGGCTAACTTCTTGGCCAGGCGGTCACGCTCCAGGACCAAGGCGTTGTACTCGGCTTCCTGCGCGAAGGGCGGCCTGGGCCCCGCTGAGATGCCCCCTCAAGTCGGCATTGGCTCCTGCAAGCATGAAGACAAAGGAAAAAATTAATAAGGAAGAAGTCATCAAGGAAGATCCAACCCGGCTGCTCAGCAGTCGGCCCGAATCTCGGGGACTACACCCAGTGGGTGCGCTGACGCGCCCCCGCAGGAGATGAACGAGACAAGCACGCACTCCGGCTGCTGGTCAGGTCCTCGGTGAATGAAATATGCCCTAGAGGAAATAATAAAGTTATTATTTATTTCCTTATATCATGATAAATGTTTATTATTCATGGTAGAATTGTATTAACCGGAAACATAATACATGTGTGAATACATAGACAAACAGAGTGTCACTAGTATGCCTCTACTTGACTAGCTCGTTAATCAAAGATGGTTATGTTTCCTAACCATGGACAAAGAGTTGTTATTTGATTAACGGGATCACATCATTAGTTGAATGATCTGATTGACATGACCCATTTCATTAGCTTAGCACCCGATCGTTTAGTATGTTGCTATTGCTTTCTTCATGACTTATACATGTTCTTATGACTATGAGATTATGCAACTCCCGTTTGCCGGAGGAACACTTTGTGTGCTACCAAACGTCACAACGTAACTGGGTGATTATAAAGGAGCTCTACAGGTGTCTCCAAAGGTACATGTAGGGTTGGCGTATTTTGAGATTAGGATTTGTCACTCCGAATATCGGAGAGGTATCTCTGGGCCCTCTCGGTAAGGCACATCACTAAAGCCTTGCAAGCATTGCAACTAATGAGTTAGTTGCGGGATGATGTATTACGGAACGAGTAAACAGACTTGCCGGTAATTAACGAGATTGAACTAGGTATTGGATACCGACGATCGAATCTCGGGCAAGTAACATACCGATGACAAAGGGAACAACATATGTTGTTATGCGGTCTGACCGATAAAGATCTTCATAGAATATGTAGGAGCCAATATGGGCATCCAGGTCCCGCTATTGGTTATTGACCGAAGACGTGTCTCAATCATGTCTACATTGTTCTCGAACCGTAGGATCCACACGCTTAAGGTTTCGATGACAGTTATATTATGAGTTTATGAGTTTTGATGTACCGAAGGAGTTCGGAGTCCCGGATGAGATCGAGGACGTGACGAGGAGTCTCGAAATGGTCGAGACGTAAAGATCGATATATTGGACGACTATATTCGGACATCGGAAAGGTTGCGAGTGATTCGGGCATTTTTCGGAGTACCGGGTAGTTACGGGAGAAGCAATGGCCTTGATGGGCTTTAGTGGGAAGAGGAGAAAGGGCCAAGGGGCTGTTGCGCCCCCCCCCCCTCCCCTCTAGTCCGAATTGGACTAGGGAAAAGGGGGCCGGCCACCTTTCCTTCTCCTCCACTTCCTTCTCCCTTCCTCCCCTCTTGGTGGACTCCTACTAGGACTTGGAGTCCTAGTAGGACTCCACATCCTGGCCGCACCAAGCCTTGGCCGGCCTCCTCCTCCTCCATCCTTTATATATTGAGGCAAGGGGCACCCCATGAACACACAAGTTGATCTTCATGATCGTTCCTTAGCCGTGTGCGGTGCCCTCCTCCACCATATTCCACCTTGGTCATATTGTAGCGGTGCTTAGGCGAAGCCCCTGTGACGGTAGAACATCAAGATCGTCACCACGCCGTCGTGCTGACGGAACTCCTCCCTCGACGCTTTGCTGGATTCGGAGCCCGGGGATCGTCATCGAGCTGAACGTGTGCCAGAACTCGGAGGTGCCGTAGTAACGGTGCTTGATCGGTCGGGACCGTGAAGACGTACGACTACATCAACCTAACGCTTCCATTGTCGATCTACAAGGGTACGTAGATCACACTCTCCCCTCTCGTTGCTATACATCACCATGATCTTGCGTGAGCGTAGGAATTTTGAAATTACTACGTTCCCCAAAGTGGTATCAGAGCCTAGGTTTTATATGTTGATGTTATATGCACGAGTAGAACACAAGTGAGTTGTGGGCGATATAAGTCATACTGCTTACCAGCATGTCATACTTTGGTTCGGCGGTATTGTTGGACGAAGCGGCCCGGACCGACATTACGCGTACGCTTACGCGAGACCGGTTCTCCCGACGTGCTTTGCACATAGGTGGCTTGCGGGTGACAGTTTCTCCAACTTTAGTTGAACCGAGTGTGGCTACGCCCGGTCCTTGCGAAGGTTAAAACAGCACCAACTTGACAAACTATCGTTGTGGTTTTGATGCGTAGGTAAGATTGGTTCTTGCTTAAGCCCGTAGCAGCCACGTAAAACTTGCAACAACAAAGTAGAGGACGTCTAACTTGTTTTTGCAGGGCATGTTGTGATGTGATATGGTCAAGACGTGATGAGATATAAGTTGTTGTATGAGATGATCATGTTTTGTTGAAGTTATCAGCAACTGGCAAAATCCTTATGGTTGTCTCTCTATTGCATGAGATGCAAGCGTCCAATAATTGCTTTACTTTATCTATGCGATAGCAATAGTTGCAAGAGCAATTGTTGGCGAGACGACCACGCGACGACACATTGATATAGATCAAGATGATGGAGATCATGGTGTCATGCCTGGTGACGATAGATCATAACAGTACTTTGGAAATGGAGATACAAGATGATGATGGCCATATCATATCACTTATATTGATTGCATGTGATGTTTATCTTTTATGCATCTTATCTTGCTTTGATTGACGGTAGCATTATAAGATGATCTCTCACTAATTATCAAGAAGTGTTCTCCCTGAGTATGCACCGTTGCGAAAGTTCTTCATGCTGAGACACCACGTGATGATCGGGTGTGATAGGCTCTACGTTCAAATACAATGGGTGCAAAACAGTTGCACACGCGGAATACTCAGGTTATACTTGACGAGCCAAGCATATACAGATATGGCCTCGGAACACGGAGACCGAAAGGTCGAGCGTGAATCATATAGTAGATATGATCAACATAGCGATGTTCACCAATGAAACTACTCCATCTCACGTGATGATCGGACATGGTTTAGTTGATTTGGATCACGTAATCACTTAGAGGATTAGAGGGATGTCTATCTAAGTGGGAGTTCTGAAGTAATATGATTAATTGAACTTAAATTTATCATGAACTTAGTCCTGGTAGTATTTTGCAAATTATGTTGTAGATCAATAGCTCGTGTTGTTTCTTCCCTATGTTTATTTTGATATGTTCCTAGAGAAAATTGTGTTGAAAGATGTTAGTAGCAATGATGCGGATTGGATCCGTGATCTGAGGTTTATCCTCATTGCTGCATAGAAGAATTATGTCCTTGATGCACTGCTAGGTGACGGACCTATTGCAGGAGTAGATGCAGACGTTATGAACGTTTGGCTAGCTCAATATGATGACTACTTGATAGTTTAGTGCACCATGTTAAATGGCTTAGAATCGGGACTTCAAAGACGTTTTGAACGTCATGGAGCATATGAGATGTTCCAGGAGTTGAAGTTAATATTTCAAGCAAATACCCGAGTTGAGAGATATGAAGTCTCCAACAAGTTCTATAGCTAAAAGATGGAGGAGAATCGCTCAACTAGTGAGCATGTGCCCAGATTGTCTGAGTACTACAATCGCTTGAATCAAGTGGGAGTTAATCTTCCAGATAAGATAGTGATTGACAGAATTCTCTAGTCACCATCACCAAGTTAGTAGAACTTCGTGATGAACTATGATATGCAAGGGATAACGGAAACGATTCCCAAGCTCTTCGTAATGCGGAAATTGACGAAGGTAGAAATCGAGAAAAACATCAAGTGTTGATGGTAGACAAGACCACTAGTTTCAAGAAAAGGGTAGAGGGAAGAAGGGGAACTTCAAGAAGAACAGCAAGCAAGTTGCTGCTCAAGTGAAGAAGCCCAAGTCTGGTCCTAAGCCTGAGACTAAGTGTTTCTACTGCAAAGGGACTGGTCACTGGAAGCGGAACTACCCCAAGTGATTGGCAGATAAGAAGGATGGCAAAGTGAACATAAGTATATTTGATATACATGTTATTGATGTGTACTTTACTAGTGTTTATAGCAACCCCTCAGTATTTGATACTAGTTCAGTTGCTAAGATTAGTAACTCGAAACGGGAGTTGCAGAATAAACGGAGACTAGTTAAGGGTGAAGTGACGATGTGTGTTGGAAGTGGTTCCAAGATTGATATGATCATCATCGCACACTCCCTATACTTTCGGGATTAGTGTTGAAGCTGAATAAGTGTTATTTGGTGTTTGCGTTAAGCATGAATATGATTTGATCATGTTTATTGTAATATGGTTATTCATTTAAGTAAGAGAATAAATTGTTGTTCTGTTTACATGAATAAAACCTTATATGGTTACACACCCAATGAAAATAGTTCGTTGGATCTCGATCATAGTAATACACATAATCATAATATTGAAACCAAAAGATGCAAAGTTAATAATGATAGTGCAACTTATTTGTAGCACTGCCGTTTAGGTCATATTGGTGTAAAGCGCATGAAGAAACTCCATGCTAATGGGTTTTTGGAATCACTTGATTATGAATCAGTTGATGCTTGTGAACCATGCCTCATGGGCAAGATGACTAAAACGCCGTTCTCCAGAACTATGGAGCGAGCAACTGACTTATTGGAAATAATACATACTGATGTATGAGATCCGATGAGTGTTAAGGCTCATGGCGGGTATCATTATTTTCTGACCTTCACAGATGATTTGAGCAGATATGGGTATATCTACTTAATGAAACACAAGTCTGAAATATTTGAAAAGTTCAAAGAATTTCAGAGTGAAGTGGAGAATCATCGTAACAAGAAAATAAAAGTTTCTACGATATGATCGCAGAGGTAAAATATTTGAGTTACGAGTCTGGCCTTCAGTTAAAACAATGTGAAATAGTTTCACTACTCACGCCACCTAGAACACCACAGCATAATGGTGTGTCCGAACATCATAATCGTACTTTATTAGATATGGTGCGATCTATGATGTCTCTTACCGATCTACCACTATCGTTTTGGGGTTATGCATTGAAGACAGCTGCATTCACGTTTAAAAGGGCACCATCTAAGTCCGTTGAGACGACACAATCTGAACTGTGGTTTGGCAAGAAACCAAAGTTGTCGTTTCTTAAAGTTTGGGATGCTTATATGAAAAAGTTTCATCCTGATAAGCTCAAACCCAAATCGAAGAAATATGTCTTCATAGGATACCCAAAGGAGACTATTGGGTACACCTTCTATCACAGATCCGAAGGCAAGACATTCGTTGCTAAGAATGAATCCTTTCTAGAGAAGGAGTTTCTCTTGAAAGAAGTGAGTGGGAGGAAAGTAGAACTTGATAAGGTAATTGTACCTTCTCCCTTATTGAAAAGTAGTTCATCACAAGAAATCTGTTCCTGTGACTACTACACCAATTAGTGAGGAAGACTAATGCTGATGATCATGTAACTTCAGATCAAGTTAATACCGAATCTCGTAGGTAAACCAGAGTGAGATCCGCACCAAAGTGGTACGGTAATCCTGTTCTGGAAGTCATGTTACTAGACCATGACGAACTTGCGAACTATGAGGAAGCGATGATGAGCCTAGATTCCGCGAAATGGCTTGAGGCCATGAAATCTGAGATATGATCCATGTATGAGAACAAAGTATGGACTTTGATGGATTTGCCCGATGATCGGCAAGCCATAGAAAATAAATGGATCTTCAAGAGGAAGACGGACGCTGATAGTAGTGTTACTATCTACAAAGCTAGAATTGTCGCAAAAAGGTTTTTGACAAGTTCAAGGTGTTGACTATGATGAGAGTTTCTCACTTGTATCTATGCTTAAGTCTGTCCGAATCATGTTAGAAATTGCCGCATTTTATGAAATCCAGCAAATGGATGTCAAAACTGCATTCCTGAATGGATTTCTAGAAGAAGAGTTGTATATGATGCAGTCGGAAGGTTTGTCGATCCAAAAGGAGCTAACAAAGTGTGCAAGCTCCAGCGATCCATTTATGGACTGGTGCAAGCCTCTCGGAGTTGGAATAAACGCTTTGATAGTATGATCAAAGCATATAGTTTTATACAGACTTGCGGTGAAGCCTATATTTACAAGAAAGTGAGTGGGAGCACTACAGCATTTCTGATAAGTATATGTGAATGACATATTATTGATCGGAAATAATGTAAAATTATTCTGCAAAGCATAAAGGAGTGTTTTTAAAGAAGTTTTTCAAAGAAAGACCTCGGTGAAGCTGCTTACATATTAAGCATCAAAATCTATAGAGATAGATCAAGACGCCTGATAACTTTTTTCAATGAGTACATACCTTGACAATATTTTGAAGTAGTTCAAAAATGGAACAGTCAAAGAAAGAGTTCTTGGCTGTGCTACAAGGTATGAAATTGAGTAAGACTCAAAGACCGACCACGGCAGAAGATAGAAAGAGAATGAAAGTCATTCCCTATGCCTCAACCATAGGTTCTATAAAGTATGCCATGATGTGTACCAGATCTATTGTATACCCTACACTGTGTTAAGCAAGGGAGTACAATAGTGATCTAAGAGTAGATCACTGGACATTGGTCAAAATTATCCTTAGTGGAATAAGGAAATATTTCTCGATTATGGAGGTGACAAAAGGTTCGTCGTAAAAAGTTACGTTGATGCAAGTTTTGACATAGATCTAGATGACTCTAAGTCTCGATCTAGATACATATTGAAAGTGGGAGCAATTAGCTAGAGTAGCTCCGTGCAGAGCATTGTAGACATAGAATTCGCTTATATCATGATAAATGTTTATTATTCATGCTAGAATTGTATTAACCGGAAACATAATACATGTGTGAATACATAGACAAACAGAGTGTCACTAGTATGCCTCTACTTGACTAGCTCGTTAATCAAAGATGGTTATGTTTCCTAACCATGGACAAAGAGTTGTTATTTGATTAACGGGATCACATCATTAGTTGAATGATCTGATTGACATGACCCATTTCATTAGCTTAGCACCTGATCGTTTAGTATGTTGCTATTGCTTTCTTCATGACTTATACATGTTCCTATGACAATGAGATTATGCAACTCCCGTTTGCCGGAGGAACACTTTGTGTGCTACCAAACGTCACAACGTAACTGCATGTGTGAATACATAGACAAACAGAGTGTCACTAGTATGCCTCTACTTGACTAGCTCGTTAATCAAAGATGGTTATGTTTCCTAACCATGGACAAAGAGTTGTTATTTGATTAACGGGATCACATCATTAGTTGAATGATCTGATTGACATGACCCATTTCATTAGCTTAGCACCTGATCGTTTAGTATGTTGCTATTGCTTTCTTCATGACTTATACATGTTCCTATGACAATGAGATTATGCAACTCCCGTTTGCCGGAGGAACACTTTGTGTGCTACCAAACGTCACAACGTAACTGGGTGATTATAAAGGTGCTCTACAGGTGTCTCCAAAGGTACATGTTGGGTTGGCGTATTTCAAGATTAGGATTTGTCACTCCGAATGTCGGAGAGGTATCTCTGGGCCCTCTCGGTAATGCACATCACTTAAGCCTTGCAAGCATTGCAACTAATGAGTTAGTTGCGGGATGATGTATTACGGAACGAGTAAAGAGACTTGATGGTAATTAACGAGATTGAACTAGGTATTGGATACCGACGATCGAATCTCGGGCAAGTAACATACCGATGACAAAGGGAACAACGTATGTTGTTATGCGGTCTGACCGATAAAGATCTTCGTAGAATATGTAGGAGCCAATATGGGCATCCAGGTCCCGCTATTGGTTATTGACCGGAGACGTGTCTCGGTCATGTCTACATTGTTCTCGAACCGTAGGGTCCGCACGCTTAAGGTTCGATGACAGTTATATTATGAGTTTATGAGTTTTGATGTACCGAAGGAGTTCGGAGTCCCGGATGAGATCGGGGACATGACGAGGAGTCACATCCTGGCCGCACCAAGCCTTGGCCGGCCTCCTCCTCCATCCTTTATATATTGAGGCAAGGGGCACCCCATGAACACACAAGTTGATCTTCATGATCGTTCCTTAGCCGTGTGCGGTGCCCCCCTCCATCATATTCCACCTCGGTCATATTGTAGCGGTGCTTAGGCGAAGCCCTGCGACGGTAGAACATCAAGATCGTCACCACACCGTCGTGCTGACGGAACTCCTCCCCGACGCTTTGCTGGATCGGAGCCCGGGGATCGTCATCGAGCTGAACATGTGCCAAGAACTCGGAGGTGCCGGAGTAATGGTGCTTGGATCGGTCGGACCGTGAAGACGTACGACTACATCAACCTAACGCTTCCGTTGTTGATCTACAAGGGTACGTAGATCACACTCTCCCCTCTCGTTGCTATGCATCACCATGATCTTGCGTGAGCGTAGGAATTTTTTTGAAATTACTACGTTCCCCAACACTCGGTTCTCCGGCCCAGCTCCTGAGCCTGGGAGTTGAAGGCGGCTGCGCGGAGGTTATGATACTCCTGGAAGATTATACAGGAGGCGAGGATGAGTTAAGTTGTCAGAACCTAGTAAGTTCCAAGCCGCCTGCGCAGCAGCTGACTCGGAACTCGGGGACTACACCCAGTGGGTGCGCTGACGCGCCCCCACGAAAGAAATCAAAAGAGCAAAATAACCAAGGCCAGAAGACTCACCCGGATGACGGCCCGCGTCGTGAGGAACTCTTGGGTGTATCGCTGCAGCGAGGCGGCCTGAGCTTGAAGCCGGTTCCGGACCTCCTGGGCCGCCGCGTTCAGCTCGCCCGTCCCCCCGCTGGGAGTCCACTCGGACGTGCTGGCGCTGGCCGCCTCCAGGGCCTCCGCCGTCTGGCTAGCGCCTGCTACTTGGTGCGGTTCCGGCGCGGAGGCGCCACCCCCTGCGCGCCGGCGCAATGCCGGCTGCACCTCGAGGCCGGCCCCTGCCTCCGGCTCGCCCCCGGACGGCTGCTCTGGCGCCGCAGATGATTGGCCGCTTTGGCCCGCTCCAGTCGGCGCCGTCTGCGGCGCCCCCTCCACGAAGATCACGTGGTCCTCCCTCCTCTCCATCACTGGTGGGCCTTGGTCGACCTCCTCCGACGGGGGCACGGGAATGTCGGGGGCCACGACGTGGAGGGGAACGACGAGCAGCAGAGGCTGGTTGTGCGAGGCCTCTGCCTCCATCTCCGCCCGGGCCTTGGCCGCTGCATCGGCCTTCTCCTTTGCCGCCTGGGCGGTCCTTCGCTCCGCCGCCTCCCGCTCCTCCCGCGCCTCCCGTGCGTTCCGCTCCGTGGCCTCCCTAAGGTTGGCGCAGGGATCCACGCGACGGGAGCTTGAGGACCCTCCAGTCGGCCCGACTACGGAGCCGCCAAGACCTCGCTCAAGGGAAAGCGGCGCCCTGTCCGGCAAGCAAAGAAAGGTTTAGAAGAGCTTCGGTCGAAAAAGACAACAAAAAATATATGCAAGACATTCGACAACTTACGCCGAGATCGCCTGCGGTTGTTTCACCGCCTTGCGGAAGCGGGCCGCCTTCGCGGCCGCCTCATCCCGCTTGGACGCCGCCATGGAAGCCTTGGATTTCTTCGGCCGGCTGCCGAAGAAGGTCGACGCGGCCCGACGCTTCTATGTGCCGTGATGGGCAGCCGGCACGGCAGACGAGCCCGCACCTTGATGATCAGGCGCCGGCTAGCGGTGCGGGGCGGCTTCGACCTCGTCGTTGTCCGGCCAGTCTTCGAAGCCGGCCCCAAGTCCCGCACCTCTGGCCTCGTCGCCTTACCCCACGATGGCGTCTTCCATGGCGGCCGCTCCCAGGTCCGGATCGTCGGCGTCGTCCACCGTGCGGTCGGGGAGGAGTTGGCGCTCTACCCCCGCGGCCCCGGCTGTCGGCGGAAGAAGAGGGTTCTGCTAAAGGCAAACCAATTGATCAAGAGTCGGCTATCATGAGGCCGGCTACAAAAAGGAAGAAAAGAAGAAAAAACTTACGGCAGGCGGAGGGTTGGCGCGGAAATACGGCTCCTTGCCGTATCGCCAATCCTCGGCCAGCTTGCAATTGGAGATGTAGTTCACCATATAAGACACCTCTGCATCAGGCATCTCCCTGATGCTCAGCCGGCATGGGTCGAAGCGGCCGCTCATCTGGCAAATCATGTGAGGCCGGCCTTGGAGCGTAAGTACCCGGCGCTCCACGAAGGCGGCCACCAAGTCGGCACCGGTCAGGCCCTCCGACTGGATCATCACCCGAAGCCGGGAGACGGCTGCGTTCCCGGCCTGGGACAACGACCTGGCCCGGTAGCTCCACGAAGGTTGCCTACCAGCCGGCGGGCCGGCTACGTAAGCTGGCAGGTTGACGTAGTCGCCTTGCTGGGCGACGTTCTTCACGTAAAAGTAGGACTTCTGCCAGAGCTTCATCGACTGGATCAGCGGATGGACGGGAACGGATTGTTCTCGCTCGCCCGCCTCATGGCAATGAAGGCTCCACAGGGGGCGGGAACGCCCGCGACGACGGTCCTGAGCTTGCTTTGGAAGAATTCCCCCCAGAGCTCGAGCGTGGGGAGAACCCCAAGAAAGCCCTCGCGCAGGGTGACGAAAGCCGACAGCAGCATCACCGCGTTGGGCGTGAGGTGATGCGGCTGGAGGTGGTAGAATTCGAGGAAGGCTCAAAGGAATCCGCTCGCCGGGAGGCCAAAGCTGCGTAGGCAGTGCGAGCGGAAGATCACCCGCTCGCCCTCCTCTGGTGCCGGCGAAATCTCCCTCGCCGGCGCTTGACGAACCCGCACGAAGTTCTCGCCCGGCAGGTGCCGCGTCCTGCGGAGGAACTCGACGTGGTCCTCGTGGACGTTGGAGCCATACCACGAGCTCGACAGCACCATGGGAGTGATGCGGCGGGGAGCAAGACGAAGCGACGGTGGAACGGCACGGCAAAGGGTTGCTGCGGCGAAGAGAAGAAGGAGGGCGAGAAGGGGCGGAATGAGGGAGAGCGTGCGAGCCTCTGCCGCTCCCCCTCCTCCTCCTACTTATAGACCCGCGCGGCGGAGCCGAGGAGGCGCGGCGTGGGGGAACGTGGGGATCAACTGCGCCCACTCCCCCACGTCCCGTGATTATTGTGCCCTGATGGCATAATAAAACCGCCGTGGGAAGGCGAGCGGTCCATGTGGGCCGCAGAAGATCCGCGCTCGGGCCGAGGCCTACGAGTGGCGGGCCCGGGCCTGCGGCGGCGTGCCGTCGCGCGCATGCGTTGGCAGGATTTCCTTGCCACGTGGCCCGCATTCCCGACTATGAGAAACGGAGCTTTCCGAAGACGGCGCGCACAAGCAAAGCCGGCCCCTCGGGATAGGAAGCTGACCTAGCTTCTCGTCCCTTTGTCAGCCTCGAAGCTCGATCAGCTTCGGGGACTACTGTCGGAGTAAATAACCATGGGTAGCCTAGCCGGCTCCCCCTGGCCCTTCTGAAAACATTACGAGCCGATTCGGCCTTAAAGAATCCAAGACACGGGGCCGCCTTCCCCTTGCCGGCTGTCTCCCAGGCCGGCTATCGGAAGGCGGCCCAACTTCAGCCCTCATGAAGAAAGCCACGGGAGGGCCGGCTCCGAGAAGCCGGCCGCGAGAAGGCCGACTCCTAGAAGCCGGCTCCCACAAAGCGGTCAAGATCGTACCCTCGAAGTCTGCATCCACATAACGACGATGAGACGGGGCGTGGCTACAGTAAAGCCTGCCACCCCTGAATCTCGGAGCACGCCTGGCATAGTACACCGTACGGGTGGCCATGACCCGTCCGGCGTGGCACTGTTGCCACGTTGACCCTGATGTCATCCACGACGGGCTGCCAGCGTGGCCCACGGGCGGTGAGCCCCTTTGGGTAGAAAGACACCCGAAGGCGGCTAGGCCTCCCCCAATCGGCCCAAGATAGAGCCGGCTCCCCACAGCCGGCTTGCCACCTCCCTCGAAGGAGACGCCGCATTAAGGAGACAAGACGCGGTGAGGCTACAGCGATCACCCGCCTGACGGCGGCACTGTAGCCACGCCCACCTCGGCGAAGCCCTCGTCACCAAGATTGAGCAACAGTAACCAGCCGCCGACATGGCCCTGGACAGTGGGGCCTACCTGTCGACCAAGGGGCCGGCAGCCGGCGGGACCCACCAGCCGGCGGGCCCCAGCAGTCGGCGCAGAAGCCGGAGAGTGTAGACACAGACGGCTGGGCCCCATGCCCAGCCGGATTACCATTGTACCCCCGGGGGGTAGGCCTATATAAACCCCCCGGGACACCCATGCAAAGGGTGGATCCCTGCTAGTTTTAGACACCACATAGGGAGGAGAAGAGAGTGAGCCATGCCCTTCTTCCTCCTCTCGCCCAAACAGCTCAAGCAGTGTTGTGTAGCTACTTGTTCATCTAGTGATCATGCGGAGACCCCGCAGAGCAGCAGCAGGGGTGTTATCTCCACGGAGAGCCCCGAAGCTGGGTAAGATTCGCCGGCGTGCATGTCTTCGCCTCATCCCGTTTTCAGGCACCGGCGACGTCTTACTGGCTCCCACAATGATAAGCCACCCGTTGGCATATGTCGTACCTACCACCCGACAGAAGGCAAGATTGGCGATACGGATATGCAGATCTCCTACCATTGTAACCGACTTTGTGTAACCCTAACCCTTTCTGGTGTCTATATAAACTCGAGGACAACATATAGAACAACAATCATACCATAGGCTAGCTTCTAGGGTTTAGCCTCTCTGATCTCGTGGTAGATCTACTCTTGTACTACCCATATCATCAATATTAATCAAGAAGGACGTAGGGTTTTACCTCCATCAAGAGGGCCCGAACCTGGGTAAAACTTCGTGTCCCTTGCCTCCTGTTACCATCCGGCCTAGACGCACAGTTCGGGACCCCCTACCCGAGATCCACCGGTTTTGTCACCGACATTGGTGCTTTCATTGAGAGTTCCTCTGTGTCGTCGCCGTCAGGCTCGATGGCTCCTACGATCATCAATAGCGATGCAGTCCAGGGTGAGACCTTCCTCCCCGGACAGATCTTCGTCTTCGGCAGCTTCGCACTGCGGGCCAATTCACTTGGCCATCTGGAGCAGATCGAAAGCTACGCCTCTGGCCGTCAGGTCAGATTTGGAAGTTTAAACTACACGGCTGACATCCGCGGGGACTTGATCTTCGACGGATTCGAGCCACTGCCGAGCGCGCCGCACTGTCCCGACGAGCATGATCTAGCTCTGCCACCGAACAGTGCCCTGGAGGCCGCACCCGCATCGGCTTCGACCCTTAATTCGGAGCCAACTGCGCCGATCGAGGATGGGCGGTTGGACGCCGCCTCGGGGGCTGTGATCCCAACGGCGATTGAGCCGAACACCAGCCCTGCACTCCGTGAGACTCATGACTCCAAGGAGCCGGACTCCTCTCCGGACTCCGAACCCTCCGCGCCCCTGCCGATCGAATCCGATTGGGCGCTGATCATGGAGCTTACTACCGCGGACATCTTTCAGCACTCGCCTTTCGGCGATATTCTGAAGACACTGGAGTCTCTCTCTTTATCAGGAGAGCCCTGGCCGGACTACGGTCAGCAAGGTTGGGATTCGGACGATGAAGAAATTCAAAGCCCACCCACCACCCACTTTGTAGCCACTGTCGACGACTTAACCGACATGCTCGACTTCGACTCCGAAGACATCGACGGTATGGACGCCGATGAAGGAGACGATGAAGAACCAGCGCCTATCAGGCCCTGGAAAGCCACCTCGTCATATGACATATACACGATGGACACCCCAAAAGAAGGAGATGGCGATGGAACAACGGAGGATGACCCCTGCAAGAAACAGCCTAAGCGCCGGCGTCAGCGGCGCCGCTCAAAATCCCGCCAAAACAAATACGGTGATTCCAGCACGGGAGATAATAATACTCCGGAAAGTGCCGAAGAAAACCCCCTCCAGCAAGATTTAGCACAGGAGGATGGAGAAACCAGCCCTCATGAGAGAGCGGCAGACAGAGAGGTCGAGGACGATAATTATATGCCTCCCTCCGAAGACGAGGCAAGCCTCGACGACGATGAATTCATCGTGCTAGAGGATCCCGTCGAACAAGAGCGTTTTCAACACAGGCTTATGGCCACGGCAAGAAGCCTCAAGAAAAAACAGCAATAGCTTAGAGGTGATCAAAGTTTGCTAGTTGATAGATGGACTGAAGTCCTTGCGGCCGAAGAGCATAAACTCGAACGCCCCTCCAAGAGCTACCCAAAGCGCAGGTTGCTACCCCGATTAGAGGAGGAAGCACTCGATGCGGCCGACCGGCCACCTCGTGGCCGCGACAGAGAGGCCTCTCGGCCCTCCACTCAAGCCGCACCTTGTACCAAGGCACGGGAATATGCGCCGGACTTACGAGATATGTTGGAGGACAAGGCAAGGCAAACAAGATCGATCTATGGATCGCGTGGGCGCCCCATGGCTCGAGACGGTAACCTTCACGCCGGCCACAAATTCGGCAGGGCCGAACACAGTAGACAAAGCTCATTGGAGCTACGTCATGATATAGCCCAGTACAGAGGCACCACACACCCACTATGCTTCACAGACGAAATAATGGATCATCAAATCCCTGAGGGTTTCAAAACCGTAAATATTGAATCATATGATGGCACAACAGATCCTGCGGTATGGATCGAGGATTATCTCCTTCATATTCACATGGCCCGCGGCGATGATTTCCACGCCATCAAATACCTCCCACTCAAGCTTAAAGGACCAGCTCGGCATTGGCTTAACAGCTTGCCAACAGGATCAATCAGTTGTTGGGAGGACCTGGAAGCCGCATTACTCGACAATTTCCAGGGCACTTATGTGCGACCCCCAGACGCCGATGACCTAAGTCACGTAATTCAGCAGCCAGAGGAATCGGCCAGGCAATTCTGGACATGGTTCCTAACAAAGAAAAATCAAATAGTCGGCTGTCCGGACGCTGAGGCCCTAGCAGCCTTCAAGCACAATATCCGTGACGAGTGGCTTGCCCGGCACCATGGACAGGAAAAGCCGAAGTCTATGGCAGCACTCATGACACTCATGACCCGCTTTTGCGCGGGAGAAGACAGCTGGCTTGCTCGTAGCAACAATATGACCAAGAACCCTGGTAATTCGGATACCAGGGACAGTAGTGGCAGGTCATGTCGCAACAAGCAGAAGCGCCGCATTAACGGCGACAATGCTGAGGATACGGCAGTTAATGCTGGATTCTGAGGCTCTAAATCCGGTCAGCGGAAAAAGCCATTCAAAAGGAATCCTAGGGGCCTGTCCAGTTTGGACCTAATACTCGACCGCTTGTGCCAGATACATGGCACCCCCGAAAAGCCGGCCAATCACACCAACAGGGATTGTTGGGTGTTCAAGCAAGCAGCAAGTTAAACGCCGAAAATGAACACAAGGGGCTGCATAGCGATGACGACGAGGAGCCCCGGCCACCGAACAACAGTGGACAGAAGGGTTTTCCCCCACAAGTGCGAACGGTGAACATGATAAATGGAACCCACGTCCCCAAAAGGGAGCGGAAGCGCGTGTTAAGGGATGTATACGCGGTAGAGCCAGTCGGCCCAAAGTTCAACCCATGGTCCTCCTGCCCGATCACCTTTGATCGAAGGGACCATCCCACTAGCATCCGTCATGGTGGATTGGCCGCATTGGTTCTAGACCCAATTATCGACGGATTTCATCTCACTAGAGTCCTTATGGACGGCGGCAGCAACCTGAACCTACTTTACCAGGATACAGTGCGGAAAATGGGCATAGATCCCTCGAGGATTAATCCCACCAAAACGACCTTTAAAGGCGTAATACCAGGTGTAGAGGCCAACTGTACAGGTTCAGTCACACTTGAAGTGGTCTTCGGATCTCCGGATAACTTCCGAAACGAGGAGTTAATCTTCGACATTGTCCCGTTCCGCAGTGGTTATCATGCACTTCTCGGGCAAACCGCATTCGCCAAGTTCAATGCGGTACCGCACTACGCATACCTTAAGCTCAAGATGCCAAGCCCTCGAGGAGTAATTACGGTCAATGGAAACACCGAACGCTCCCTCCGAACGGAGGAGCACACGGCGGCCCTTGCAGCGGAAGTACAAAGCAGCCTCTCCAGGAAGTTTTCCAGTCCGGCCACTAAACGACCGGACACCGTCAAGTGCGCCCGGATTAACCTACAACAAGACCGCCTGGCATGATCCGAGCAGGCGTAGCAATGCTGCCCCAACCCCAGCCCTCGCAAAAATGCGACACCAGTACTTCGCGTACATAACTACACTCTAGAAATACCACGGGTACAGGTGAAGGGGCACCATCATGGCACGCCCAAAACACGGCTTAAACCGCACCAGGGGCTGCCGATTTTTTAATTTTCTCTTACTTTCAGGACTCCACACTTTGGAAGGCCTGTTCGGCAGTTCAATTGCCGCACAAACGATCCAAGAACCAGGGAAACAGACAAGCCGCGCCACATTACGGAACTCCCAGGTGGTCTCTATCACGAGCAGTATACCTGTTTCGCATACTATTCTGCAGCTTGCCCCTGGAACGGACATGTTACATAGTCCAACCTTTTGCTTATCGCATTATTTGTATCGTTCTGCTTTGATCGCAGCCCTCTTTAATAAACACTGCATAGCTTTTGTCTATTTTTGCATTACTCTTTTTTTAGATGTATACATGTTCCATAACGACATATTGCACCCGTACACTTTGGTACGGCCTAAATACGCCAGGGGCTTTAGTACCCCTCAATATGGTGTGAGAAGTTCGAACACTTTAACAAGTGCAGCACCCTGAACTTATAGCATTATATGCATCGGCTCCGAATCATGTCTTGGGTCAATAGTTGGGTTTGCCCGACTCCTATGTTTTGGTGCCTTACGTTCCGCTATATCGGCTAAGGTAGCACTAGGAGAACCACTGCGATTGTGCCCCAGTTGAGCTGGGTCGAGCACCTCAGTGGAGAAAGCTAAAACTGACTGTCATGATGAAGCGAGAGCTGGTCGCTATTCGAGAGGTTTTTTCGAGTCCCTAACGACTTATGCCGCTTCGAGCGAGGAGCCGGCTCTATCCGGCCAAGGCGTGGATAGCGCCCCGAACTCGGTCTTCTGAATACCAGGGGCTTCGCTGAAATTTAAAATTATAGAATTCTATGGCTAAGTGAGAGTGTTCACGCATTATAGTATTATTGCCTTGTTCGTTGGGCTGAGCGCCTCCATATCCGTATATAAAGTCGGTTACAATGGTAGGAGATCTACATATCCATATCGCCAAGCTTGCCTTCCACGCCAAGGAAAGTCCCTTCCGGACATGGGACGAAGTCTTCAATCTTGTATCTTCATAGTCCAGGACTCCGGCTGAAGGTATAGTCCGGCCCTCTAGACACCCCGTAATCCAGGACTCCCTTAGTAGCCCCTGAACCAGGCTTCAATGACGACGAGTCCGGCGCGCAGATTGTCTTTGGCATTGCAAGGCGGGTTCCTCCTCCAAGTACTTCATAGAAGATTTTGAACACAAAGATAGTGTCCGGCTCTGCAAAATAAGTTTCCACATATTGTCGTAGAGAGAATAATATTTACACAAATCTAATCTGCTGACGTATTCCGTAGTGTGATATCGCACCACGGCCAAGCCTTTATTCGAATCATTTTATTATCCCACCTCAGCGTGTCATGCGAGGCGGTTTCCTTGGCACGTCTCGTCGAAGCAGAGATTGTGTCCCCTTATTCCGGTATTCTCATCAATACGGGCGTGGGTAACCCAACCGCTTCTAGGACTCCTAGACTATAGGCAAGTCCAAACGGCCACGGAGAGGACGCTTGATATTCACCCTCTTTATAAAGCGACAAGGCTTTTATTTTTTCCCTCCCGTGCTCAATCAAATCCTTCCCCCACCTCAAGATCAAACACCCAAAGTTCAGGTCAGGTGCTCCGAACCTTCAATCATGTCCGGATCTAGCCTTCAAGGCCGATGGGTGCCTTTCTCCGTCACGGAAGAAGACATCAAGAAGTTGAGGGAGGCCAGATATCTGACCGCCGAGGTTTTGCATCGGTTCCCTGCCCGAGGGCAGGCCGTCCCCTCCCCCGAACCCAACAAGAACGTCGTGTTCGTCTCCCACTTCCTCCGAGGTCTAGGCCTTTCTCTGGATGCTTTCGTCAGGGGTTTGATGTTTTATTACGGGCTAGATTTCCATGATCTAGCTCCGGACTCCTTCCTTCATATCACGACATTCATTGTCGTGTGTGAGGCCTTCCTCCGGGTTACCCCTCACTTTGGCATGTGGCTCAAGACCTTTGAAGTAAAGCTGAAGATGATCGAGGGGCAACATGCCGCATGTGGAGGTGCCTCAATATGCAAGATGACGGGAGCTCCATGGCCCAAAGGTTCCATTCCAGAGGTGTCTGAATTGTGGCAACAGGAGTGGTTCTACATCACGGCTCCTAGAAGTGCCAAGTGGGCGGCCGCCCCTGTGTTCCGCTCGGGCCCTCCACCACAACTGATGTCATGGATCAGCAGAGGTCTGAGCTGGGGTCCAGCCAAGGACGTTCCTATACTGTAAAGCCGCATTCGAGATCTCTTCAATGGAGATTTTAGTTTGGTTGCGGTAATACAAGTTATGCTGGTTCGTCAAGTCCAGCCTTGCAAATGCCGGCCCCTTCGCTTGTGGGAGTTCAATCCCGAGGGACCGCGTGTGATTCAGAATTTCCTCGGCCTGACGCATGAGGAGATGTACAAGTCATTCTTCGGACCTCAGGTAGAGTGTCCGGAAATCACCGAGGACGTGGGCCTGAGCAAGAACCGCGCCGCCGAACAGGTAAGGAATCTTTCGGCCGAACATACTATCTCTCATTTGTTACGAAGTTATTTCTGAGAGTTTGCTTTTTGACCAGGACTGGCTAACAAAGGCGAAGTTGATTCGGTGTTCGGCCCCCCTCCCTGAGGGTTTGGACAATCCGGTATTGGAAAAGATGCTCCAGGTCGCACCTTGCCCGGAGCCCTTGAAGGAAGATGGTAGGAAGGATAATACGGGCGGACGCGGGCCCCCAACACTGCCCATTCTAACCGAGGGAGCGAGCGTCTCCATGAAGGAAGACGACCAGAGGAGGAAAAGGACTGCGCCCGGGGATTCAGAAGCCGAAGCTTCCAAACGGGAGAAGAAGTCTCCCACAGAGGGTCCTACCTTGGGGGTGCTTTTGCCGCACAAAGTCCGCGGGGGGATCAATTCTCCAGTGAGTCGTAAGTGACCCGAAATATTTTAATAGTACAGGTATGCCATCTTTTTCTTCTGAGAAAATAACCACTGCATATATCTTTGCAGTTCAGGCCTTCGCCCCTCTCAAATGAGCTCGTCTTCGGGGGATCTTCTTCCAGAGATGGTGGAGAGCGAAACGCCTCCTCCGGACTCCTCCGCTCCGGAAGCGGGCGACCCCGAAGTGTCGTCGCAGAGGGCCTCTCCGAGTCCGGTGAGGCCAGAAGATAATCCCATTGACCCCCGAAGCTCCTAGTGTTCGGCTCCCGAAGAGAGCGGACAAAAGAGTCCGGCACCGTCTGGTGTGCGATCGGATGTTTTGAGGGAGTTGGTGGGGCGAGCGTCCATCTCAGATGAACACCGTGTGCTGATGAATACGGTGATGGAGAGAATCTCGTCCGCCGAAAGCGGATTGCATGAAGCTTTTATGAGTCTACTGACAGGCTTTGAGGTACGTAAAATAATGTATGATAGTCCTGCACATGCTAGGTGTGCCCTGTGTAGATAGTAGCCCCTGAGACTCTGGTTGTCATCAGAAACGACGACGAACAGAGGATCATATTCCCAGGTAATAACCATACTGCCTCTATATGCAGGTGATGGAAGCTCCGGTGGCTAGCCGGACTAGCTAGCGAGTTTGCCCATTTAGAACGGCAGTTGGATGCAGCAGACGCCGACATCGAGCTTGTTAACAAAAGGCTTGACGAGGCACAGGGTAAGTGTCATTATCTGGTAAACGCCACATAGTAAGAGCAGCATGATGCCAGTATCTTTAAAATGTTGTGACTGCAGATGGAGCTGCCACTGTTGAAGCCTTGCGGGCAGAACTTGCACGAGCCAAGGAACAAGCGAGGTTTGGTAATGCGGCTACTTTGAAGGCGGCCGAAGAGTTGAAAGCCGAGAAGGCCGCGCATGGCGAGAGCCGAGATAAGATGGCCAAGATGGCCATAGAATTAAAAGCCGCCGCCGACCGTTGCCAGTTTCTTGAAAAGGAAAACCTAGCGAAGCCATCGGACCTTGAGAAGGCCGCTGCGACGAGAAAAGACATCCGATCTACTATGAGGGCGAAGAAGGAAGAGCTGCGGGAAGCCGGGGATATTGTAGCTGTGAAATCCTTTATGTTGAGGAGGAAGTTCGGAGATCCACGGTATGCCTCTCTGGATCGGCTGTGGAGTTCGGAGGATGTGTATATGGATTTAGCGGTGAGCGCTGCCGATGTGGCCAAGTACTTCCAGGGTCAGACGGACCGTGAAGTGGACCAGCTGTTTTGGACACAATTCCATTCTCCCGGGCATCCGCTTTCATTGACTGACCAATTAGCCGAATGGGCCGAACTGAATAGGTTGTCCGGACACACCATGAGGTCTATTGTGGATCAGCTATGGCCGGAAAGGCCAAAACCGAACAGCTATTTCAGCTTGGTGCAGCAGTTCCTTGACGTGGTGCCGCGCATTAATGCGATGAAGAGGTCGGCATGCATAGAGGGCTCACGGATGGCCTTTGCCCGTGTTAAAGCATACTGGGCGGAGATGGATGCTATCACTGTTGCAGCGCGGGATTCGGCCATAGGTCGAATGGCTGCTGAGCACTACTTTGAAGAAGTTCTTGAGGGTGCTCGTTTGATAGAGACCCAGTGCTCAAAAAATATTATGTTTGAGTGATATGTAATCTCATTGTAAGCGAAATGCTTTTATAAATTTTTATAAGGCTATTTTTATACTTTTGCCTGAAAGTAATATGATGCCTCCTGGGCGGCCGTTTATGTATACATGTGTATAACCTGAAAGATTGGAGCCGTCGGCTTCAACCCCCATGCATATAATGCGGAGGTGCTCGCAAAAAACACGCGTTCACACTTAACCCAACGTCTTGGTCCTATTAAGGAGGTGATAGCGGAGCGAGCGAGGAAACCGGACTATAATGCTTTAGCACTTTCACTTAGCCATAGGAGTTTGACAGCGGGGCTACTAGATAGCCCCTGGTGGCTCCGCACTCTCCCGATCCTGGGGTGCGTACATGCCTGGCCGGAAAATGGCCCTTCGTTAAGGCGGAGGAATTCTAACATTCCAACAGGTCATTGAGTGGTTGACCAGTCTCATGCTATATCATGACTATCAGTTTTCGGCTTTCTCTATTGAGGTGCTCGTCCGGATGAACCAGGGCACAATCACAGTAGTTCTCCTGGTGCTACCTTAGCCGGTAAAGCGGAACGTAAGGCACCAAAACACAGGAGCCGGGCAAACCCAACATTTGACCAAAGTCAATGATTCGGAGCTGATGCATATAGGGCCAAACTCGCGACGTCGAACACTCCCTAAGGTATTCAGTCTTTGTGGTATAAACCGGGCCTAAATAATGGCCTTTGTAAGAAGCCCCTTGTGTCTAGGTACGTGCATTGTTCTGGCGTGGCCACATGCCAAGACGTCAGCATC
The DNA here is from genome assembly GCF_003073215.2 of Triticum urartu. Lineage (NCBI taxonomy): Eukaryota > Viridiplantae > Streptophyta > Magnoliopsida > Poales > Poaceae > Triticum > Triticum urartu. Next base: position 10,790,784 of record NC_053022.1, on the reverse strand, counting down.
CTTCTCAACGGTGGATATGTATCAACAAGAGACAGTAAAAAAGGTTTACGCAGGGTCTTAATCTAAAAAGAATCCTTGGAGCGGGTCCCTGCTGCACGTCTGCGCCTGTGTCTCCGTTGTGCCGTATCCTGGACGGGTGTAGCACGATGATCGTCTGTAAAAGAGAGGAATTTAGGTGAAAAAGTTGTCGTGCAAAAAGATAGTTTTTAAAGAAACCATGTATAATTCAAGATGAGAAGAAATTGCCACTTGTCTGCGCGCGTTGAGCCCCTTGTATTGACAAATAGGGGTGTGACCATTTATTCGGTATAAATAGTGGCGCCGGACTTGATTAGTTGTGTCTGAGGTCTTGACGACCTATTGGATGCTTTCACTGGTCCGGGCGCCTTTAGTGTGCGGCTGCCAAGGCAGCCGCACTCTCTTTGGCGCGCAGAGATCTCTTGATATTTCCGTTCACTGAAATGATGCCACGTGGACCGGGCATCTTGAGTGTGAGGGAGGCGTAGTGTGGTATTGCATTAAAGCAAGCGAAAGCTTCGCGTCCGAGCAGTGCTTGATAGCCACTTTGGAACGGAGCGATGTGGAAGGTTAAATGCTCGCGACGGAAGTTATCGGGGGAGCCGAATATAACTTGTAGTAGGAGGGAGCCTGTATAGCGAGCACCTGGGCTTGGCATTACTCCTTTAAAGGTAGTATTGCTATGGTGAATTTTTGTTGGGTCTAACCCCATCCCGCGGATTGTATCCTGATATATTAGGTTTAGATTGCTGCCACCGTCCATCAAGACTCGTGTGAAGTGATATCCGCCAATTACTGGGTCTAATACCAGGGCATCCCATCCTGCGCGCCGGATACTTGCTGAGTAATCACGATGGTCGAAAGTGATCGGTTGAGACGACCAGTGGCAGGATTTCGTGGTGACAGGCACTTGGGTATATTTTCCTGGGAGTGCCGCGTTGTTTTTTCCCTTGATGACGTGTAACACGTTTACTGTTTTGACTTCTGGGGGAAATTTCTTTTGTTCCCCAGTGTCTCTCTTGGGAGGCTCGTCCTCGTCTTCACTTGGTGTATCCTCCCCCTTGTGTACGGCGTTGAGCATGCCGGACTACTTGAAGACCCAACATTCTCTGTGGGTATGATTAGCAGGTTTACCAGGGGTACTATGGATCTGACATACTTGGTCCAGAATTTTGTTGAGGCTGGACAGTTCATCCCTGGTGCCTTTAGATGGCGGCTTTTGACCTGGCCGAGAGGTTTTGAATCCGGCATTTACTGCCATGCCCTTCGTGCTGTCTTCTTTATTCCGGCGTTTGTTATTGCTGTTGCACCATGATTTCCCGTTTCCATCTCTAACTTCAGATGTACTGGGGTCGCTGGTGCTGCATCTGGCTAGCCAGCTGTCCTCACCTGCGCAAAAGCGGGTCATGAGTCTTGTTAATGCGGCCATCGTTCTTGGCTTATTTTGGCTGAGGTGTCTGGCGAGCCATTCGTCACAGACGCTATGCTTAAAAGCTGTCAAGGCTTCGGCGTCTGGACAGTCGACAATCTGGTTCTTTTTAGTAAGAAACCTGTTCCAAAGCTTTCGAGCTGACTCTCCGGGCTGTTGAGTTATATGACTCAAATCGTCCGCATCCGGAGGTCGGACATAAGTCCCTTGAAAATTTGCCCGAAAGGCGTCTTCGAGCTCTTCCCAACTTCCAATGGAGCTTTCGGGGAGGCCTTTAAGCCAGTGACGAGCTGGCCCTTTGAGCTTGAGGGGTAAGTACTTGATGGCGTGGAGATCATCTCCTCAAGCCATATGGATATGAAGGATGTAGTCCTCAATCCAGACCCCATGGTCTGTTGTTCCGTCGTATGTCTCTATGTTTATGGGTTTGAATCCCTCTGGAAATTCATGGTCCAGCACCTCATCGGTGAAACATAGGGGGTGTGCGGCACCCCTGTAGCTGGGTGTACCGCGTTGTTTGGATGTTTGTTGTGTTGCATTGTATGCTGGGGCGCGCTTGCGTGGTCCATAGATGGATCTTGTTGCGCCGTCCTTTGGGTGCGAGCCCTCGCATGGGTCGCGTGTTTTATTGTGAGTGGCGTTGTATGCCACTCTGTGTTGGTAGAGGGGTCGTCTATCCGGCCAGGTGGCTGCTTTGATATTTGGTTGTGGGGGGTCTGAGGCCTCCTCATCGAATTCAGGTAGCAGCTTCCACTTTGGGTAGCTCTTGGAGGGGCGATTGTCGCCGTACCTCGCTGCTGTGTTGAGTATTTTACTCCATCTGATTTGGAGTGTGTCTTGCGCAGCCTTGAGCCTTTGCTTCTGCTTTTTAAGACTCCTCGCGGTGGCAACAAGCCTTTTACGGGCATTCTACTGCTCCGGGTGCCTGTCCGGCGTTATGTCATCCGGACCATTATCCTTGATAGAATTTGTTTGTTCGGTTTGATTATCCGGATTGCCGTTGTCCGGCAGCGGTTCGCCCTACTCCAGCGCTGGGTCTGTGTGATCGTTATTTCTGTCGAGGCGGGATTTGGGGCGGCGCTTGCGTCGCCGCTTTGACTGCTTCTCGAGGGAACAAGCCTTCGGTGCGTCCTTCTGCTCCTCGTCGTCATCCTTTGGTGCGTCCACCATGTAAACGTCATATGATGAGGTGGCTTTCCAGGGCCCAATAGGCGCTGGTTCTTCATCGTCTCCTTCATCGGCGTCCATACCGTCGATGTCTTCGGAGTCGAAGTCGAGCATGTCGGTTAAATCGTCGACAGTGGCTACAAAGTGGGTGGTGGGTGGGCTTTGAATTTCTTCATCGTCCGTATCCCAACCGTGCCGACCGTAGTCCGGCCAGGGCTCTCCTGATAAAGAGAGAGACTTTAGTGTCTTCAGAATATCGCCGAAAGGCGAGTGCTGAAAGATGTCCGCGGCAGTAAACTCCATGATCGGCGCCCAATCGGATTCGATCGGCAGGGGCGCGGAGGGTTCGGAGTCCGAAGAGGAGTCCGGCTCCTTGGAGTCACGAGTCTCGCGGAGTGCGGGGCTGGTGTTCGGCTCGATCGCCGTTGGGATCGCAGCCCCCGAGGCGGCGTCCAACCACCCATCCTCGATCGGCGCAGTTGGCTCCGAATTAAGGGTCGAAGCCGATACGGGTGCGGCCTCCAGGGCACTGTTCGGCGGCAGAGCTAGATCATGCTCGTCGTGACAGTGCGGCGCGCTCGGCAGTGGCTCGAATCTGTCGAAGATCAAGTCCCCCGCGGATGTCAGCCGTGTAGTTTAAACATCCAAATCTGACCTGACGGCCAGGGGCATAGCTTTCGATCTGCTCCAGATTGCCAAGTGAATTGGCCCGTAGTGCGAAGCCGCCAAAGACGAAGATCTGTCCGGGGAGGAAGGTCTCACCCTGGACTGCATCGCTATTGATGATCGTAGGAGCCATCAAGCCTGGCGGCGACGACACAGAGGAACTCTCAGTGAAAGCACCAATGTCGGTGTCAAAACCGGCGGATCTCGGGTAGGGGGTCCCGAACTGTGCGTCTAGGCCGGATGGTAACAGGAGGCAAGGGACATGAAGTTTTACCCAGGTTCGGGCCCTCTTGATGGAGGTAAAACCCTACGTCCTGCTTGATTAATATTGATAATATGGGTAGTACAAGAGTAGATCTACCACGAGATCGGAGAGGCTAAACCCTAGAAGCTAGCCTATGGTATGATTATTGTTCTATATGTTGTCCTACGGACTAAAACCCTCCGGTTTATATAGACACCGGAGAGGGTTAGGGTGACACAAAGTCGGTTACAATGGTAGGATATCTACATATCAGTATCGCCAAGCTTGCCTTCCACGCCAAGGAAAGTCCCTTTAGGACACGGGACGAAGTCTTCAATCTTGTATCTTCATAGTCCAGGAGTCCGGCTGAAGGTATAGTCCGGCCCTCCGGACACCCCCTAATCTAGGACTCCCTCAACCCCCCTTTTCGATCAGATACAACTCTCTGTCTATCTGTGTTTTATTTTTCTAAAATTTACCAAAAATGGGCTCACTAACAGCATCATAAGAACTTAGCAATTTGAGCATCACCACATACAGATACTCTCTTCAACTTGAAAGAGAGTATCGAATCAAGCATTGATTTTTCCATGAAACCACATAACAGTGAGGGCTTCTTGGTCATATCATTATGTGCATCAACAAAGAAGCTAGTGGCAGTAGCCAAGAATTGAAACCCTCAACCATTGCTGTCATATCAGAGCTAAAAAATGCTCACGATTCTACGGTCGAGCACTATGGTTGTTCCAGCGAAGGAATGACAACTAGTTACAAGTACTACATCAATGATCCTAAATGTCGGAAACAATAGTCACGACATGGATGCCCCCTCTCTAAACCCTAGAACACTAAGCACCGCCGCTGCCACCACTCCTCCAGGGCCAGTAGCCAAGAATTGAAACTTATGTGCTAAAAGCCTCTACTTCTCTAGCTACTTCTCTCTACTCTCTCCTAAGTTTTGGTGAGCAACAAAAATCCTTTACTTCTCTCACCTAACCCCTCTCTCTACTCTCTCCCCAATCACGTGAGGAGCATGTCGCATCGAAGCGCGGAGCCACCGTGCAATCCCTAAATCCCAAAACATGGCGAGCCACCGCGGCAAATCGATTGGGGCCTAGCTAGTGTGGCGCGCGCAGGGAGGAGGAGATCGAGGGGGACTTACGGGGCTGCAGCGTCGGAGTAGGCGAGAGGCGACCACCCGTGGTGGCGGCGCACAGCACCGTCGACAGGGGTGAGGCGGCCGGGGACGAACCCTAACCGCGGCGGCAGCGTTGGGCGGAGGGGATTGATTGTGAGAGTGTGAGGGATGTGGGGGCGCTCGGGCCGGTTTTCTTTTGCTCTAGTAGTAGCACTGTTTACAGGTCGGCGCTACTGCTAAGCCCACCAGCTGTAGCGCCCGTTCAAAACAAACGCTACAGCAAAGTGGGCTACTGCTTTTGCCCTGCGGCCCATCTAACAGTAGCGCGGCCCAAGCAAACAAACGCTGCTGTTATATATTAGTAGTAGCATCTTTCCTGCCCAGCGCTACTGCTAAATACTAGTAGCGTAGGGTCATAAACAACCGCTACTGTTAACTTCTATCTATAAGCATTTTCCTAGTAGTGATAACACCAATGTAAATAAAGAATGAGTTCATTACAGTACCTTGAAGTGATCTTTTGTTTTCTTTCGCTAACGGAGCTCACGAGATTTTCTACTTTAAGTTTTGTGTTGTGAAGTTTTCATGTTTTGGGTAAAGATTGGATGGATTATGGAACAAGGAGTGGCAAAGAGCCTAAGCTTGGGGATGCCCATGGCACCCCCAAGATAATCTAAGGACACCTAAAAGCCAAAGCTTGGGGATGCCTCGGAAGGCATCCCCTCTTTCGTCTACTTCTATCGGTAACTTTACTTGGAGCTATATTTTTATTCGCCACATGATATGTGTTTTGCTTGGAGCGTCTTGTATTATTTGATTCTTTGCTTGTTAGTTTACCACAATCATCCTTGCTGTACACACCTTTTTGAGAGCCATACATGATTTAGAATTTGTTAGAATACTCTATGTGCTTTGCTTATATCTTTTGAGTTATATAATTTTGCTCTAGTACTTCACTTATATCGTTTAGAGCATGGTGGTGGATTTGTTTTATAGAAACTATTGATCTCTCATGCTTCACTTAGATTATTTTGAGAGTCTTAAATAGCATGGTAATTTGCTTAAAATCCTAATATGCTTGGTATAAAAGATTAATAATAAAACTTTCTTATGAGTGTGTTGAATACTATGATAAGTTTGATACTTGATAATTGTTTTGAGATATAGAGATGGTGATATTAAAGTCATGCTAGTTGAGTAGTTGTGAATTTGAGAAACACTTGTATTGAAGCTTGTGATTCCCGTAGCATGCACATATGGTGAACCGTTATGTGATGAAGTCGGAGCATGATTTATTTTTTGATTGCCTTCCTTATGAGTGGCGGTCGGGGACGAGCGATGGTCTTTTCCTAGCAATCTATCCCCGTAGGAGCATGCGCGTAATACTTTGCTTTGATAACCTGTAGATTTTTGCAATAAGTATATGAGTTCTTTATGACTAATGTTGAGTCCATGGATTATACGCACTCTCACCCTTCCACCTTTGCTAGCCTCTCTAATACCACACACATTTCGCCGGTATCATACACCCACCATATACCTTCCTCAAAACAGCCACCATACCTACCTATTATGGCATTTCCATAGCCATTCCGAGATATATTGCCATGCAAGTTTCCACCGTTCCGTTTATTATGACACACTCCATCATTGTCATATTTCTTAGCATGATCATGTAGTTGACATCGTATTTGTGGCAAAGCCACCATTCATAATTCTTTCATACATGTCACTCATGCATCATTGCATATCCCAGTACACCGCCGGAGGCATTCATATAGAATCATATTTTGTTCTAAGTATCGAGTTGTAATTTTTGAGTTGTAAGAAAAATAAAAGTGTGATGATCTTCATTATTAGAGCATTGTTCCGGTGAGGAAAGGATGATGGAGACTATGATTCCCCCACAAGTCGGGATGAGACTCTGGACAAAAAATAAATAAAAGAGGCCAAAGAAGCCCCAAAAAAAGAAGAGCCCATAAAAAAAGAGAAAAGGCTCAAATAAAAAAATGAGAGAAAAAGAGAGAAGGGACAATGTTACTATCATTTTACCACACTTGTGCTTCAAAGTAGCACCATGATCTTCATAGTAGAGAGTCTCTCATGTTATCACTTTCATATACTAGTAGGAATCTTTCATTATAGAACTTGGCTTGTATATTCCAATGATGGGCTTCCTCAAAATGCCATAGGTCTTCATGAGCAAGCAAGTTGGATGCACACCCACTTAGTTTCTTTTTGAGCTTCCATATACTTATAGCTCTAGTGCATCCGTTGCATGGCAATCCCTACTCACTCACATTGATATCTATTGATGGGTATCTCCATAGCCCGTTGATACGCCTAGTTGATGTGAGGATATCTTCCCTTTTTGTCTCCTCCACAACCACCACCCTATTCCACCTATAGTACTATATCCATGGCTCACGCTCATGTATTGCGTGAAGATTGAAAAAGTTTTGAGTATGTCAAAAGTATGAAACAATTGCTTGGCTTGTCATCGGGGTTGTGCATGATTTAAATATTTTGTGTGGTGAAGATAGAGCATAGCCAGACTATATGATTTTGTAGGGATAACTTTCTTTAGCCATGTTATTTTGAGAAGACATAATTGCTTTGTTAGTATGCTTGAAGTATTATTATTTTTTATGTCAATATGAACTTTTGTCTTGAATCTTTCGGATCTGAATATTCATACCACAATTAAGAAGAATTACATTAAAATTATGCCAAGTAGCACTCCGCATCAAAAATTCTGTTTTTATCATTTACCTACAAGAGGACGAGCAGGAATTAAGCTTGGGGATGCTTGATACGTCTCCAACGTAGCTATAATTTTCGATTGCTCCATGCTATATTATCTACTGTTTTGGACAATATTGGGCTTTATTATCCACTTTTATATTATTTTTGGGACTAACCTATTAACCGGAGGCCCAGCCCAGAATTGTTGTTTTTTTGCCTATTTTAGGGTTTCGAAGAAAAGGAATATCAAATGGAATCCAAACGGAATGAGACCTTCGGGAACATGATTTTCTCAACGAATAAGACCAGGGAGACTTGGACCCTACGTCAAGCAATAAAATAGGAGGCCACGAGGTAGGGGGCGCGCCCACCCCCACCAGGCGCGCCCTCCACCCTCCTGGGGCCCCTATTGCTCCACCGACGTACTCCTTCCTCCTATATATACCTACGTACCCCCAAACGATCAGATACGGAGCCAAAACCCTAATTCCACCACCGTAACTTTTTGTATCCATGAGATTCCATCTTGGGGCTTGTTCCGGAGCTCCGCCAGTGGGGGCATCGATCACGGAGGGCTTCTACATCAACACCATAGCCCCTCAGATGAAGTGTGAGTAGTTTACCTCAGACCTACGGGTCCATAGTTAGTAGCTAGATGGCTTCTTCTCTCTTTTTGGATCTCAATACAATGTTCTCCCCCTCTCTTGTGGAGAACTATTCGATGTAATCTTGTTTTTGCGGTGTGTTTGTTGAGACCGATGAATTGTGGGTTTATGATCAAGTCTATCTAAGAATAATATTTGAATCTTCTCTTAATTCTTTTTATGTATGATTGGTTATCTTTGCAAGTCTCTTTGAATTATCCGTTTGGTTTGGCCTACTAGATTGATCTTTCTTGCAATAGGAGAAGTGCTTAGCTTTGGGTTCAATCTTGCGGTGTCCTTTCCCGGTGACAGTAAGGGCAGCAAGGCATGTATTGTATTGTTGCCATCGAGGATAACAAGAATGGGTTTTCTTCATATTGCATGAGTCTATCCCTCTACATCATGTCATCTTGCTTAAGACGTTACTCTATTTTTAACTTAATACTCTAGATCCATGCTGGATAGCGGTCGATGAGTGGAGTAATAGTAGTAGATGCAGGCAGGAGTCGGTCTACTTGTCTCGGACGTGATGCCTATATACATGATCATACCTAGATATTCTCATAACTATGCTCAATTCTGTCAATTGCTCAACAGTAATTTGTTCACCCAATGTAGAATACTTATGCTCTCGAGAGAAGCCACTAGTGAAACCTATGGCCCCCGGGTCTATCTTTATCATATTAATCTCCTACTACTTAGTTATTTCCTTTGCTATTTACTTTGCATTTATTTCCTTTGCTATCTTTATCATATTAATGCATCTTTATCATAAAAATACCAAAAATATTATCTTATCATCTATCAGATCTCACTCTCGTAAGTGGCCTTGTAGGGATTGACAACCCCTATTTGCGTTGGTTGCGAGGATTTATTTGTTTTGTGCAGGTACGAGGGACTCGCGCGTAGCCTCCTACTGGATTGATACCTTGGTTCTCAAAAACTGAGGGAAATACTTACGCTACTTTGTTGCATCATCCCTTCCTCTTCGGGGAAAACCAACGCAGTGCTCAAGAGGTAGCATGTGCCTCGAGCGTGCACGGATGGCCTTTGCCCGAGTCAAGACATTCTGGGGGAAGATGAAGGCCATCGTTGTTGCAGTGAAGAGTCCACCCAAGGGCAAGGACCACCAAGAACCGGAGCATTATTTTGAAGACGTCCTAGTGGCCGCCCGCTTGATAGAGGGCCAGTGCTCGAAAGACATAATGTTCGAGTCAGATGTATGAGAATTGTACGAGACAATTTTATAGTTAATCTGTTTTTATATATGGCTCGAATGTTTGTGTTCCTCATGTGCAGCCATTTTAATATAATCTGAAAGTTTTCCAGTCGTCGGCTTCAGCCCCCTCGTGGGAAGTACGGGGGTGTTCGAAAAAGCATTTGACCACTCTTGACCCAACGTCTTGGTCTGTGAAGGAGGTGTCAATGCGGAAAACAAGGCAACTAGACTATAGGGCATTAACACTTTCACTTAGCCATAGGAGTTTGATGGTGGGTCTACAACATAGCCCCTAGTATGTATGCGGCTTATTCATACGATGCGTGTACATATTTGAGCGAAAAGAGGTCCTTCGTGTGAAACGGAGGAATCGCTAGAGATTCCGATAAGCCATCAAGTGGTTGACCAGCTCTCGCCGCATCATCATAGTCAGTTCTCGGCTTTCTCTACTGAGGTGCTGAGCCAGGTGAAGCGGAAGCACAATCGCAGTAGTTCTCCCTTTACTACCCTAGACGATAGAGCGGAACGTAGGATAGTAAGCACAGGAGCCAGGCAACCCAACTATTGACCCAAGACATGATTCGGAGCTGATGCATATAAGGCCAAACTCGCGACGCCGAAGTATGCTGCAAAAGCTGTTTGGACTTTTGTTGGCAACTCAATTGTTCCCGTACCGAGCCCCTAGCAAGTTTAAGCCGGGGTATATCTGTGAAACAACCATAGGAGGTTTGTTCGATTGCGAAAAGACGCGGATGAATAATACTAGTAATGTGAACTGGGACCTGAACGATATGCCAAAGATTACTTGATATATATAAGGGCCACGACCCCGGCTATTTGATATGCCCTGGGTCAAAGGCAGAGGAAAAAGGCATGTTACAGGCTCGAAAAGAGTGTGGTCTACAAAAAGTTATTTTGGACCTCCTGTCGCATGCCTGCGCCGCTTGTCCTCGGTGAGGGGAATCCTTGAAGGAAGTAGCCCCGTAGGTGAGTGTATGGATCCGAACTCCAATAGAGTCGGTTTTAGATGTTTCTCCTTTGCGCCACCTGTTTTTAAGAGGTAATGAAGAAAGAAAGAAAAAAGGAAAGTAGATAAAAAATGTTACCGAAGTGCTTGCAGACTTGTCCGTATTATGCTTCCGCCGATGCCCATGGTATCTTAAGCGCGTAGTAATGTATGCGTGGTATAGTTTTAACGGGTATATGAGATGGGCAACGGAAGCTGAACTGCTATTTCTGCTCCGGATTTGATCAATCTTCGGGGGGAAATTGCTTCTGGCCTTCGGCACTTGGCTGGTGAACCGTTCCGTCGTCCCTATTGCCTGGCGGCCCCCTTCCCTTGTGTTCGGCGTTGAGCTTGTCAGCCTACTTGAGGACCCAACAGTTTGTATTGGTATGATTAGCTGGTTTATTTGGGTGGCCGTGAATCTGGCAGGGTTGGTCCAATATCCTGTCTAGGTTGGATGGTCCATCTCTGTTCGCCTTGAGTGCCTTTTTCCGTTGACCAGGCTTAGGATTCTGCTGAATCTGGCGTTGACCACTGTGTCACATGATCTTTCATTATCATTGCGACTGTTGTGTTTATGTTCTCATGACTTGCCGTTGTCGTCTCGGATTTCGGAAGTGACCGGGTCGCTGGCGCTATTGCTTCTACGAGCGAGCCAGATGTCTTCTCCCGCGCAAAAGCGGGTCATTAGAACGGTAAGTGCTGTCATGGATCGAGGTCTTTCTTGACCGAGATGGCATGCAAGCCATTCATCCCGGACGATGTGTTTAAAGGCCGCAAGGGCTTCCGCGTCCGGACAGTCGACGATTTCGTTCTTTTTAACTAAGAACCTAGTCCAGAGCTGCCTGTCTGATTCTCTGGGCTGCTGGACAATGTGACTTAAGTCATCGGCGTCCGGTGGCCGGACATATGTTACTTGGAAGGTTTCGTGAAAGGCATCCTCCAAATCTTCCCAGCTGCCAATAGAATTTTTGGGCAAACTGTTTAACCAGTACAGAGCTGGTCCTTTGAGTTTTAGTGCTAGGTATTTGATGGCATGAAGGTCATCCCCATGGGCCATGTGGATATGGAGGAGGAAGTCCTTGATCCATACCGTGGGATCTGTTGTTCCATCATATGATTCAATATTCATAGGTTTGAACCCGTCTGGGAATTGATGCTCCATTACTTCGTCTGTGAAGCAAAGAGGGTGCGCGACCCCTCTATGTTGGGCTACACTGCGACGTACCTCCGATGGAGTCCGTTTGCGGTTTTCGGCCTGGGCTTGGCTAGGTTTGTCACATCCGGATAGGTGGCCGTCGTAGCGTGTCGAGGTATGTCCTTCCGATCCGTAGGTTGCTCTTGGGTGTCATGCTCTCCTACCCAGGGCCTGGTGACGGTCGTGTGCACAACCCTGAGTTGTTTTTTTCTTTCCTTTACAGCGAGGTGGGGCGGTCTGGTGTTCGGCTTGAGTTGCTGCTTTTCCTGGACCAAGTGGTGGTTGACCTAACGTCCTGTGAGATAATGGCGCGGGCTAGAGCGCCGTGTCGTCGGCCTGGGTAGCAATCTATTCTTCGGGTAGCTCTTGGCTGGGCCACTAAGGCCGTATTCTTCGGCGGCTAGGACTTTGGTCCATCTATCATTGAGCAGATCTTGGTCGGCTTGAAGTTGCTGCTGCTTCTTTTCAGGCTCCTTGCAGTGGCTATTAGTTGGCGCTTGAAGCGCTCCTGCTCAAGAGGTTCCTCAGGCACGATAAAATCCTTGGTGCCGAGGCTCACCTCATTCTCATAGAGCGGAAGGTAATTTTCGTCCTCCAAATCTTCGTACTTGGCCTGCTTACCAAGGCTAACCTGCCCATCTTCCTATTCATCCTGGTCATTAGCTGTATCAACGGGGTCTTCGCTGTCTTCGGCATGTCGTCCATACCATCAATGTTCTCGGAGTCGTAGTCAAGTGCATCAGTCGAATCTTCGACCGTGGCTATGAAGTGGGTGGTGGGTGGGAAGTAAAATTCTCCGTTGCCAGCCCCTGGTTCGAGCTGGATATAGTTCGGCTATGAGTCCTCTGCCAAGGACAGGTTCTTTAACGAGTTCAGCACATCGCCCAAAGGCGAGTGCTGGATGATGTCTGCGGCCGAATTCAAAGATCGATAAACGATCAGGCTCGGCGTCCGCGGGCTCACGTGGTTCGGAACTTATGGCCGGAGGTGAGTACGGAGTTCCGGTGACCAAGACATCATGAGAGGTTGAGTCTATCTGCGGCTCCAATGCCATGGAATCTATGGCCTCCATAGTGGGATCAGTCCTCCCGTCCTTGGATGGCGCGGCTTGCTCCGGATCTAGGGCAAGAGAGGTTATAGGAGCAATCTCCTGGATGCGGCCAGATCACAGATTTAGGTCATGATCATCTGGGTGACCGGGAGAGGCTGCCGCGGTCTCGAATCCGGCGAAGATCAAGTCTCCACGGATGTCCGCAACATAGTTCAAGCTCCCGAATCTGACCTGATGGCCAGGGGCGTAGCTTTCGATCTGCTCCAGATGGCCAAACGAGTTGGCCCGCGGTGCAAAGCCGCGGAACACGAAGATCTGTCTGGGGAGGAAGGTTTCTCCTTGGACAACGTCATTATTGATGATCGAAGGGGCCATCAAACCTTTTGACGACAACACAGAGGAACTCTCAATGAAAGCACCAATGTCGGTGTCAAAACCGGCGGATCTCGGGTAGGGGGTCCCAAACTGTGCGTCTAAGGTCGATGGTAACAGGAGACAAGGGACACGATGTTTACCCAGGTTCGGGCCCTATCTATGGAGGTAATACCCTACGTCCTGCTTGATTGATATTGATGAATATGAGTGTTACAAGAGTTGATCTACCTCGAGATCGTAATGGCTAAACCCTAGAGGTCTAGCTTGTATGGCTCTGATAATGAGTCTCCTATCCGGACTAAGTCCTCCGGTTTATATAGACACTGGGAGGATCTAGGGTTACACAAGGTCGGTTACAAAGAAGAGAATCTACATATCCGGTCGTCAAGCTTGCCTTCCACGCCAAGGAGAGTCCCATCCGGACTCGGGTGCAGTCTTTGGTCTTCGTATCTTCACAGCCCATCAGTCCGGCCCATGGCTAACAGGCCGGACGCCCGAGGACCCCTTAGTCCAGGACTCCCTCACCTACCCCCTGGGCGCGCCTCCCTGCCTTGTGGCCTCCTCGCTTCTTTCTTGACGTCCACTCCAAGTCTCATGGATCACGTTTGTTCCAAAAGTAACTCTCCCGAAGGTTTCATTCCGTTTGGATTCCGTTTGATATTCCTTTTCTGCAAAACACTGAAATAGGCAAAAAACGGCAATTTGCACTGGGCCTTTGATTAGTAGGTTAGTCCCAAAAATAATATAAAAAGGCATATTAAAGCCCATTAAACATCCAAAACAGATAATATAATAGCATGGAACAATAAAAAATTATAGATATGTTGGAGACGTATCAATGGGCTAGGGATAACTTGTTTTAGCTTTGATGTTTTGAAAGACATGGTTGCTTGTTGATATGCTTGAGTATCTAAATTATTCTGTCAAACATAGACTATTGCTTTGAATCACATAAAAGTCCAAATGTCCAAGCTATAAAGAAAAGAATATGATATGACTTGATGAACATCACTCCACATCAAAAATTCTGTTTTTATCACTTACCTACTCGAGGACGAGTAGGAGTTAAGCTTGGGGATGCTGATACGTCTCCAACGTATCTATAATTTTTTATTGTTCCATGCTATTTTATTATCAATCTTGGATGTTTTATAATCATTTTATAGTCATTTTATAGTCATTTTTTGGTACTAATCTATTAGCATAGTGCCAAGTGCCAGTTGTATTTTTTCCATGTTTTTTACATTGCAGGAAATCAATATCAAACGGAGTCCAAATGCCATGAAACTTTACAAAGATTTTTTATGGGCCAGAAGGAAGGCAATGGGCCCTAGTTGCACCTGGGGGGGTGCCCCGAGGGGGGCACAACCCACCAGGGCGCACCAGGAGGCCTAGGCGCGCCCTGGTGGGTTGTGCCCACCTCAGGTGCCGCCCGGACCGCCTCTTTGCTCTATAAATACCCCAAAAATACCACAACCCTACAGGACTCGACGAAATATTCATCCAGCCACCGCAGAGTCCAGAACCACCAGATCCAATCTAGACACCATCATGTAGGGGTCCACCACTTCCATTAGTGCCTCTCCAATGATGCGTGAGTGGTTCTTTGTAGACCTTCGGGTCCGTAGTTAGTAGCTAGATGGCTTCATCTCTCTCTCTCTCTCTTGATTCTCAATACAATGGTCTCTTGGAGATCCATATGATGCAACTCTTTTGCGGTGTGTTTGTTGGGATCGATGAACTTTGAGTTTATGATCGGATCTATCTTTTTATATCCATGAAAGTATTTTCTTTGATATCTTTTATGCATGATCTCTTATAGCCTCGTATTTATTCTCTGATATTTTGGTTTTGTTTGGCCAACTTGATCTATTTCTCTTGCAATGGGAAGAGGTGCCTGTCGGTGTCAAAACCGGCGGATCTCGGGTAGGGGGTCCCGAACTGTGCGTCTGGGATCGATGGTAACAGGAGACGTGGGACACGATGTTTAACCAGGTTCGGGCCCTCTCTATGGAGGTAATACCCTACTTCCTGCTTGATTGATCTTGATGAATATGAGTATTACAAGAGTTGATCTACCACGAGATCGTAATGGCTAAACCCTAGAAGTCTAGCATATGTGGGTATGGTAATGAGTATATGTGTTCTTCTTTCTGGACTATCCCCTTCGGTTTATATAGACACCGAGGGGATCTAGGGTTTACATGGAGTCGGTTACATAAGAATGAATCTTCGGCCGCCAAGCTTGCATTCCACGCCAAGTAGAGTCCAATCCAGACACGCTGCAGTCTTCGGCCTTCATGTCTTCATAGCCCATCAGTCCGGCCCATGGATAACAGGCCGGACGCCCGAGGACCCCTTAGTCCCGGACTCCCTCAGTAGCCCCTGAACCTGGCTTTCAATGATGAGGAGTCCGGCGCGCTGATTGTCTTCGGCATTGCAAGGCGGGTTCCCCTTTCTCTGAACTCGAAGATAGTCTTCGGATGCGACGATAGTATCCTGACCTGTCGCATACCACACACAACCGCAGAGAGAATATAATACTTGCACAAATCTAATCTGTCGACAGCTTTTTTCCAACACGACATCACATCTGTCCGGTTATAATTTCGAACCGTTTTTCTTCTGCCATTCCACGCTTCGAGACACGGTTGATATTGGCACGTCTTGTCGAAATAGAGATCGTGTCCCCTTATTGCGGGATTCTCATCAATGCGGGCATGGGTAACCCAACCGTGCCGTTTATACAGCCCTAGGGAACAGGTGAATCCTAAGGCGAGTGAGGAGGCGTTTAATATTTACTGCCTTTATAAGGGGATAACGGTTCCCTCTTCCTCTCCTCACGCTCTCTCTCTCTGTCTCTGCCTTTCCGATCTCAGGCTCCAGCACCCAAGTTCTCATCTCCGTTCCACTCAAGCAACCATGTCCGGATCTGGTGGTCAGGGGAAGTGGATGGTCTCCTCCATCAAGGAGGACGACATTACTAAGCTCCGGGCGGCCGGATATTTGGCGAAGGAGATCGCCCATCATCTGCCAGCCGAGGGACAAGTCATCCCCACACCGGAGCCCACAGAGAGGGTTGTATTGTTGGGGAACGTAGCAGAATTTTAAAATTTTCTACGCATCACCAAGATCAATCTATGGAGTCATCTAACAACGAGGGATAGGGGAGTGCATCTACATACCCTTGTAGATCGCGAGCAGAAGCGTACAAGAGAACGGGGTTGATGGAGCCATACTCGCCGTGATCCAAATCACCGATGACCTAGCGCCGAACGGATGGCACCTCCGCGTTCAACACACGTATGGTTGGGAAGACGTCTCCTCCTTCTTGATCCAGCAAGAGGGAAGGAGAGGTTGATGGAGATCCAGCAGCACGACGGCGTGGTGGTGAAAGCAACGGTGATCTCGACAGGGCTTCGCCAAGCTCAGCGAGAGGGAGAGGTGTCATGGGAGGGAGAGGGAGGAGCCAGGGGCTAGGGTGCGGCTGCCCTCCCTCCCCCCCCCCACTATATATAGGACCCCTAGGGGGGCCGCCGGCTCTTTGAGATCCAATCTCCAAGGGGGGCGGCGGCCAAGGGGGGGTGGCTTGCCCCCCAAGCCAAGTGGGGCGCCCCCACCCCTATGGTTTCCAACCCTAGGCGCAGGGGGAGGCCCAAGGGGGGCGCACCAGCCCACCAGGGGCTGGTTCCCTTCCCCATTTCAGCCCATGGGTCCCTCCGGGATAGGTGGCCCCACCCGATGGACCCCCGGGACCCTTCCGGTGGTCCCGGTACAATACCGGTGACCCCCGAAACCTTCCCGATGGCCGAAACTGGACTTCCTATATATAATTCTTCACCTCCGGACCATTCCAGAACTCCTTGTGACGTCCGGGATCTCATCCGGGACTCCGAACAACTTTCGGGTTACCGCATACTAATATCTCAACAACCCAAGCGTCACCGAACCTTAAGTGTGTAAACCCTACGGGTTCGGGGGACACGCAGACATGACCGAGACTACTCTCCGGTCAATAACCAACAGCGGGATCTGGATACCCATGTTGGCTCCCACAGGCTCCTCGATGATCTCATCGGATGAACCACGATGTCGAGGATTCAATCAATCCCGTATACAATTCCCTTTGTCAATCGGTACGTTACTTGCTCGAGACTCGATCGTCGGTATCCCAATACCTCATTCAATCTCGTTACCGGCAAGTCACTTTACTCATACCGTAATGCATGATCCCGTGATCAACCACTTGGTCACATTGAGCTCATTATGATGATGCATTATCGAGTGGGCCCAGAGATACCTCTCCGTCATACGGAGTGACCAATCCCAATCTCGATTCGTGCCAACCCAACAGACACTTTTGGAGATACCCATAGTGCACCTTTATAGTCACCCAGTTACGTTGTGACGTTTGGTACACCCAAAGCACTCCTACGGTATCCGGGAGTTGCACAATCTCATGGTCTAAGGAAATGATACTTGACATTCGGAAAAGCTATAGCAAACGAACTACACGATCTTTGAGCTATGCTTAGGATTGGGTCTTGTCCATCACATCATTCTCCTAATGATGTGATCCCGTTATCAATGACATCTAATGTCCATAGTCAGGAAACCACGACCATCTTTTGATCAACGAGCTAGTCAACTAGAGGCTCACTAGGGACGTGTTGTGGTCTATGTATTCACACATGTATTACGATTTCCGGATAACACAATTATAGCATGAACAATAGACAATTATCATGAACAATGAAATATAATAATAACCATTTTATTATTGCCTCTAGGGCATATTTCCAACAATCTCCCACTTGCACTAGAGTCAATAATCTAGTTACATTGTGATAAATCGAACACCCATAGAGTTCTGGTGTTGATCATGTTTTGCTCTAGGGAGAGGTTTAGTCAACGGATCTGCTACATTCAGGTCCGTATGTACTTTACAAATATCTATGTCTCCATTTTGAACACTTTCACGAATGGAGTTGAAGCGACGCTTGATATGCCTGGTCTTCCTGTGAAACCTGGACTCCTCGACATGGGCAATAGCTCCAGTGTTGTCACAGAAGAGAGTCATCGGGTCCAACGCATTGGGAATGACTCCTAGGTCGGTAATCAACTCCTTCATCCAGATTTCTTCTTGTGCTGCCTCCGAGGCTGCCATGTACTCCGCTTCACATGTAGATCCCGCCACAACGCTTTGCTTGCAACTGCACCAGCTTACTGCCCCACCATTCAAAATATACATGTATCCGGTTTGTGACTTAGAGTCATCCAGATCTGTGTCGAAGCTAGCATCAACGTAACCCTTTACGACGAGCTCTTCGTTACCTCCATAAACGAGAAACATATCCTTAGTCCTCTTCAGGTACTTCAGGATATTCTTGACCGTTGTCTAGTGTTCCATGCTGGGATTACTTTGGTTCCTTCCTACCAAACTTACGGCAAGGTTTACATCAGGTCTGGTACACAGCATAGCATACATGGTAGACCCTATGGCCGAGGCATAGGGGACGACACTCATCTTTTCTCTATCTTCTGTCGTGGTCGGGCATTGAGCCGTGCTCAATCTCGTACCTTGCAACACATGCAAGAACCACTTCTTTGACTGATCCATATTGAACTTCTTCAATATCTTGTCAAGGTACGTACTCTGTGAAAGACCAATGAGGCGTCTCGGTCTATCTCTATAGATCTTGATGCCTAATATGTAAGCAGCTTCTCCAAGATCCATCATTGAAAAACACTTGTTCAAGTAGGCCTTTATTCTTTCCAAGAATTCTATATCATTTCCCATCAATAGTATGTCATCCACATACAATATGAGAAATGCTACAGAGCTCCCACTCACTTTCTTGTAAATGCAGGCTTCTCCATTTGTCTGCGTAAACCCAAACGCTTTGATCATCCCATCAAAACGAATGTTCCAACTCCGAGATGCTTGCACCAGCCCATAGATCGAGCGTTGGAGCTTGCACACCTTGTCAGCAATCTTAGGATCAACAAAACCTTCCGGCTGTATCATATACAATTCTTCCTTAAGGAAACCATTAAGGAATGTCGTTTTAACGTCCATTTGCCATATCTCATAATCATAGAATGCGGCAATTGCTAACATGATTCGGACGGACTTCAGCTTCGCTACGGGTGAGATAGTCTCATCGTAGTCAACCCCTTGAACTTGTCGATAACCCTTAGCGACAAGCCGAGCTTTATAGATGGTTACATTACCATCCGCGTCTGTCTTCTTCTTAAAGATCCATTTATTTTCTATGGCTCGCCGATCATCGGGTAAGTCAATCAAAGTCCATACTTCATTTTCATACATGGATCCTATCTCGGATTTCATGGCTTCCAGCCATTTGTCGGAATCTGGGCCCGCCATCGCTTCTTCATAGTTCGAAGGTTCACCATTGTCTAACAACATGATTTCCAGGACAGGGTTGCCCTACCACTCTGGTGCGAAACGAGTCCTTGTGGACCTACGAAGTTCAGTAGCAACTTGATCTGAAGTTTCATGATCATCATCATTAACTTCCTCTCTAGTTGGTGCAGGCACCTCAGGAACAATTTCCTGAGCTGCGCCACTCTCCGGTTCAAGAGGCAATACTTCATCAAGTTCTACATTCCTCCCACTTACCTCTTTCGAGAGAAACTCTTTCTCTAGAAAGGATCCATTCTTGGCAACAAAGATCTTGCCTTCGGATCTGAGGTAGAAGGTATACCCAATAGTTTCTTTAGGGTATCCTATGAAGACACATTTTTCTGATTTGGGTTCGAGCTTTTCAGGTTGAAGTTTCTTCACATAAGCATCGCGTCCCCAAAATTTTAGAAACGACAGCTTAGGTTTCTTCCCAAACCATAATTCATACGGTGTCGTCTCAACGGATTTCGACGGAGCCCTATTTAAAGTGAATGCGGCAGTCTCTAAAGCATAGCCCCAAAATGATAGCGGTAGATCGGTAAGAGACATCATAGATCACACCATATCCAATAGAGTGCGATTACGACGTTCGGACACACCATTACACTGAGGTGTTCCAGGCGGCGTGAGTTGTGAAACTATTCCACATTTCCTTAAGTGTGTGCCAAATTCGTGATTCAAGTATTCCCCCCCACGATCTGATCGCAAGAACTTGATTTTCCTGTCACATTGATTCTCAACCTCACTCTGAATTTCCTTGAACTTTTCAAAGGTCTCAGACTTGTGTTTCATTAAGTAGACATACCCATATCTACTCAAGTCATCAGTGAGGGTGAGAACATAATGATAGCCACCGCGAGCCTCAACACTCATTGGACCACACACATCAGTATGTATGATTTCCAATAAGTTGGTTGCTCGCTCCATTGTTCCTGAAAACGGAGTCTTGGTCATTTTACCCATGAGGCATGGTTCGCATGTGTCAAATGATTCGTAATCAAGAGACTCCAAAAGTCCATCTGCATGGAGCTTCTTCATGCGTTTGACACCTATATGACCAAGGTGGCAGTGCCACAAGTATGTGGGACTATCATTATCAACCTTACATCTTTTGGTATTCACACTCTGAATATGTGTAACATTACGCTTGAGATTCATTAAGAATAAACCATTCACCAACGGGGCATGACCATAAAACATATCTCTCATATAAATAGAACAACCATTATTCTCGGATTTAAATGAGTAGCCATCTCGAATTAAACAAGATCCTGATACAATGTGCATGCTCAAAGCTGACACTAAATTGAGGTTTAAAACTAATCCCGTAGGTAAATGTAGAGGTAGCGTGCCGACGGCGATCACATCGACCTTGGAACCATTCCCGACGCGCATCGTCACCTCGTCCTTCGCCAATCTCCGCTTATTCCGCAGCTCCTGCTTTGAGTTACAAATGTGAGCAACCGCACCGGTATCAAATACCCAGGAGCTACTACGAGTACTAGTAAGGTACACATCAATTACATGTATATCACATATACCTTTAGTGTTGCTGGCCTTCTTGTCCGCTAAGTATTTGGGGCAGTTCCGCTTCCAGTGACCACTTCCCTTGCAATAAAAACACTCAGTCTCGGGCTTGGGTCCATTCTTTGGCTTCTTCCCGATAGCTTGCTTACCGGGCGCGGCAACCCCCTTGCCGTCCTTCTTGAAGTTCTTCTTACCCTTGCCTTTCTTAAACTTAGTGGTTTTATTAACCATCAACACTTGATGTTCCTTTTTGATCTCCACCT